>NC_090649.1:71386456-71744993 GCF_040937935.1 Hyperolius riggenbachi | reverse complement strand
ATTAGTACAGTGTCCATCCCGGAGGTAGAGGATGGCAGCGAGGGAGCAATCAGGCCAGAGGGGGCTGGAGGAAGCCCCAGGTACGTATAAAAATGTTCACCCCTTTGATCTCAAGGTTAGTTTACGTTTCTGGCCATGAATTAAAGAGCACACTCAGTTGCTTGGGAACCTCCATTGTGGGCAACAGTAGAATTTTTGGGTCCATTGGGCAGAATTGCCGAGGCATTAAAGACACCTTGCTGTCTCTGGCCAGGGGTTTGGAGTTGAATTCCTTGTCTCCTTGGCAAACTATCAAGGATGTACACAAGGTATATCACCAATTTGGACAGGGGTGTAATTATAAATCATGGGAGGTGGGAGAGGGGGGGCTCAGTGAATCTTTGATGGTGTTCCCTTCTGTCCCGCACTGCATGGTGACACTTGCAGCCAGGAGGCCCATGTGCCATATAGCCTTATGCTATCAAGCCACACACTGCACCCTGGTGGTCTTCTGCAGTATTACACTCCAATTACCAGAGGCAAGCTACATCCCATGGAGGGGGCAGATGCATGGCTGGTTCCAGAGCCATCATGAATTGGAGATCCCATATTGGTCACAAAGGGATATATGCTAGCTGTCACAGCTGGCGTCGTTTACAGAAAATTTCATTTGTTTTATTTTTTTCTTTCAATTCACTTTAAGGTGAACCTGTGGAAAGCCTGACACATTGCGGTAATCCTCATCTGGCAGCAGGCCATACAGGAAGTGATTCTCTCTAGCGCTTACTTCCTGTGACGAAGCGATGAAGTATATTGACAAAATACGCTTTTGCGCATGCGCGACATAAAAAACCTCTGAGGACCATGGTGTTAAACCCCCCTAGTGACCAGGCTATTTTCTACGTAATTGGCCAGTGCAGCTTTAAGGCAAGCTGCAGGTCCGTACAACTCTGCACACAAGTGATTCCCCCCCCCCCCCCCCCCCCCACACACACACACACCTTTTTCCCCCACCAACAGAGCTCTCTTTTGGTGGTGTCTGATCCCCCGACCAGTGTTTATTTATTTTTTAATAAAAATGTGTGGTTTTTTTTAATATTTAGTACTATTTTATTTATTTATTTATTTTCTACAACCCCTCCATCGCCCCAGCTGGCCAATCACGGCGATCGGCTGTCATAGGCTTCTGCCTATGAGAGTCGATCGCTCTCTTGTCCCCCAGGGGGACAGCTGTGTGACACGGCTGTCCCCAGTACAGCGCTGCTGCTGATTGCAGCGCTGTACATGTAAATACACGGCGGTTTCGCCGTGTAACAGTCTTCCGAGCGGCGATCGCCATTCGGAGACCGAAGGTGAAGCTCAGCTCCGCCACCAAGCAGGAGATGCGCGTGCAGCCTGCGGGCAATCTCCTGCAAACTGCTGCCCCAGGACTTTACGCCGATCGGCGTTAGGCGGTCCTGGGGCTCCCCGCCGCAGCCACGCCGATTGGCGTGATGCGATCGGCAAGCAGTTAAAAAACATGCTTCGCCATAGATTTACATGACTTCCGATCTGCCACATGTCGCTGCAGGAGCTGCACGGTAGGTATGTGCTCTTGTGAACTACCCCATAGACTTTTATTGCCCTGACAGTAGGCTGACGTAAAATGCTGCACTTTGCCAGTGTGAAAGGGCCTTAGGGTTGCCTTCTATGCAGCCTTCCCTGTGCAGTATTTGTTGAGGCTGCAGAGAAAGGCGTTTTTTCATTTGTAAATCACACGTGAAACAAGCAAGTGGCTAATCAGTCAGACTTCAGTCAGAGAAATCTGCTCTGTATGCTTGTTCAGGGTCTATGGATAAAGGTATTAGAGGCCGATGATCAGATGGACGGTCAGGCAATCTGCAATGGAACCTGAGGTTAGAGGGATATGGAAGCTGACATGTTTATTGCCTTTTGAAAAATGCTCATTGCCTGGCTGTCCTGCTGACCCTCTGCCTCTAATGATTTGTCGTAGGGATGATTCAGCACCCTAGAGAAAAAGGCACAGGAGACAATAGAATGGAGCCCAGTAGTGCAATATGTATATAATCACAATGGAAGTAAGTGAATAAAAATACTACTCACAAAGGGAGGTTGCTGGGGGCAACCAACCACAGGAAGCAGGTGGAGACAACAAACCCGACTGCACTCGGGGTGGTCCTAGCCAGAACCAAAGGAAGGTCGCTCTCTTAGAGGAAAAACAACGGACAGAATCCACTGTGAAGGGATCCACTAGTGGTCTGGCACCACCCCTCGGACAGGGTATGTACGGGGGTAACTTAGCACAATGGAGGAAAGAGGCGCCCTGGTATGATAAAAGCGTCTAAAACAGCTTAAAAATGATAGGTAATATGAGGTAGCTTATCTCAATGACGAAATCTCTGTAATTTATACAAAAGATTTTTATTAGCACAGGCAACGCGTTTCGCGGGTCTCAGCCCACTTCATCAGGCCAATAGTGGTGCCAAATGAAAAAATCAGGAGGCTCCAACAGGAGGCTCCTATACTCAACTGATTTTTTCATTTGGCACCACTATTGGCCTGATGAAGCGGGTTGAGACCCGCGAAACGCGTTGCATGTGCTAATAAAAATCTTTTGTATAAATTAGAGAGATTTCGTCATTGAGGTAAGCTACCTCATATTTCCTATCGTTTTAAAGCCGTTTTTAGACGCTTTTATCATACCAGAGCGCCTCTTTCCTCCATTGTGCTCTGCCTCTAATACTTAAAGTCATAGACCCTGAATAAGCATGCAGATCACATGTCTATGGCAAATCTTACAAGATAAGCTGCATGCTTGTTTTTCAAGTGTATGATTCACTCATTGCTGATGCAGGAAAGATGACAGCCTCCATAGGTGTCACACCTCGGGTTCCCTTTAAAAAAATAAGTCAGCCTCCGTATCCCTCTCACTTCAAGTTCCTTGAGGAAAACATTTGAGAAAGTACGGCCAGACGCTGCAGAGACATGAAGAATATTACAGGGAGCCGGAGTAGACAGCTGATATTCCTTGCTTTTTTATTGTTGTTTTTCTTTGGTTCTGAAGTATGATTTCACTTTTCGCAGTTGTTATTCTGTGTGCCGTCAGGCTGAATAATGTAATCAGCCCCCCTCCCTCTTCCCATCTGCCCGGCCTCCTTTAGCCCAGTTACCATAATGAGTTTCACACAATTCAGACACAACGACGTGCAGCAGCTCTGTGAGATCTAACAAATGAGTCAGCTGAAGTTTTCATTTTGTGCTTTGTGTGCCGCGAGCTCTGTGTTACTCTACTGGAAAGGCTGGGATTGGGGGAAGCGGAACCGCATTCTCTGCAGCTGGGAGTCCTGCTACACCTTCTATCCATTGTTACTGGGGCCAAGGAACCAGCATTGTGGCCAATTATTACCTACAGAAGTCATATGGGGAAGTCATCAGACTCCCCTATTTTCTAGCACATTTAACCTCCCTGGCAGTATGACTCTTTCTGGGCTTTAGAATCTAAAGTAGTTAGACCCTAAAATTCAGAATATTAAAAATCAGGATAATCCAGGTACTTCCTCTGTGCCCCTCCTCCTCCTTCTACTCTAGCGCTGGGAACCTCCGATGCCCGTTAATAAGGGCTTGTCAATGGAGCTCGCTGTACTGCACAGGCACAGATGTTGTGTACCCATGCAGTAGCACAGCGTCAAATTGCCTCAGTGGAGAAAGCTAGCCCTGAGTGGTGGCTCCATGCTACTGCATAAGGGTGAGCTGTTCTGTGCCTGGGTAGTGTGGCCACACTCATTCTCAAATGGGAACATGGCAAAGAACTTCAGGGGTCCCAGCCCTGGAATGGCGAGGTGCAGGGGGTGGGGCTTTACAGAGGCAAGTAATCTGTTTTTAATGCAGACCTTTATAAGCCAGGTGCTGCTTGGTTCAGAGCACTTGCTCTTTCTTTCTCAATATACTGTAGGACACATGGGGCTCGATTCACAAAGCGGTGCTAACCCAGTTAGAGACTTTAGGCGTGATAACCATTGCACCACGCTGGTGAAAAGCCATTTTAGGCATGATAAGTTTAGGAGTGATAAGTTTAGGAGTGATAAGTTAGGCATGATAAGTTTAGGAGTGATAAGTTTAGGTATGATACGTTTAGGCATGATAAGTTTAGATAAGTTTAGATCGCGCGCAAAGTCCCGCACGCAAATCAGCGCCATTAAACTCTATGCGAAGTGCACCAGACTTTGCTAGCGCAAAACTTTTGATCAGCTGTGCAGTGCGGTGCTAACCCAGTTGGTGCTTAAACTTATCACGCCTAAACTTATCACACCTAAACTTATCATGCCTAAACTGAGTTTAGGCGTGATAAAGGGCTTTTCACCAGCGTGCTAACTGTTAGCACCGCTTTGTGAATCAGGCCCATGGAGTACTAGCCCAAATGTACATCCTTGTGTGTGTACTTACTAGATAACCCAAAACACACTGCCTCTAGGTATGAATATTGTATAATACCCCACCTCTTGTTTTCCCCCTATTCCTTTAGATTGTAAGCTCACAAGGGCATGGATCTCTCACCCTTTTGTGTCTTGGAATTTTGTTACACATTTTATTCATCATGTTACTTTTGTCACTGTAATGACCAATTCTGCATTTTTTATATTATTATTATTATTATTATTTATATACATTTTCTGCAGCACTGTACAGTTTATATTGTATGGTCACTTAACTATCCGTCAAAGAGGCTTACAATCTAATCCATACCATAGTCCTATGTCTATGTATGTAGCCTGTAGTCTATATATTGTAGTCTAGGGACAACTTAGGGCAAAGCCAATTAACTTATCTATGTGTTTGTGGGATGTGGGAGGAAACCGGAGTGTCCGGAGGACATAAAGGACATATAGACTTATATAGTACTGTCCTTGGTGCTGAAGAATAAATATAGTATCCTCCTTATTAGCAGCTTATATAGTACTGTCTATGGTGCTGAAGAATAAATATAGTATCCTCCTTATTACCAGCTTATTTAATACTGTCTGTCACGGACGATTGCGGGGACGCAGGCGCGTCCTAGAACCGCCCGTGAAGAAAAGAACGATCGCACTCGATTCCTGCATCGATTGCGCTTCAGATCAATAGAACCAAGATTTGATGTGTAGTATCTCTCTGCCTAGGAACAGCTGGGGGATCTGTCTTAGCTGAAGTGACAGCCTGGGGGGAAGGTGTTAATTAGCTTGGACATATTCCCTGTGGAAGGCACAATTCCCCTTTTGGTTCTGGGAACCAGGTGACACTTAGCTGATCTCATGGAGATGTTAATTAACCAAAGGATGCCTAGGTACAGCCAGGCAGGCTACGAATCCACGGGAGGTCTTGACACTTTGCTCCCTAGTAAAGATCAAAGGAAAGTCAGCTGTTAGCAGCTAGAACACACCCTGAATAAACCTGAAGTCTCATAGCATAATCCATAACTTCCCAGATCTGTCATATTTCTGGGTTTCCTGAGATGGCAGCTTCGCCAAACGTGGGGGAAGTGTAGCATGAGCCCCGGTGCTGGTTCTGAGGAAGTTTCAGAACATTCTGAGGTAAGGACTGCCAGTTAGGCAGTTTGAAAATGCCCTGATGATACCACAGGGGTCCCACCCCTCATGTCTGGTATCAAGGCGCTGGGTAAATCGAGACAGACCTGAAAATGTTAATAAATCTGCCCTGACCTGTACGGTTCTGTGAGATAGAGCCCATATATGGGTAGATATGATTTCTAGCCCCCAGGATAAGGGGAGGGCTCATCTCATCTTCTAAGGAGGTGTATGGCTCCCCGCCCTCACTCCCTCCTACTGAAGCAGGGGCATAAGAATGGCTGAGGACCCAAACTCAGTGTCCTCCAGACTGAAACATCTTGCACTCATCAGATGCCAGCTTGAGGATATGCTGGCATCCACCTGGTCTGAACTCTGAACTCAAATTGAAACCCAGAACTCTGTTTTCCCACAAAAAGGACATCTTTCCAGGAACTAAGTATTTTTCTCCCTTCTTTTATTTTTTATACTGGCTATTACTGTTTTAATAATTGTTGATTTTAATAATTGTCTGTATATATTAATTATTTATATTGCGTGAATAAACGACTTTCTCCAAGTCATTCACTGTCTGCTACCCTGCTTATCAGCACACACAGAACTGATCCCGGGTCTCTGAAGATACGCTACTGTTTGTTTGTTGTTGGCTAGACAGAATATCGTGTGTTTAACCGTTTTATTCGCAGGATTAGTCAGTTAATGGGCTCCACGGTCCCATGGTAACCGCGGTGGTGGCAGTACCCTGAACCAGTGGGTGAAGTTGTAATCACCCGTGTCTCACAGGCTCCCTTCTGAGTTGTCTGCGGCTAATTCTTAACGGTTCCTGCGCATTGACTGCGACCAGAGTTCGCACGATCTGTGCGCTGGCACCGTTTAGAAGGCTAAGTGCGGTCAGCCACTAGGGCTCCTGTGACAGTGTTAGGCAGCGGTTGGGACCTGTGTTGTGCTGAAAGTATCTACGATAGCGCTAGCGCTATCGAGAAACGAACTAATTCGTTGGTGTAGCTGGAAGGCAATATATTTTTTATATATACAGAGAGACTGTGTAGCCAGTACCCCTCCCCAAAAGTTTTATTTTATTTGGCATGGAAATGTCCGGGAACTACAAGAAAATGTGCCTGGCGGACCTGCAAAATCTTTGCCAAGAGAGAGGCATTGATGTCGGCCGCAAGACACAACGGGACCTGGAGCCGGGGGTGTCCGCTGAAGTGGATACCAGCCCATCTGACCCAAGTCAAGGGGAACCAGAGACTGAAGATTCTGCGCATACGGAGGTTGAGCATCCTGCGGGCCCTGCTGCAACAGTTACGCAGGAGAATGTCAGTGTGGACCCCAATCCCAGAGTTTCTGAAAGTACTCGCCTGGAACCGGCCAGTACTGGACTGTCCGTTTGTACTGATCCGCTAATGCAGCAGGCATTACAAAAGCTGATGGACACTGACCTGGACAAGTACCTGCAGTACATGCGTGAGGAGCGCCAAATGCGGGAGGAACGGGAGCGGCAAGCCGCTGCTGCTGCAGCCGCAGCCGCAGAACGCCACGCAGAGAGGGATGCCGCTGAGCGAGAACGGGAGCGCCAATCTGCAGAGGCGCGGGAGAGACGACAGCATGAGCTCAAGCGCTTTGAGTCCTATGGGAGAAAAGCGCTATAGAAATGTTATTGTATTGTATTGTATAACATGGCAAAGGTTCAACAGGCCAGCCGGAGTTCACCGCCCAGCCTCCCTGCTGAAGGAGCTGCACCACCCGTAAGTGCAAAATTTAAATTTGCTAATATTGAAAAAGACACAGACATTGACTTGTTTTTGCGGTCTTTTGAAAAAGCATGCCGTCAGTATCGTCTGTCCCAAGACCAGTGGGCCAGACATCTGACACCTTTGCTGCGCTACAAAGCGCTTGATGCCTTCGCAGAATTGCCTGCGGAGAAGGATAATGATTATGCTGCTATAAAAGACGCTATCATTACTAAGTACCAGCTGACGCCAGAAGCCTATCGGAAAAAGTTCAGGGCCTGGCAGAAAAAGCCTTCTGATTCGTACCGAGATGTGGCCAGCAGCTTGCTCACCACACTCCGCCAGTGGACACTAGGCCTCACCAAAGGGTCTTATGATGTCCTGGAGGACTTGATAGTCCTGGAACAATTTCTGAACATTTGCCCTGCTGATGTACGACAGTTTGTGTTAGAACGCAGGCCGGCTTCAGCCACTGTCGCTGCAGACCTTGCTGAGACTTTTGCAACTACCCGGGTGGCTGATACTCGCAGAACTGTCCCATCCAGCTGGAGAGGAGGTCAGCCCAATACTCTGGCAGACTCTCCTGCCCCTGTGAGCCGTCCGCCACAGAGGCCACCCAGCGCAGCTGCTGCACCCAGGCCTGCAGCGCCTGGAGAGGTCACCTGTCACTACTGCCGCCAGCCCGGACACATGAAATTCGACTGCCCGGAGCGGAGACAGACACCACCAGCACCTGGATCATCTGCAGCACCTGCACCTCACCCACAGCAGAGGCAACCCGCCAGCGAACCACAGCCTGGATCATCAGATTTTGTCCTGTTTGCCCGCGGAAAGGAAATCCGCGACCGAACCGACCAGCAACAACTTGTTAGAGTGAACGGCAAAGTTGTCACCGGATTTCGAGACACCGGAGCTGACATCACATTAGTTCACTCACACCTTGTGCCAAAGGAGAGCATCAGCTCCAGCCGATCCCTTGCCCTTACTGGAGTAGAGGGCACCCTTTTTCACATAGCCCACGCGACAGTGAAGCTGGATTGGGGATTAGGAATTCAAGAGAGGGTTGTTGGGGTTATGAAGGATCTCCCAGTCCCTGTGTTGCTGGGGACTGATTTGGGCAAGCTTGTGTCCTACTATGAACCTGCCACGACCGCCTTGTCGCTCACGGAAGGAGACGGACCCTCCACCCACCACCAGGTACTTTATACACTTGGGGGAGCACCAGGGGGAGGTGGGTTGAATGTGCCCAGTTCAAGGGTACCAGGTTCAATAGTGCCTGCTTCAAAGGCACCTGAGTTTGATGTACAGACTGTCTGTTGTGATGATGCTGTAACTGTACCAGAGTTTACTGTACAACCTGTCTGTAATGAAAAAATGTCTATACCTGTCAATGTCATTACTGCATGCAATGATGATTTGAGTAATGTCCGTCTGTGCCATTCTGACAGTGTACCTGTGCTAGCAGTACCGCGCAGCTGCACTGCTCAGAACCCGAGCTCAGAACAGGTGGAAGGGGTTCCGGCCTCCTCCCCCTCCTCTGACCGCAGGGATGAGACCTTTCAGCTGCTGGCCTCGTGTGACATGAGCCAGTTGGCTGAAACTGACAGCGCCGTATTCTCAGCCGCACTACAAAGTGACCCAAGCCTGGAGGTGCTCAGGCAGCAAGCCGCTGAGCCCCTCGCAGACGGGGCCGCTTTCAAGGTGTACTGGGAAGGTGGGAGACTGTACAGTGAGTCTGTACAGCCCCCTACAGGTAGATCCCACGCGAATACCAAGTGGCTTGTGGTCCCGAGTGCGTTCAGGGGACATGTGCTGAAATCCGCACATGGTAATCCTCTGACAGGGCACTCGGGTGTCCGCAAGACACTCGCCGGTATTCGGAACCAGTTTTATTGGCCCCGGATGAACAGGGATGTAGCAAACTACTGCAGGGCATGTGCCGTCTGTCAGGAGCTGGGAAGGTCCAGGGATTCCCGCGGGGTTCCCTTAGGTCCACAGCCACTTAGCAGGGGAACCCGGCGTGGGCTGGCTGTTGACCTAACCAACCCACTGCCCGTTGTCAGCAGTCACGGCAGACACCACGTCCGACTGCAGTGGCGCAAACGCCCTGTCCAAAACGGTCCATGTTGGGTCAACCCTGAGGGTAGCAGACCGCGACCGGTCCAGGGGAACCGAGCCACAGGCTCCAATAGGTTTTCCCGCCGTACCGGCAACTCGAGGCCCGTCAGCCAGGTTAGCGGCGCCGCCACACATCTTGCGGATGAGTGGCTGAGCCGCAGACAAGGGGGAGGGCTGTCACGGACGATTGCGGGGACGCAGGCGCGTCCTGGAACCGCCCGTGAAAAAAAGAACGATCGCACTCGATTCCTGCATCGATTGCGCTTCAGATCAATAGAACCAAGATTTGATGTGTAGTATCTCTCTGCCTAGGAACAGCTGGGGGATCTGTCTTAGCTGAAGTGACAGCCTGGGGGGAAGGTGTTAATTAGCTTGGACATATTCCCTGTGGAAGGCACAATTCCCCTTTTGGTTCTGGGAACCAGGTGACACTTAGCTGATCTCATGGAGATGTTAATTAACCAAAGGATGCCTAGGTACAGCCAGGCAGGCTACGAATCCACGGGAGGTCTTGACACTTTGCTCCCTAGTAAAGATCAAAGGAAAGTCAGCTGTTAGCAGCTAGAACACACCCTGAATAAACCTGAAGTCTCATAGCATAATCCATAACTTCCCAGATCTGTCATATTTCTGGGGTTCCTGAGATGGCAGCTTCGCCAAACGTGGGGGAAGTGTAGCATGAGCCCCGGTGCTGGTTCTGAGGAAGTTTCAGAACATTCTGAGGTAAGGACTGCCAGTTAGGCAGTTTGAAAATGCCCTGATGATACCACAGGGGTCCCACCCCTCATGTCTGGTATCAGGGCGCTGGGTAAATCGAGACAGACCTGAAAATGTTAATAAATCTGCCCTGACCTGTACGGTTCTGTGAGATAGAGCCCATATATGGGTAGATATGATTTCTAGCCCCCAGGATAAGGGGAGGGCTCATCTCATCTTCTAAGGGGTTGTATGGCTCCCCGCCCTCACTCCCTCCTACTGAAGCAGGGGCATAAGAATGGCTGAGGACCCAAACTCAGTGTCCTCCAGACTGAAACATCTTGCACTCATCAGATGCCAGCTTGAGGATATGCTGGCATCCACCTGGTCTGAACTCTGAACTCAAATTGAAACCCAGAACTCTGTTTTCCCACAAAAAGGACATCTTTCCAGGAACTAAGTATTTTTCTCCCTTCTTTTATTTTTTATACTGGCTATTACTGTTTTAATAATTGTTGATTTTAATAATTGTCTGTATATATTAATTATTTATATTGCGTGAATAAACGACTTTCTCCAAGTCATTCACTGTCTGCTACCCTGCTTATCAGCACACACAGAACTGATCCCGGGTCTCTGAAGATACGCTACTGTTTGTTTGTTGTTGGCTAGACAGAATATCGTGTTTTTAACCGTTTTATTCGCAGGATTAGTCAGTTAATGGGCTCCACGGTCCCATGGTAACCGCGGTGGTGGCAGTACCCTGAACCAGTGGGTGAAGTTGTAATCACCCGTGTCTCACAGGCTCCCTTCTGAGTTGTCTGCGGCTAATTCTTAACGGTTCCTGCGCATTGACTGCGACCAGAGTTCGCACGATCTGTGCGCTGGCACCGTTTAGAAGGCTAAGTGCGGTCAGCCACTAGGGCTCCTGTGACACTGTCCATGGTGCTGAAAAATAAATATACTATCTTCCTTATTAGCAATTTAGCAGCTTATATAGCACTGTCCATGGTGCTGAAGAATAAATATAGTATCTTCCTTATTAGCAGCTTATATAATACTGTCCATGGTGTTGAAGAATATAGTGTTGTCCTTATTAGCAGCTTATATAGTACTGTCCATGGTGCTGAAGAATAAATATAGTGCTGTGTTTATTAGCAGCTTATATAGCACTGCCTATGGTGCTGAAGAATAAACATAGTGCCCTCCTTATTAGCAGCTTATATAGTACTGTCCATGGTGCTGAAGAATAAATATAGTGCTGTGCTTATTACCAGCTTATATAGCACTGTCCATAGTGCTGAAGAATAAACATAGCGTCTTCCTTAAAGCGGTATCGTCACCATAAAAATCAAATTTCAACAGCAACTGATCTGAGAGTATTAAGTGATAAAGATGCTAATCCTGCATTCAAAACTTTCAAAACATTTTCTGCTGTTACGATTTGGAGTTATCACATACTTAAGGAACACTTGCCCTTTAGTAGTCGGTGTCAAAGAATTGCATGCTGGGGGTTCTTTTTATCTATAATCTATTCCTCCTCTTCCCTTTATTTCCCTGCCAGCTGCTTATCTGAAGCCTAATCCCCTACTCATTTGTGTTTACAAGCAAGGCTGAGGCGACTCAGCGATTGGAGGAGACAAGAAAAAAAGTAAAGGGCAGAGATGACATCACGAGTTAGCCTTAACTGTTGGCAAAAGACATGGCCCCCGCCAGGAACAGAATTCTCATCATTTACTATATAACATTCACTGAAATCAAAACGTGGACAGTACAATACATGTGTTATGTAAGTAGATCAAGTATTTATCTACTTATATATGTGTTTTTATTTCCCTGGCATAGTATGACTGATCCTACTACTTTAATAGCAGCTTATATAGTACTGTCCATTGTGCTGAAGAATACATATAGTGCTTTGCTTATTACGGTAGCAGCTTATCTAATGCTGTCCATGGTGCTGAAGAATAAATATAGTGCCATCCTTATTAGCAGCTTCTATAGTGCTGTCCATGGTACTGAATAATAAAAATAGCACTGTCCTTATTAGCAGCTTATCTAATGCTGTCCATGGGGTTGAAGAATAAATATAGTGCCCTCCTTATTACCAGCTTATATAGTACTGTGCATGGTGCTGAAGAATAAATATAGTATCCCCCTTATTACGGGTAGCAGCTTATTTAATGCTGTCCATGGTGCTGAAGAATAAATATAGTGCCCTCCTTATTAGCAGCTTATATAGCACTGCCCATGGTGCTGAAGAATAAATATAGTACTGTCCTTATTAGCAGCTTATATAATACTGTCTATGGTGCTGAAGAATAAATATAGTGCTGAAGAATATAGTGCTGTCCCTATTAGCAGGTTATATATTACTGTCCATGGTGCTGAAGGATAAATATAGTATTCTCCTTATTAGCAGCTTATATAATACTGTCCATGGTGCTGAATAATATAGTGCTGTCCTTATTAGCAGCTTATATAATACTGTCCATGGTGCTGAATAATATAGTGCTGTCCTTATTAGCAGCTCATATAGTACTTGCTAATGGGATTGCTAATGAGTGATAATAGTAACATGATGAATAAAATGTATAATAATTTTCAAGACATCAAAAAAGGAGGAGAGAGCCCTGACCTTGTGAGCTTACAATCTAAAGGGAATGGGGGAGGGGAGGGGGGACAAGAGGAGGGGCTGTATACCACAAATATACAGAGGCAATGTGTTTTAGAATATTAGCAGCTTGTATAGCACTTAATATAGTGTCCTCCTTATTAGCAGCTTATATAGTACTGGCTGTGGTGTGGAAGCATAAATATAGTGCTGTCCTTATTAGCAGCTTATATAGCACTTAATACAGTGCTGTCCTTAGCAGCTTATATAGCACTGTCCATGGTGCTGGAGAATAAATATAGTGCTGTCCTTGTTAGCAGCTTATATAGCACTTAATATAGTGCTGCCCTTAGCAGCTTATATAGCACTGTCCATGGTGCTGGAGAATAAATATAGTGCTGTCCTTGTTAGCAGCTTATATAGCACTTAATACAGTGCTGCTGTCCTTAGCAGCTTATATAGCACTGTCCATGGTGCTGGAGAATAAATATAGTGCTGTCCTTATTAGCAGCTTATATAGCACTTAATATAGTGCTGTCCTTAGCAGCTTATATAGCACTGTCCATGGTGCTGGAGAATAAATATAGTGCTGTCCTTGTTAGCACTGCCCATGGTGCTGAAGAATAAAAATAATGTTGTCCTTATTAGATTAGCAGCTTATATAGCACGGTCTATGGTGCTGGAGAATAAATATAGTGCTGTCCTTATTAGCAGCTTATATAGCACTTAATATAGTGCTGTCCTTAGCAGCTTATATAGTACTATCCATGGTGCTGAAGAATATAGTATTTTCCTTATTAGCACCTCATATAGTACTATCCTTGGTGCAGAAGAATAAATATAGTATCCTCCTTATTAGCAGCTCATATAGTACTGTCCATGGTGCTGGAGAATAAATATATTATTCTCCTTATTAGCAGCTTATATAGCACTGTTCATGGTGCTGAAGAATAAATATAGTATCCTCCTTATTAGCAGTCCTGTCCATGGGGGTACAGTTAAAAATGGCGCAGGGTGAAAAATGGCACACCATTCCGCCGATAAATGTATCATAAAATACTATTTACTGTTTTAATTAGGGATGGGACGAATCCACAATTTTTTCGAATCCGAATCCGAATCTGAAAAGGTTCTCGAATATCTCGAACCTTTCAAATCCCGAATCTCACGAATCTTGTACAAAGTAAATGTGTGATATATAGAAGAAACAGTCATCCAAACTGAGAAAACTAATTTTTTACTCTCAAAATTGAAGAATAAATATAACACTTACTTCTTTTACAAAGTATTCCTTCAAAATACCTAGTAAACACAGTAACACAGAAAGAAATACTTTAAAGGACAACTTATTAATTTGGACTGGCCACAAAAGTGAGTGCAGATAGGGATTTCAGATGTATCATGTTTAGGGAATCCAAATTAATGTGGATATTACAGTAGTGGAATAATTGAGAGGTATATGGAGGCTGCCACATTTACTTAAACAATATACCAGTAGCCTGGTTGTAAAGTGGATCCTCTGCCTCCAGTGCATGAGGCAAACTTGTGTGGATGTGCACCCCCGATTTGGATTGGTGCCCCAAATATAGGTAGCCTGGAATAGATGCCCCCAGTATAGGTAGCCTGGAGTAGTTGCCCCTAGTATAGGTAGCCTGGAATGATTTCTCCCAGTATAGGTAGTATGGAGTTGTTGCCCCTAGTATAGGTAGTCTCTAGTTAGCCCAGCATAGGTAGCCTGGAGTAGTTGCCCCCAGCATTGGTAGTCTGGAATAGTTGCCCCCCATATAGGTAGTGTGGCATAGTTTTCCCCAGTATAGAGTAGTTGCCCCTAGTATAGGTAGTCTGTAGTTAGCCCAGCATAGGTAGCCTGGAGTAGTTGCCCCCAGCATTGGTAGTCTGGAATAGTTGCCCCCCATATAGGTAGTGTGGCATAGTTTTCCCCAGTATAGAGTAGTTGCCCCTAGTATAGGTAGTCTCTAGTTAGCCCAGCATAGGTAGCCTGGAGTAGTTGCCCCCAGCATTGGTAGTCTGGAATAGTTGCCCCCCATATAGGTAGTGTGGCATAGTTTTCCCCAGTATACAGTAGTTGCCCCTAGTATAGGTAGTCTGTAGTTAGCCCAGCATAGGTAGCCTGGAGTAGTTGCCCCCAGCATTGGTAGTCTGGAATAGTTGCCCCCCATATAGGTAGTGTGGCATAGTTTTCCCCAGTATAGAGTAGTTGCCCCTAGTATAGGTAGTCTCTAGTTAGCCCAGCATAGGTAGCCTGGAGTAGTTGCCCCCAGCATTGGTAGTCTGGAATAGTTGCCCCCCATATAGGTAGTGTGGCATAGTTTTCCCCAGTATACAGTAGTTGCCCCTAGTATAGGTAGTCTGTAGTTAGCCCAGCATAGGTAGCCTGGAGTAGTTGCCCCCAGCATTGGTAGTCTGGAATAGTTGCCCCCCATATAGGTAGTGTGGCATAGTTTTCCCCAGTATAGAGTAGTTGCCCCTAGTATAGGTAGTCTCTAGTTAGCCCAGCATAGGTAGCCTGGAGTAGTTGCCCCCAGCATTGGTAGTCTGGAATAGTTGCCCCCCATATAGGTAGTGTGGCATAGTTTTCCCCAGTATACAGTAGTTGCCCCTAGTATAGGTAGTCTCTAGTTAGCCCAGCATAGGTAGCCTGGAGTAGTTGCCCCCAGCATTGGTAGTCTGGAATAGTTGCCCCCCATATAGGTAGTGTGGCATAGTTTTCCCCAGTATAGAGTAGTTGCCCCTAGTATAGGTAGTCTCTAGTTAGCCCAGCATAGGTAGCCTGGAGTAGTTGCCCCCAGCATTGGTAGTCTGGAATAGTTGCCCCCCATATAGGTAGTGTGGCATAGTTTTCCCCAGTATACAGTAGTTGCCCCTAGTATAGGTAGTCTCTAGTTAGCCCAGCATAGGTAGCCTGGAGTAGTTGCCCCCAGCATTAGTAGCCTGTAATAGTTGCCCCCCATATAGGTAGTGTGGCAGTTTCCCCCAGTATAACCTTAAAAAGACAACTGTCTAAATTCTAAAATTTGGACTGTCCACAAAAGTAAGTGCAGATTGGTCTTGGAGATTTCAGAGTTATGGTTAGGAATCCTAATTAATGTGGCTCTTACTGCTCGGCAGTGGACAGTTATAGAAGAAGTGATAAGAAGAGTCCTTGATGTCTTTGATAAAGCTACTTTTGTGGCCAGTTCAAGTTCAAATAAAATGAGAGGTATATGGAGGCTGCCATATTTACTTAACAACCAGGCTACTGGTATATTGTTTAAGTGGATCCTCTGCCTCCAGTGCATGAGGCAAACTTGTGTGGATGTGCACCCCCGATTTGGATTGGTGCCCCAAATATAGGTAGCCTTGAATAGATGCCCCCAGTATAGGTAGCCTGGAGTAATTGCCCCTAGTATAGGTAGCCTGGAATGGTTTCTCCCAGTATAGGTAGTATGGATTAGTTGCCCCTAGTATAGGTAGTCTCTAGTTAGCCCAGCATAGGTAGCCTGGAGTAGTTGCCCCCAGCATTGGTAGTCTGGAATAGTTGCCCCCCCCATATAGGTAGTGTGGCATAGTTTTCCCCAGTATACAGTAGTTGCCCCTAGTATAGGTAGTCTCTAGTTAGCCCAGCATAGGTAGCCTGGAGTAGTTGCCCCCAGCATTGGTAGTCTGGAATAGTTGCCCCCCATATAGGTAGTGTGGCAGTTTCCCCCAGTATAACCTTAAAAGGACAACTGTCTAAATTCTAAAATTTGGACTGTCCACAAACGTAAGTGCAGATTGGTCTTGGAGATTTCAGAGTTATGGTTAGGAATCCTAATTAATGTGGCTCTTACTGCTCGGCAGTGGACAGTTATAGAAGAAGTGATAAGAAGAGTCCTTGATGTCTTTGATAAAGCTACTTTTGTGGCCAGTTCAAGTTCAAATAAAATGAGAGGTATATGGAGGCTGCCATATTTACTTAAACAATATACCAGTAGCCTGGTTGTTAAGTGGATCCTCTGCCTCCAGTGCATGAGGCAAACTTGTGTGGATGTGCACCCCCGATTTGGATTGGTGCCCCAAATATAGGTAGTCTGGAATAGTTGCCCCCCATATAGGTAGTGTGGCATAGTTTTCCCCAGTATAGAGTAGTTGCCCCTAGTATAGGTAGTCTGTACTTAGCACAGCATAGGTTGCCTGGAGTAGTTGGCCCCAGCATTGGTAGCCTGGAATAGTTGCCCCCCCCCCCCCCCCATATAGGTAGTGAGGCATAGTTTCCCCCAGTATAGGTAGTATGGAGTAGTTGCCTCTAGTATATGTAGCCTGGAATGGTTTCTCCCAGTATAGGTAGTCTGGAACAGTTGCCTTTAATATAGGTTGCCTGGAATAGTTTCTCCCAGTTTAGGTAGTATTCAATAGTTGTCCCTAATATAGGTCGTCAGTAATAGATATACCAGCAAAGGTAGCCGGGATTAATTGCCCCCTGCATAGGTAACGTCACGTGGAATAGTTGCCCCCAGTATAGGTAGACTAGAATAGTTGTTCCAGTATAGATAGCCTGGAATAGTTGCCTGCAGTATAGGTAGCATGGAATAGTTACCCCCAATATAGGTAGTCTGGAATAGTTGCCCCAAGTATAGGAAGCCAGAGTCCACTGATGCCAGACTTCCTTTTACCACGCAGTTGTCCCCTACTTCATGGCACCTCTTCCTGCATCACGGTGAATGCAAAAAGACATGCCAATACTAGGGGGAGAGCTGAGTGATGACAAGAAGTCTGACATCACTGGACTCCCGGAAGCATGTGAGATAATAGGCCAGAACACTGCAGCTGAACAGGGGGCCAGTTGTCACCACCCCTGCAAGCTGACACCTGAGACGCCCGCTTGATAAAACATGGCAGAGTCCATATCCCTCAATCTTAAACATAGATAGCACCCTCTTTCATATCTATTTCTTACACTTACTAAAATAAAGTGCATGCAATGAACAATGCCAAACAAACAACATAACAACAAGTTACAACTTTTTCCAATCTTGGCAACAATTGTTTCCCCACTGTAACTGTTCCTAATGAAAAAAAAAATCTTTCCAAAAACAACTCTGTTCAAGGAAGATTTTTGTTCAGGAAAACTAGCATACGAACTCGCTCTGGGTCCAATCTACTCCGTTTCCTATCAACTATATTGCCAGATGTGCTGAATAGCCTTTCTGAGATTACAGTTGAAGGTGGTGTGATTAAGAACTTTTTAGAGAGTTTTCTCAGATTCTGATATTTTTTGTTTTCCTTCCAGTATCTGAAAATATCAGAGGATGGTTGAAGCAGTGGTTCTGCTAGGTAGGCATTAATTTCTTCCTCCGGGGATAGACGGCAACTCTGCTCACTGCTGTTGGAAGATGGTACCATCAGTTGAGAGTAGTAGCTCCACATACTATGACCTCCTTGTTGTTCTGTTGATGTTTGACTGGTGTCTCTTACTAGTCCTTGTGTTGATGTACAAAGATCAGCATCCTCGACTTGCATACTCAAATCAGTAATTTCAATGGCCAACGTTGATTTAGCTGCATCCAGATTTTCTCTGTTAAAAAAAACATTTCCCTTGAATCGGGGATCCAGTAGGGTAGCAAGAGCATAGAATTTTTCTGACTCGACAGAGTGATAGCGCCTTCTCATAGATGCGAGCAAATCATTGCGAAATCCCTGTACAGAACCAACACTGGATTTGAAGGTCTGCAATGCACGAATAGTACTATTCACTAAAGGTATTATTTCGGATATTGTGACTTGGCTTGAACTGGCCACAAAAGTTGCTTTATCAAAGACATCTAGAATTCTTATCACTTCTTCTATAACTGTCCACTGCCGAGCAGTAAGATCTACCTGAAAATTTAGGTCTGAAGCAGACAGTAAAACAGCTTGCTTTTGTTCCATGAGACGAGCTAGCATGTGAAGCTGAGAGTTCCATCTAGTTGGTTCGTCTTGTATCAGACGACGAGGTTTTGTATTTAACTTGGCTTGAGCAGATCTTAAGGTTTTCATGGCTTTAGAAGAGTGTTTGTAATGTCCTACAATGCTCCGACAGGATGACATAATATCTTTAATTTCAGTCTTGTTCAGCAAACCATCTTTTAGAACTAATTGGAAGGTATGAGCCAGGCAAGGCAAATGGTGAAATGGACTGCGCTGTAAAGCTGCTACCACATTAGGACCATTGTCTCTCATGACACACACAACTTTTTGTGACAGATTCCAATCTTTCAGAGTAGTGGTAATGAAAGTTTCAATTGCAGATGCTGTATGTGAAACCTCAGGAAAGGGAATACATTCCAAGCACAAGTGATGATACTGAAAGTTTTCATCTAAGAAGTGTACTGTCAAACTGAGGTAGTCATCACAAGACGTAGATGTCCACATGTCTGTTGTGAGTCCAATAAAATTGGTTTTTCCTAGAAGGTCCTCAACTTTTGTCTTTACCTCTTCATACATCTGTGGAATTACCTTTTCTGCCAAGTGTTTCCTGCTTGGGATGACATATCTTGGCTCTAGGTGGTTTAACAACTTTCTGAAACCTCTATCCTCTACTATGGATAGCGGTTGGTTATCTTTGCAGATCATTTCAGCAACTAACCTTGTAACTGTTTTAGCTCTTTTGTCTCCAGGTTTAAAACTTTGCGTTTTATCAAGAAAAGCTGCCATAGTCCATTGGTTGGAAGGTGGTGGTACTATTTTGCGTTTCACTGGGGGTAATTTGAATGGACTTTGTGTAAAAGATGACTCTGCTGGTCCTGGACTAGGAGCTGGAGTACACATTGATGCAGGACTCTCAACAGAAGCTACTTCATCTGGGGCTGGGTCGTCGTTGTCTTCACTTGCTAAATCTGCACTGACCGACAGAGGGCTTGAGGTTGATGGTGAAGCTGGAGGCAATACTGGCGATGGTGACCGTGTACCTTTCAGTTCCTGAAATTTAGACAAATGCTTGGCTTTCAAATGTTTCCACATTGCTGAGGTGGTATGGGACCCTTTTCCTCTTGATATCTTTGCCAAACACAGGTTGCAATTAGCATAATTTTCATCTTGTGCAATTTGGAAATGGATCCAGATACTGGATGCTGGTGGAGATGTCATCATATGAGGTGCTATTGGCACACTCTGAAAGTTCAACAAAAAAATAAATAAATAAATGCTCTCTTTTGTACCCCTACATTTACTATTGCTCACTGTCACTACTCTCTTCTTCTCATGCTTGCCAGCTCTCTAGAAAAATAGTGTCTCCTTAGTAGACTAGATACAGGACCCTCAGAGTCACCTTAAAGTTGATATACTGTATTATGCCCTCATTACTACTACTAGGTAATGCCCCCTCAGTATAAAGCACACTTAGGAATAAAATACCCACTTCAGTACATAGTGACCCTCAAATAAAGAATCAATCATCAACAATAATAGTTTTCTTACTGTAACACTGTCTGTGGTGGTCTCTCTGTCTTTGGCGGCAGCTTGTGTGAGGCTCAGGCAACAGCGTCAGCGAGTATCTGGCTTGTGTGGGGCTTGGACTGCAGGCATTCATAAAGGGAGAAGGGTAGGAAAGGCTCATATGAGTTCAACCAAACCTTTTCTCAAAGAACAAGCACATGATAATCAAATGAAATGACAGTATAGGTAGCTTCTGGTAAAGGTGCCCCCAGTATAGAGATAGCCAGGCATAGTTGCCCCCAGTATAGATAGCCAGGCATAGGTGCCCCCAGTACAGATAGCCAGGCATAGGTGCCCCCAGTACAGATAGCCAGGCATAGGTGCCCCCAGTATAGGTAGCCAGGCATAGTTGCCCCCAGTACAGATAGCCAGGCATAGGTGCCCCCAGTACAGATAGCCAGGCATAGGTGCCCCCAGTATAGGTAGCCAGGCATAGTTGCCCTCAGTATAGATAGCCAGGCATAGGTGCCCCCAGTACAGATAGCCAGGCATAGGTGCCCCCAGTACAGGTAGCCAGGCATAGGTCCCCCCCAGTATAGATAGCCAGGCATAGGTGCCCCCAGTATAGATAGCCAGGCATAGGTGCCCCCAGTATAGATAGCCAGGCATAGGTGCCCCCAGTATAGGTAGCTTATGGTTCAGGTGCCCACAGTTTAGCTAGCGTAGCAAGGCATAGGTAGTCAGGTACAGTACATTGTGCCCCTCAAAGACAAACAGAATGCGAGTATAGTACTTTTCTTACTGTAGCAAGATGTCTGTGGTGGTCTCTGTCTTGGGCGGCAGCTTGTGTGAGGCTCGGGCGGCAGCTTGTGTGAGGCTCAGGCAACAGCGAGTATTGGACTGCAGGCATTCATAAAGGGAGAAGGGTAGGAAAGGCTCATATGAGTTCAACCAAACCTTTTCTCAAAGAACAAGCACATGATAATTTAAATGCCAGTATAGGTAGCTTCTGGTAAAGGTTCCCCCAGTATAGGTAGCCAGGCATAGGTGCCCCCTAGTACAGGTAGCCAGGCATAGGTGCCCCCTAGTACAGGTAGCCAGGCATAGGTGCCCCCTAGTACAGGTAGCCAGGCATAGGTGCCCCCTAGTACAGGTAGCCAGGCATAGGTGCCCCCTAATACAGGTAGCCAGGCATAGGTCCCCCCCAGTACAGGTAGCCAGGCATAGGTCCCCCCAAGTATAGATAGCCAGGCATAGGTGCCCCCAGTATAGATAGCCAGGCATAGGTGCCCCCAGTATAGATAGCCAGGCATAGGTGCCCCCAGTATAGGTAGCTTATGGTTCAGGTGCCCACAGTTTAGCTAGCGTAGCAAGGCATAGGTAGTCAGGTACAGTACATTGTGCCCCTCAAAGACAAACAGAATGCGAGTATAGTACTTTTCTTACTGTAGCAAGATGTCTGTGGTGGTCTCTGTCTTGGGCGGCAGCTTGTGTGAGGCTCGGGCGGCAGCTTGTGTGAGGCTCAGGCAACAGCGAGTATTGGACTGCAGGCATTCATAAAGGGAGAAGGGTAGGAAAGGCTCATATGAGTTCAACCAAACCTTTTCTCAAAGAACAAGCACATGATAATTTAAATGCCAGTATAGGTAGCTTCTGGTAAAGGTTCCCCCAGTATAGGTAGCCAGGCATAGGTGCCCCCTAGTACAGGTAGCCAGGCATAGGTGCCCCCTAGTACAGGTAGCCAGGCATAGGTGCCCCCTAGTACAGGTAGCCAGGCATAGGTGCCCCCTAGTACAGGTAGCCAGGCATAGGTGCCCCCTAATACAGGTAGCCAGGCATAGGTCCCCCCCAGTACAGGTAGCCAGGCATAGGTCCCCCCAAGTATAGATAGCCAGGCATAGGTGCCCCCAGTATAGATAGCCAGGCATAGGTGCCCCCAGTATAGATAGCCAGGCATAGGTGCCCCCAGTATAGGTAGCTTATGGTTCAGGTGCCCACAGTTTAGCTAGCGTAGCAAGGCATAGGTAGTCAGGTACAGTACATTGTGCCCCTCAAAGACAAACAGAATGCGAGTATAGTACTTTTCTTACTGTAGCAAGATGTCTGTGGTGGTCTCTGTCTTGGGCGGCAGCTTGTGTGAGGCTCGGGCGGCAGCTTGTGTGAGGCTCAGGCAACAGCGAGTATTGGACTGCAGGCATTCATAAAGGGAGAAGGGTAGGAAAGGCTCATATGAGTTCAACCAAACCTTTTCTCAAAGAACAAGCACATGATAATTTAAATGCCAGTATAGGTAGCTTCTGGTAAAGGTTCCCCCAGTATAGGTAGCCAGGCATAGGTGCCCCCTAGTACAGGTAGCCAGGCATAGGTGCCCCCTAGTACAGGTAGCCAGGCATAGGTGCCCCCTAGTACAGGTAGCCAGGCATAGGTGCCCCCTAGTACAGGTAGCCAGGCATAGGTGCCCCCTAATACAGGTAGCCAGGCATAGGTCCCCCCCAGTACAGGTAGCCAGGCATAGGTCCCCCCAAGTATAGATAGCCAGGCATAGGTGCCCCCAGTATAGATAGCCAGGCATAGGTGCCCCCAGTATAGATAGCCAGGCATAGGTGCCCCCAGTATAGGTAGCTTATGGTTCAGGTGCCCACAGTTTAGCTAGCGTAGCAAGGCATAGGTAGTCAGGTACAGTACATTGTGCCCCTCAAAGACAAACAGAATGCGAGTATAGTACTTTTCTTACTGTAGCAAGATGTCTGTGGTGGTCTCTGTCTTGGGCGGCAGCTTGTGTGAGGCTCGGGCGGCAGCTTGTGTGAGGCTCAGGCAACAGCGAGTATTGGACTGCAGGCATTCATAAAGGGAGAAGGGTAGGAAAGGCTCATATGAGTTCAACCAAACCTTTTCTCAAAGAACAAGCACATGATAATTTAAATGCCAGTATAGGTAGCTTCTGGTAAAGGTTCCCCCAGTATAGGTAGCCAGGCATAGGTGCCCCCTAGTACAGGTAGCCAGGCATAGGTGCCCCCTAGTACAGGTAGCCAGGCATAGGTGCCCCCTAGTACAGGTAGCCAGGCATAGGTGCCCCCTAGTACAGGTAGCCAGGCATAGGTGCCCCCTAATACAGGTAGCCAGGCATAGGTCCCCCCCAGTGTAGGTAGCCAGGCATAGGTCCCCCCAGTATAGGTAGCCAGGCATAGGTCCCCCCCAGTATAGGTAGCCAGGCATAGGTGCCCCCAGTATAGATAGCCAGGCACAGGAGCCCCCTAGTACAGGTAGCCAGGCATAGGTGCCCCCTAGTTCAGGTAGCCAGGCATAGGTCCCCCCAGTGTAGGTAGCCAGGCATAGGTCCCCCCCAGTATAGGTAGCCAGGCATAGGTCCCCCCCAGTATAGGTAGCCAGGCATAGGTCCCCCCCAGTATAGGTAGCCAGGCATAGGTCCCTCCCAGTATAGGTAGCCAGGCATAGGTCCCCCCCAGTGTAGGTAGCCAGGCATAGGTCCCCCCCAGTGTAGGTAGCCAGGCATAGGTCCCCCCCAGTATAGGTAGCCAGGCATAGGTCCCCCCCAGTATAGGTAGCCAGGCATAGGTCCCCCCCAGTATAGGTAGCCAGGCATAGGTGCCCCCAGTATAGGTAGCCAGGCATAGGTCCCCCCCAGTATAGGTAGCCAGGCATAGGTCCCCCCCAGTATAGGTAGCCAGGCATAGGTCCCCCCCAGTATAGGTAGCCAGGCATAGGTGCCCCCAGTATAGGTAGCCAGGCATAGGTCCCCCCCAGTATAGGTAGCCAGGCATAGGTCCCCCCCAGTATAGGTAGCCAGGCATAGGTCCCCCCCAGTATAGGTAGCCAGGCATAGGTCCCCCCCAGTATAGGTAGCCAGGCATAGGTCCCCCCCAGTGTAGGTAGCCAGGCATAGGTTTCCCCCCCCCCAGTGTAGGTAGCCAGGCATAGGTCCCCCCAGTATAGGTAGCCAGGCATAGGTCCCCCCCAGTATAGGTAGCCAGGCATAGGTGCCCCCAGTATAGATAGCCAGGCACAGGTGCCCCCTAGTACAGGTAGCCAGGCATAGGTGCCCCCTAGTACAGGTAGCCAGGCATAGGTCCCCCCCAGTGTAGGTAGCCAGGCATAGGTCCCCCCCAGTGTAGGTAGCCAGGCATAGGTCCCCCCCAGTATAGGTAGCCAGGCATAGGTCCCCCCCAGTATAGGTAGCCAGGCATAGGTCCCCCCCAGTATAGGTAGCCAGGCATAGGTCCCCCCCAGTATAGGTAGCCAGGCATAGGTCCCCCCAGTTTAGGTAGCCAGGCATAGGTTCCCCCCCCAGTGTAGGTAGCCAGGCATAGGTCCCCCCCCCAGTGTAGGTAGCCAGGCATAGGTCCCCCCAGTATAGGTAGCCAGGCATAGGTCCCCCCCAGTATAGGTAGCCAGGCATAGGTCCCCCCCAGTATAGGTAGCCAGGCATAGGTCCCCCCCAGTATAGGTAGCCAGGCATAGGTCCCTCCCAGTATAGGTAGCCAGGCATAGGTCCCCCCCAGTGTAGGTAGCCAGGCATAGGTCCCCCCCAGTGTAGGTAGCCAGGCATAGGTCCCCCCCAGTATAGGTAGCCAGGCATAGGTCCCCCCCAGTATAGGTAGCCAGGCATAGGTCCCTCCCAGTATAGGTAGCCAGGCATAGGTCCCCCCCAGTGTAGGTAGCCAGGCATAGGTCCCCCCAGTGTTGGTAGCCATTGGTAGTAGGCCGCCCGACCTCACGTAGGCCCGCACCCGCCCGCACCCGACCCCGCCCGACCCCCACCCCCCTCATCCATCCAGGCAGCAAGTCTTCTAGGGCCCCCGGGCACCCCCCCACCGACATACTGTACCTGACCTGTCGCCCGTCCGTCCACGCCCGTCCGTCCACGCCCGTCCGTCCACGCCTTCAGCTCTTGCGACGTCCACGCCGGGTCTTCTCCTTCTTCAAGGCAGCGTCAACGTCATCACGCGGCGAGCGGGAACGCGAGGTCGGAGGTGGTCGCGCTGACGTCACAAGCGACGCGTAATGCGACGTAATGATGCGGCGGGTTGCGCGGATTCGTCGGATTCGAATGCGCGCAAATGGCATGGGGATTTGAATCCACGAATCTCGAATCTTTCTTAAGATTCGATGGATTCGTGGATTCGCCGGATTCGAAGTCCCATCCCTAGTTTTAATGTAAATACATTGTTTAATACATTAAAACAGTAAATAACTTTTTATGATACATTTATCGGTGGAACCGTGCGCCA
Organism: Hyperolius riggenbachi; assembly: GCF_040937935.1. Taxonomy (NCBI): domain Eukaryota; kingdom Metazoa; phylum Chordata; class Amphibia; order Anura; family Hyperoliidae; genus Hyperolius; species Hyperolius riggenbachi. The sequence goes on along the minus strand of NC_090649.1, from coordinate 71,719,651 downwards.
TTAAAAAATGCAGGGGGGGCTAGTGTTAGGAAGTGGGGGTTGGGTGGGAGGCAGCAGGGTGGAGGGAAGATGTGTGTGTATGCATACATTACCTTGTCCTGGCCAGTGATCGCTCCTTCACTTCCTAGTTAGTTTACAGAAGTCCTGCAGCCAGCCAATCACCACGCGTGGACTTAAGCCATATGGTGATTGGATGGATGCAGGATTACAGCAAACTAACTGAGGAAGTAAAGGAGCGATCGCTGGCCGGGACTAGGTAATTTAAACCTACGCACACATCCTCCCTTCACCTAATCCTACTCCCTCCAGTGTCCTGCTGCCTCTCTCCCTGCTGCCTCTAGCCCCCCCCCCCCCCCCCCTGCATTTTTTAACACATATAACGCTAACTAGCGTTATATAATGGAAGTCAATGTGGTGCCATTTCTGTACCCCCGGCGCTGTGCACCACTTTTATCTGTCCCGCGTGCTGAAGAATAAATATAGTGCTGTCCTTATTAGCAGCTTATATATTACTGCCCATGGTGCTGAAGAATACTGCAAGCTTTACAGTCTACCATTAACAATAATAATATACTTCTGCCTGTTTTCTCCCAGGGGTGTCCAAGTGCTGTACTCAAGAATTATGTGGTCTCATAGGCTGAGGAAAACAAATGGATTTTAACACCTTTTATGAAGGTCTTATAATACTTATCCTGAGTGTGCTTGTAATATCTTAAAGTGAGATCTTAATTGATATTGCGGTCTACCTGCACTGTTCATTTTACAGCATGTTCAATATTATTATTGATTTATAAAGCGCCAACATATTCCGTGGCGCTTTAGAAAAGTAAGAAAACAAAGAAGGGGTACATAATAATACAGACAATATTATACATTAAATATGGACACTGGTACAAAATACAGAACTGGTGATTACAATGACAACTGTAACATGATGGATAAAATGTATAACACTGTGCAAGCTGTGACATGAAATGCAAAAGGTTGAGAGAGCCCTGGCCATGTAGACTTACAATGTAAAGGATCATACAGGAAGTGTGTGTTTAGGTTATCTAGAGAGGAGTAAAACTTGGGGTAGTGGCCTAAGTTAGAGCATAAGCTTGTCCAAAAAAGTGAATTTTGAAGGAGCGTTTAACTTCGTAAACGCGGTGGCAGTCCCAGGACCTCTTAATGCCAATTGGCGTCAAGTCCTGGGGCGGGGTTTTGCAGGAGATCACGCATCTGATGCTCTACTCCATCATCAGTCTCCAAGTGGCGATCGCTGACCATAGACCATGCAGTTGTGGCGCACCAACTGAGTAATCTAGCTGCTGGGGTTAAGATATTATATAGCTGAACTCCGGCTACTGGGGAAGGGAGCAGGGGAATTCAGTAAGCAGCACCCTGAGTTTGGTTATAATTTAGCAGGATACCACAATTGACAGTGAACAGCGCGAGGGATCCTTGAGCCTCGGGGTTGGGTTAGGCTATCATATCACCTAACTGTGGGTGGGGGGTGGAGCTAGCTGCGATGGTGAGTAATCAGGTATCCAGGCATTTGGTTATAATGTAGCCATACCCCAAATCAGCAGCACCACTGCACTCGCTATCGCTTCAGTTAGTGTAGGCATGGATGGGGGAGGGGTAGTGTTATGCGCAGGTAGGGTGGCATTAATGTAAGATATAGGTAAAAAAAAGCTCAGAGCAGAATATTGGTAACGCTACAAATATTCTAACTATCGTCAGTAATTAACTACATGATACGGTACCTAAATCACTAAGCGTCATTTTCCTATGTATGCCTCCAGGCAGCAGATTTTTGTCTTACCTTCAGAGATAAAAAGCACCTTTAAAGCAATGAGCTTCTGTGTTCAAGGTTAACTTATTGTTGTCGTATTTATCTAACTGCCTAGCTTTATGATTGAACTGGATACTACACTGTTATGCAAGATGGGTGCTTCCATAGTGTGTGTGTGTGCGTGGTGTGTGTGTGTGGTGTGTGTGTGTGTATATGTGTGTGTGTGTGTGTGTGTGTGTGTGTGTGTGTGTGTGTGTGTGTGTGTGTGTGTGTGTGTGTGTGGTGTGTGTGGTGTGTGTGTGTGTGTGTGTGTGTGTGTAGAGTGTGTGTGTGTGTGTGTGTGTGTGTGTGTGTGTGTGTGTGTGTGGTGTGTGTGGTGTGTGTGGTGTGTGTGGTGTGTGTGGTGTGCGGTGTGTGTGTGTGTGTTTGCGTGTGCGTGTGCGTGTGCGTGTGTGTGTGTGTGTTTGTGTGTGTGTGTGTGTGTGTGTGTGTGTGTGTGTGTGTGTGGTGTGTGTGGTGTGTGTGGTGTGCGGTGTGTGCGGTGTGTGTGTGTGTGTGTGTGTGTGTGTGTGTGTGTGTGTGTGTGTTGATAACAATAAAGGCAATGAGGAGTTGGGACGAAGGTTTTTCATTGTATACCAGAAGACTGTATTCCTGCACAAATCAGTCCTGCTGTGTGGATCACCCTGGAACACATTGCTGCAGAGAGAAAACTTGGCTTGTCAGCAACTGTCAGGAATACATGCTGTGGAATCCCCTCAGTAGTATAACAGGGAAAGGTAGACATGGCAGGGTCATCGTGATAGCCCTGAGAACAAGTGAGACTTTTTAGGGTTGTCTGGTTGCCGCCTTATCACTGGAAGGAATTTGTCAGGTCTATATAAATCTTACCAATGCTTAAAGGGACTCCGAGCACCTCTCATGGGTATGCCTTTAAGACTCCGACCAGTACTGCAAAGTACTTGAAGATGCATACCTTTCTGTAACTTGTGCTCTCCTCTTCCATTCATTTTAAAAATTGTGGCTGCCATATTGGCTATGTTATAGCTTCCGGGTCACCCCTGTCTTCTCTGTTAGAGAAGTGCATCACTGAATGAAGCAGGAAGAGGAAGTGACACGCATGGCCATTGCAAGAGGCTCCTCCAGAGGGGTCATAGCATGACTTTGTTGGAAGTCGTCTGCCTTAAAGGCATACCCATGAGAGGTGCTCGGAGTACCTTTGCAACTCTGACATAACAATCAGTAAATACATGTTTTCCTACTTTTTAATACCCATACAGTTATCACATTTGCTTTTTTGCACAAATATTATTTTTCATTTACAAATTACAAGTTTCCAAAGTACAGTTTATCAGCTCTGAAAGCTGCCATTGTAATGTATTGCATAGCTGCTATATTTATATATTATAATATATCCAGTGACAATGTGTCTTCTCCTGTGTACATTTGTATTCAGCTGAGACACTGCTAGCAGTGTTTATAGTATCTTGTTTGTTTTCTTATTAGCTACTATTGTAAACACTTCCTCAGGTTTGGTAACGGCGCTAAGTTTCCCACTGAAGAAGAAAGTGCTGTGTTTAACTGTTTGAATGCTGATCTGCTACCAGTGTTTTTTTTCTGGTAGTGCCTGCCTTTTTTGCTTTAAAGAATCTTTCAGAGCACAGTGAAAATCCTTGTTTAATACTACTTAAAAAAGTTTGGTGCTTTTAAAAAATGATTTTGATTTGAAGCTAGAGTGGTGGATTACAACTCTGACTCTGAGAGATGTTTCAATTAGAGATGGGTCAAAATTCAGCTTTTTGCAAAATAAGTTTTGAAAAAGAAAGAATAATGCATAATGTAAAAAGAAAATGCACTCAGTGTGTTCAGATTGGCTCCATATAGACTTTTTTTTAGCTTCATGACTTTGTTTTTATGTATATAACAGATTGCAAGAACAATCGCATTCTGATTGTCTCTAGAACTGTCGATCGTCATGGCAGATTATTTCATATAGTCAATTTCAATTGGTTTTGGATAATAGCTTGGATCCTTTAAAGTGTACCTGACATGTAAACAACACAAGGATTTTTTCGAGCCCCATGTAGTCTGTGGGCACCCTCAGTGTCCGTTGGGTCCCATCCGTTCCACATCTCACAGCCCTGATAAAGTCCCTGGCTGAGCCAGTTGGGGACTACTGCGCATGTGTGATTTTGGCTGCATGCCTCCTTGGTCATGCTTCCTTGGCCATGAGGATTTTTCACCTGTGCACTTACAATCCTTAAAAAATAGGGATGGTCGGAATGCCAATTTCTGATTCCGCTGTAAATCCGCATTCCGTGATGTACCGATTACCGATTCCGCTTTCCGCTACCAATTTCCGCATTCCAATGCGGAATTTCCGCCGGAAATCACGGAAATTCCGCCCGACTTTAACATCGATTTTGAAAACTTTTTTTGGCAACTGGTTCAGAAGATTCTGTTTAATAAACCCTGAAAATTTATTGTTTCTAGGACTTACAGGGGCTTTGCTATTAACTGCTAAAGTCGGCGGATTTTTACTGTAATGTAAATGCAGAAAATCTGCATCTGCCTATTTCCTGCATTTTACATTACTGTAAAAATCCGCCGACTTTAGCGGTTAATAGCAAAGCCCCCTTAAGTCCTAGAAACACCAATCTTGTGAACAAGATGCAAAAAAAAGATTTCAAAAAGACCTTATAGTTTTTGAGAAAATCGATGTTAAAGTCGGGTGGATTTTCCAAAATTTCCGCGATTTCCGGCGGAAATCCGCCTACGGCGCTTGCATTACCGATTTCCGCATTCCGATGCAGAAATGCAATTTCCGATAGGAATTTCGGAAATTGCATTTCCGCGGAATCCGAATGAGCATCCCTATTAAAAAACTGCCCATGCACAGAATGCTCTTTCTTACTGGAGCCCACCCAAGGAGGCGAGTAGCCAGGGCCACACATGCAATGTAATCACCGTCTACCAGGGCTGAGAGCGGGAGAAGGGACCAGACCAGACCGGCACCAAGAAAGCTCACAGAGTACAGGGGGCTAGAGAAAGCCCAAGGTAAGTGTAGATCCTTGGCTCATATGTAATTAACTTTTTCTCGTAAGTTTTCTCCTGGAGGATATTTTTACACCTCAACAATAAAATGCCTTTTAAATCACCAGCAAGCATTAAAAAAATAAAAAGTGAATGATTTTTAAGGTACTTTTTCACCTACTTTTTAAATGTTCACTAAAAATTGTACCATTATTGGACACCTTCAGGGGAATAGTTATGACATTGGACTATGACTGTGATGGGGATTTATGCCTTCTTTAGGGACATTACATTATGAGCTCCTGTGAGGGATAGTGAGTGAATTAATCAATGTACTGTGTGAAGTGGAGCAGAAAATGTGCCAGCGCTGTATTTATATGTTATTATCTTCACAATAATAAAGTGCCCTCCATGTTGCTGAAGAAGAACTGAATGTTCCAGTCTGCCATTTTATTAGTAGGGTCCATAGTGCTGTTAGTGTTACAGGCCCCTTAATAATAGGTGATGTAGCGATGTCCATGGTTCTGTTAGTGTTACAGTCTCTTTATGAATAGAACAATAAGGGTATAAGAGGCGCCCTGGTGTGATATAAAAGCATCTAAGAGCAGTTTAAAATGCTTTAAGATGCTTTTATATCACACCAGGGCGCCTCTTATACCCTTATTGTGCTACCATACCCCCTTACCTCACCCGTTTGAGGGGTGGAGACAGACAAAACGTGGCTTTGACCATGGTGGACATCTGTCCCCTTTCTTTTATCAAGGAGAGCGACCGCATCCAGGTCCCTAGGGACCACCCCGAGTGGAGTCGGGATTGTTGTCTCCACCTGCTTCCTGTGGTTGGTTGCCCCTCTGCAACCCACCTTTGTGAGTAGTGTCTTACTTTTATTACGTTCTATTGTTTTTGACATACTACACCATTGGACTCCCTCTTTTGTCTCCTGTATTTTTTCACTAGAGGGTGTTTTTGACACCCACATCCTACTAAGTCTTTATTAATAGGTGATGTAGTGCTGTCCATGGTGATGTTAGTGTTACAGTCTCCTTATTAATAGGTGATGCTTTGATGTCCATGATGGTGTTAGTTTTACAGTCTTCTTAATAGTAGGTGATGTAGTGCTGTCCATGGTGCTGTTAGTGCTACAGTCTCCTTATTAATAGTTGATGCAGCGCTAACTATGGTGCTGTTAGTGTTACAGTCTCCTTATTAATAGGTGGTGCAGTGCTGTCCATGGTGCTGTTAGCGTCAGTCTCCTTATTAATAGGTGATGTAGTGCTGTCCATGGTGCTTTTAGTGCTATAGTCTCCTTATTAATACGTGGTGCAGTGCTGTCCATGGTGCTGTTAGTGTTACAGTCTCCTTATTAATAGGTGGTGCAGTGCTGTCCATGGTGCTGTTAGCGTCAGTCTCCTTATTAATAGGTGATGTAGTGCTGTCCATGGTGCTTTTAGTGCTATAGTCTCCTTATTAATAGGTGATGTAGTGCTGTCCATGGTGCTGTTAGCGTCAGTCTCCTTATTAATAGGTGATGTCGTGCTGTCCATGGTGCTGTTAGTGCTATAGTCTCCTTATTAATAGGTGGTGCAGTGCTGTCCATGGTGCTGTTAGTGTTACAGTCTCCTTATTAATAGGTGGTGCAGTGCTGTCCATGGTGCTGTTAGCGTTACAGTCTCCTTATTAATAGGTGATGTAGTGCTGTCCATGGTGCTTTTAGTGCTATAGTCTCCTTATTAATAGGTGATGTAGTGCTGTCCATGGTGCTGTTAGTGCTATAGTCTCCTTATTAATAGATGATGTAGTACTGTCCATGGTGCTGTTAGTGTTACAGTCTCCTTATTAATAGGTGATGCAGTGCTGTCCATGGTGCTGTTAGCGTCAGTCTCCTTATTAATAGGTGATGTAGTGCTGACCATGGTGCTGTTAGCGTTACAGTCTCCTTATTAATAGGTGATGTAGTGCTGACCATGGTGCTGTTAGCGTTACAGTCTCCTTATTAATAGGTGATGCAGTGCAGACCATGGTGCTGTTAGTGTTACAGTCTCCTTATTAATAGGTGGTGCAGTGCTGTCCATGGTGCTGTTAGTGTTACAGTCTCCTTATTAATAGGTGGTGCAGTGCTGTCCATTGTGCTGTTAGTGTTACAGTCTCCTTATTAATAAGTGATGTTGCGCTTACCATGGTGCTGTTAGTGCTATAGTCTCCTTATTAATAGGTGATGTAGTGCTGACCATGGTGCTGTTAGCGTTACAGTCTCCTTATTAATAGGTGATGTAGTGCTGACCATGGTGCTGTTAGCGTTACAGTCTCCTTATTAATAGGTGATGCAGTGCAGACCATGGTGCTGTTAGTGTTACAGTCTCCTTATTAATAGGTGGTGCAGTGCTGTCCATGGTGCTGTTAGTGTTACAGTCTCCTTATTAATAGGTGGTGCAGTGCTGTCCATTGTGCTGTTAGTGTTACAGTCTCCTTATTAATAAGTGATGTTGCGCTTACCATGGTGCTGTTAGTGCTATAGTCTCCTTATTAATAGGTGGTGCAGTGCTGTCCATGGTGCTGTTAGTGTTACAGTCTCCTTATTAATAGGTGGTGCAGTGCTGTCCATGGTGCTGTTAGTGTTACAGTCTCCTTATTAATAGGTGATGCAGTGCTGTCCATGGTGCTGTTAGCGTTACAGTCTCCTTATTAACAGGTGATGTAGTGCTGACCATGGTGCTGTTAGTGTTACAGTCTCCTTATTAATAGGTGATGTAGTGCAGACCATGGTGCTGTTAGTGTTACAGTCTCCTTATTAATAGGTGGTGCAGTGCTGTCCATGGTGCTGTTAGTGTTACAGTCTCCTTATTAATAGGTGGTGCATTGCTGTCCATGGTGCTGTTAGCGTCAGTCTCCTTATTAATAGGTGATGTAGTGCTGACCATGGTGCTGTTAGCGTTACAGTCTCCTTATTAATAGGTGATGCAGTGCTGACCATGGTGCTGTTAGTGCTATAGTCTCCTTATTAATAGGTGGTGCAGTGCTGTCCATGGTGCTGTTAGTGTTACAGTCTCCTTATTAATAAGTGATGTTGCGCTTACCATGGTGCTGTTAGTGCTACAGTCTCCTTATTAATAGGTGATGCAGTGCTGTCCATGGTGCTGTTAGTGCTATAGTCTCCTTATTAATAGGTGGTGCAGTGCTGTCCATGGTGCTGTTAGTGTTACAGTCTCCTTATTAATAGGTGATGTAGTGCTGTCCATTGTGCTGTTAGTGTTACAGTCTCCTTATTAATAAGTGATGTTGCGCTTACCATGGTGCTGTTAGTGCTATAGTCTCCTTATTAATAGGTGGTGCAGTGCTGTCCATGGTGCTGTTAGTGCTATAGTCTCATTATTATTATGAGAAAATCCGGTAGATATACTGCTGCACTCAGGCAGTGGACAGAGCTGTACCTGGGCGGCCTGGGCCAGTGTTCAAGCTGAAAGAAAAAAGTGGACCCACTTTTTTCTTTCAGCTCTTTATTATTACATTATGCAGCGCTGTCCATGGCACTGTTAGTTTTATAGTCTCCTTATTAATATATGATGTAGCGTTGTCCATCGTGCTGTTATTGTTAGTCTCCTTATTAATAGGTGATGTAGTGCTGACCATGGTGCTGTTAGTGTTACAGTCTCCTTAATAATAGGTGATGTCGTGCTGTCCACGGTGCTGTTAGTGTTACAGTCTCCTTATTAATAGGTGATGCAGCAACATGACCTGCTACAGTTATGGAGTACATCCTTTTTAGCTGCTCACATTGTGCTGTCAATAGTGCCCACAGGTGGGACAAACTACAGATCTTGTATGGCCCAATTTAAAACTCAAAAAACTTTGCAGCATGTCTTATCTTTTTCCATCAGTGAAAAAAAATGCTGGTCTCAGTCCTGGTAAACCCCCTTATGCTTTCCTGTCCCTTCTCCATTGAGGGTTAATTTAAGCAAACAATAAGATTCCAAGATACTTTAATGTGCACTAGTCTAGTTGAGGTGACCCAGTGGGAAACCTCATAGACCAATGGCCACTCCATCCTCATGGCAATTTGGTCAAGACCACTAATTTGTAGTAAATAGGGGACCCAGTTGATGATCCATGTTACCAACTGAATACGTTTAGTAAAGTTTTGCAAGAGGAGGTGGTAGCTGAAGTGACTGCCGTACCTGTAGCCAGGGGGCCGAAGAATTTGGTGTGTAATCTAGAGTTTAATGGGTAGTGTTTTACCGCTGGGTCCATTTTTTTCTTATAAATTAGAGGTGGAAACTAAATTTTCATGAGCAGGGAGCAGCCATTGGTCTATGGAGTCTCCTGCAGGCTTATCTCAACTAGACCAGCTCCCTCTAATGTAGTATGGAATAACTTAATGCCATTATGATGTTAGTCCTCCTACCTCTACCCCTGTAGCAATAGTAATGGGAAGGGGTGATGCTGTTTTCTGAATCATCTACCTACTGGGTAAAGGACTACACTTCCCATAATCACTAGCAACTACAGTTTACTGTGTATACCCAGCTGACAGAATTCAAACCTGATGATTGATGTGAATTTGTAAATAAGTTTAGCCAATTTGAAATATTTCAACAACTTTTGCAGGGGATTAAAGGGATAAAAGGTAACAGAATCATCAGGTAAGCAATGTTACAAGTGTCATGCAGTACCCTAATTTAACTTCACATGTATATAGATACATGCCGATTTAAGTGACATGTGACATAATGCATTAAACATGTGTACATATAGTTCTAGCCCTACTAAGACATTGTATGAAGTCAATTTCTATTTCCCAGTATAGCAACATAGCTTGTGGAACAACTTGTGGAATTCAGTCCCATTTCCTGAAAAGTAAATAAAAGCCGAAACAGCTGAGAAATGATGAATGCTCTGGCCTTTACGGGAGATTAATGTGTGACTTCACTTTCATTGAAAAATAAATTGAACATATTGTTGATATGCAAAACTTTTGCAATATAGTGTTATTAAACTGACCTTTCCTGTTCAGTCTCCAACCAATTACAATTTTCTAGACATAATGAATTGTGTTTGCAGCTGCAGCAACAGGCCACTGGTGAATGCAACTGCTATACATTTTCAGTTTTGCACCCCCATTATCTTATGCAGGTTGGACTGTTTTACAACATTTATGGGGAATTAATAATTCAATATGTCTGCTCACAGATCATTTGCAGTTATGTATAGTGAATGAAAGCGGTGAGTGGCTCTTAAGCCCTTGTACTACACTAAATGGTTCTTGGCTGAAGCTAACGGTCAGGGACGCCTCTGCCAGGAAGCTAGTGTGTATATGGCGGTTCTGATGTGTCACTGAGAGATCCAGAGTGGTGGATCATCTTGGCCGAGCATAGGTTGTTATCCTACTCAGGATGCCCATGTGAAGCAGCAATGTATGCTGGCATCTCAGCAAAGCACAAATGGGGTAGCCATACCCCTGATTGTAAATCAAACATTTTAAAATGTAACTTTTAGTATGTCTAAAATCTGCTGAGATTTCAAGACATGAATACATTGTGAGAAAAGAACCAGCTTGGCACTACTCGTGACATTTATTGCCAAATAAGTACAAAGCATTCAAAAGTCCATTAACAAAACAGGGGTATACTTATAATAGCTTATATGGCTTGCGGGGGTGGGAGTGCTGGTATAGCGGTGGGTGCTGGTGGTGCACGGCCTGACGACCGTTTTGCTGTGCTGTGCATATCTTAAAGGGCTATTACTGTCCTGCTTCTTTTTGAATTCCTGCCCACCTCCTTTCTTTTTCTTTTTTTGTCCTGATGTATAAAGTACTACATAAAAAGTGGAGATGATCAAGTGATGTACATGTGGGATGTGCCCGTGAGTATGCATGAGTAGGGCCAAAGTCTATCTGGGCACACCTGAATCTGCACTAAAAGGTCAGTGAGTAGAAACACTCCAAAAGTTCCCTACATGTTTTGCACCAGAGGGGCTTCGCCAGGGGACACCCCAGTGAAGAAGTGAGTGCAAAAGTGCTGGTTGCAAAGTGCTGATGTTACAAAGTATTAATACATAAACAGCAGTTCATGATAGCATACTAAGTATATACAGTATAACGGTGAATGGACATAAGTTCTGGCAAGCTCACAATAAAGCTCAGCAAAGCACACAGCTGCTCTAGCAGAAATTATTTTCATTGATTTCCATAAAAATGAAATAACAGTTTAAGGTTGTAAGCTGTGAGTGGTTAAGTTGTGTTGTGGTAGAATCCCACAGACTTCTAGTATTATAGTCCTGCCACTGTGTTCAGATCTTTATAATTAGCGGGCCATCAATCAGTGACTGCTGTACGGATCGCTCTGGAACACGTTGCTGCAGAGAGAAAACTTGGCATGTCAGCAGCTGTCAGGAATAACCCCCTCAGTAGCATAACAGGGGAAGATAGACATGGCGGGGGTCATCGCGATAGCCCCAAGAACAAGTGAGACTTTTAAGGTTGACTGGTTGCCGTGTTATCACTGGAAGGAGTTTGTCAGGTCTATATAAATCTTACCAGTGCTTAAACATTTTTGTGCTTTAAAAAGTCATTTTGATTTGATGTTAGAGAGAAGTAGATAACAGCTCTGGGAGGTGTTTCCATAAGAGATGGGCTCTAAATTCGGCTTTCTGCAAAAAAATTGTTTTGTAAAAATTAGACTAATGCATAGCGTAAAAGGGAAAGACCGCTTTTGTTGAGGACAGTAGAAATAGATAGAGTGTCAGAGTTTGCTGCTAGTCTGTGTATTAGTCCGTAATAATTTGTCCGTAATAATTATTTACAAAGCAGTGTTATGCTGCAATGTATGGATTCATGTAAGTTATGTTCAAATTGGACTTTTTAGATATGAGCTGCACCGGGGATTTTTTTGTTCTCAGCCATAGGTGCTGATTATAAAATGCAGAAATACTGGCTATAGCCAGAAATGTGGGTGCCAGGGGTCAATTGGGAGCAGTAGTTCACCGGAGCTAAGCTACAGAGTGGCCAAACTGCTGTGTAAAATCATGGTGCCAGAGTTCAGTTAAAATCACCAGGAGTGGGGGGTGGTTAGGAATAGGTGGAGGGTGGTAAGGGTTAAGAGTAGGTGGAGGGTGGTAAGGGTTAGGAGTAGTTGAGGGTGGTTAAAGTTAGGAACAGGTGGGGGGTGGTTAGAGTTAGGAGTAGGTGGGGGTAGGTTAGGGTTAGTAGTAGGTGTGGGGAGGTTAGGGTTAGGAGTAGGTGGGGGTAGGTAAGGGTTAGGAGTAGGTGGGGTGGTTAGGAGTAGATGTGGGCAGGTTAGGGTTAGAAGTGGGTGGTTAGAGTTAGGAGTAGGCGAGTGGTGGTTAGAGTTACGGGTAGGTGGGGGGTGGTTAGAGTTAGTAGTAGGTTGGGGTGGTTAGGATTAGGAGTAGGTTGGGGGATGTTAGGGTTAGGAGTAGGTGGGGGAGGTTAGGGTTAGGAGTAGGTGGGGGTGGTTAGGAGTAGATGTGGGCAGGTTAGGGTTAGAAGTGGGTGGTTAGAGTTAGGAGTAGGCGAGTGGTGGTTAGAGTTACGGGTAGGTGGGGGGTGGTTAGAGTTAGTAGTAGGTTGGGGTGGTTAGGGTTAGGAGTAGGTGGGGGAGGTTAGGGTTAGGAGTAGGTTGGGGGAGGTTAGGGTTAGGAGTAGGTGGGGGAGGTTAGGGTTAGGAGTAGGTGGGGGAGGTTAGGGTTAGAAGTAGGTGAGGGTGGTTACGGTTAGGTGTATGTGGGGGGTGGTTAAGGTTAGGAGTAGGTGGGGGGTGGTTAGGGTTAGGCGTAGGTGGGGAGAGGTTAGGGTTAGAAGTAGGTGAGGGTGGTTACAGTTAGGTGTATGTGGGGGGTGGTTAAGGTTAGGAGTAGGTGGGGGGTGGTTAGGGTTAGGCGTAGGTGGGGAGAGGTTAGGGTTAGGAGTAGGTGGGGGTGGTTATGGTTAGAAGTAGGTGAGGGTGGTTAAGGTTAGGAGTAGGTGGGGGGTGGTTAGGGTTAGGCGTAGGTGGGGAGAGGTTAGGGTTAGGAGTAGGTGGGGGTGGTTATGGTTAGAAGTAGGTGAGGGTGGTTACGGTTAGGAGTAGGTGGGGGAGGTTAGGGTTAGGAGTAGGTGGGGAGAGGTTAGGGTTAGGCGTAGGTGGGGGGTGGTTAGTTATGGTTAGAAGTAGGTGGGGGTGGTTAGGATTAGTGTTGGGCGAACATCTAGATGTTCGGGTTCGGGCCGAACAGGCCGAACATGGCCGCGATGTTCGGGTGTTCGACCCGAACTCCGAACATAATGGAAGTCAATGGGGACCCGAACTTTTGTGCTTTGTAAAGCCTCCTTACATGCTACATACCCCAAATTTACAGGGTATGTGCACCTTGGGAGTGGGTACAAGAGGGAAAAAAATTTAGCAAAAAGAGCTTATAGTTTTTGAGAAAATTGATTGTAAAGTTTCAAAGGAAAAATTGTCTTTTAAATGCTGAAAATGTCATGTTTCTTTGCACAGGTAACATGGTTTTTACCGCCAGGCAGTCATAAATGTAATAAAGAGAAGAGGTTCCATAAACAGGGACCGGTAACGCTAACCCAGCAGCAGCAGCAGCACACGTGATGGAACAGGAGGAGGCGCAGGAGGAGAAGGCCACGCTTTTTGAGACACAACAACCCAGGCCTTGCATGAGGACAAGAAGCGTGCGGATAGCATGCTTTTTACCGCCATGCAGTCATAAATGTAATAAAGATAAGAGGTTCAATAAACAGGGACCGGTAACGCTAACCCAGCAGCAGCAGCAGCACACGTGATGGAACAGGAGGAGGCGCAGGAGGAGAAGGCCACGCTTTTTGAGACACAACAACCCAGGCCTTGCATGAGGACAAGAAGCGTGCGGATATAGCAGCAATGCTTTTTGCCGCCATGCAGTCATAAATGTAATAAAGAGAAGAGGCTCAATAAACAGGGACCGGTAACGCTAACCCAGCAGCAGCAGCAGCACAGAGCACACGTGACGGAACAGGAGGAGGCGCAGGAGGAGAAGGCCACGCTTTGAGACACAACAACCCAGGCCTTGCATGAGGACAAGAAGCGTGCAGATAGCATGCTTTTTACCGCCATGCAGTCATAAATGTAATAAAGATAAGAGGTTCAATAAACAGGGACCGGTAACGCTAACCCAGCAGCAGCAGCAGCAGCACAGAGCACACATGATGGAACAGGAGGAGGCGCAGGAGGAGAAGGCTACGCTTTGAGACACAACAACCCAGGCCTTGCATGAGGACAAGAAGCGTGCGGATATAGCAATGCTTTTTGCCGCCATGCAGTCATAAATGTAATACAGATGAGAGGTTCAATAAACAGGGACCGGTAACGCTAACCCAGCAGCAGCAGCAGCACAGAGCACACGTGATGGAACAGGAGGAGGCGCAGGAGGAGAAGGCCACGCTTTTTGAGACGCAACCCAGGCCTTGCATGAGGACAAAAAGCGTGCGGATATAGCAATGCTTTTTGCCGCCATGCAGTCATAAATGTAATACAGATGAGAGGTTCAATAAACAGGGACCGGTAACGCTAACCCAGCAGCAGCAGCAGCACAGAGCACACGTGATGGAACAGGAGGAGGCGCAGGAGGAGAAGGCCACGCTTTTTGAGACGCAACCCAGGCCTTGCATGAGGACAAAAAGCGTGCGGATATAGCAATGCTTTTTGCCGCCATGCAGTCATAAATGTAATACAGATGAGAGGTTCCATAAACAGGGACCGGAAACGCTAACCCAGCAGCAGCAGCACACGTGATGGAACAGGAGCAGGCGCAGGAGGAGAAGGCCATGCTTTTTGAGACACAACAACCCAGGCCTTGCATGAGGACAAAAAGCGTGCGGATATAGCAGCAATGCTTTTTGCCGCCATGCAGTCATAAATGTAATACAGATGAGAGGTTCAATAAACAGGGACCGGAAACGCTAAACCATCCCAGATGTTCATTGGTCATGTTACTTGGTTGGGGTCCTGGAGTGTTGCGTAGTCATTTCCAATCCAGGATTGATTCATTTTAATTTGAGTCAGACGGTCTGCATTTTCTGTGGAGAGGCGGATACGTGAACCTTGCAGGCAACGGCATTCTTCAAGCTTCGGGTTATTTTGCTGACCACGTGCTCATGCAACTCAGGCACTGCAGAGCGCGCAAAGTGGTAGCGGCTGGGAACCACGTAACGTGGGATGGCCACTGACATCATGCCCTTGAAGCTGTTTGTCTCCACCACTCGATATGGCAGCATTTCGCAGGCCAGAAGCTTGGCTATGCTGGCTCTTACTGCCACGGCCCGGGGGTCATTTGCTGGCAATTTCCTCTTGCGCTCAAACATCTCCGAGACAGACAACTGAACCGTAGGGCTGCACAACGAAGGGCTGTTGGTTGTTGTGTTTGATGAACACTGGGAGACCTCAAGAGCACTACTCCGGAAAGTGACAGTGTCAGCGTCATCTGATTTTTTGGAATGTTTTGAACCACGCAATGGCTGGGCTACTGCTGCTGCTGAGGCGGGTCTGGTGGTGAGTCTGGTGAACCCAAGGGAGGCAGTGTTGCTGGTGGTACCCTGTCCTGCCGCGTTTGCCCACAGAGTGGGATGTTTGGATAGCATGTGGCGGCTCATGCTGGTGGTGGAGAGGTTGTTAATACTTTTCCCCCTGCTCAGGCGGGTCTTGCACACCTTGCAAATCGCCATGGTAACATCCTCAGTGCAGTCTTCAAAGAAAGCCCAGAATTTGGAGCACCTGCCTTGCTGGCGATTTCTGTTTGCGCCTCTTTTGCCTCTCACTTGAACTTCCACGCTTGTGGTGCCTGAAATTGCGCGCCGCCTACCTTGTGGCACAAGGCGAACTCGTGCAGCAGTGGGTTCTTCAACAGACTCATCTGTGCTGCTGCTACGACGGCGATGTTCTCGTTCACAAACAAAATCTGGGTCTATGTCCACATTGTCCATACCCTCCTCTTCCATCTCCTCAAACTCGTCATATGTCATTGTGGGGGGCCGCCGCCGTGGAGTACAGCTCCCCAGCACAACCGTCAGGGGAAACACCTCTTCCCTTGCCCCTCCCTCTTTCACCGGATTTCTTCCTCATTTCACTTATCCTTACAGTACACGCTGACTGGCAGCAGTACAGTGGCAGTACAGAAATGCTATACAGTGGTGGGTGAGCGGTGTACCACTATTGCCAGCAGCGACACAGAGCACAATGCTATACAGTGGCGGGTGAGCGGTGTACTACTGTTCCCAGCAGACAAAGAGTGGCAGTAAACACAATGCTATATAGTGTGGCTGAGCCGTGTACACAGAGTGGCAGTAAACACAATGCTATATAGTCTGCTATATAGTCACCCCGAACGGGGTGATGTTCTGCAGCACCCGAACAGTGGCGAACACTGTTCGCCCAACACTACTGGGAACGCAGATTTTAGTACCTAAACACACGATACAACATGTTTTCCGGGGTCGGACTCTGAGGCACATACAGATGGTCCCGATCATCATCCTCATCATACAACTCTTCTCCTGAGTCTGACCCACCCACCACCTCTGCCACCCCAACATCCCCAGACACAGTCACAGACCCCTCATCGTCCTCAACATTAACTTGGGATGCTGGCCTGAGCCCGACCTCCTCCTCCACATCAGGCCCCATCATCCCCTCAATGGCAGCCCTCATTAATCGCTCTGGCGCCGGACCGATGGACACAACGTTCTCCTCCGGGGAGGGCTGCTGCTGACCACTGGCTGCTGAGGTGGATGTTATAGCTTGCGTGGGGCGTTGGCTGTTGCTGTTGTTGGGAGTGCTGCTCACAGCGGAGGTCTCTGAGGAACTCATGGTGAGCTCATATAGTGGTTGACGGTGAGTGGAGTATTACTGATCCCAGCAATATACACACTGACTGGCAGAGTACGCAATGCTATATAGTCTGGCTGAGCCGTGTACACAGAGTGGCAGTGAACAATGCTATATAGTCTGGCTGAGCGGTGTACACAGAGTGGCAGTACACACAATGCTATATAGTCTGGCTGAGCCATGTACACAGAGTGGCAGTAAACAATGGTATATAGTCTGGCTGAGCGGTGTACACAGAGTGTCAGTAAACAATGGTATATAGTCTGGCTGAGCGGTGTACACAGAGTGTCAGTAAACAATGGTATATAGTCTGGCTGAGCGGTGTACACAGAGTGTCAGTAAACAATGGTATATAGTCTGGCTGAGCGGTGTACACCGAGTGTCAGTAAACAATGGTATATAGTCTGGCTGAGCGGTGTACACAGAGTGTCAGTAAACAATGGTATATAGTCTGGCTGAGCGGTGTACACAGAGTGTCAGTAAACAATGGTATATAGTCTGGCTGAGCGGTGTACACAGAGTGTCAGTAAACAATGGTATATAGTCTGGCTGAGCGGTGTACACAGAGTGGCAGTACACACAATGCTATATAGTCTGGCTGAGCGGTGTACACAGAGTGGCAGTACACACAATGCTATAGAGTCTGGCTGAGCGGTGTACACAGAGTGGCAGTACACACAATGCTATGTAGTCTGGCTGAGCGGTGTACACAGAGTGGCAGTAAACACAATGCTATATATAGCGTGGCTGAGCGAGGTGCACAGTGGCAGTACACACAATGCTATATAGTCAGGCTGAGCCGTGTACACAGAGTGGCAGTACACACAATGCTATATAGTGTGGCTGAGCGAGCGGTGTACTACTATTCCCAGCAGACACAGAACAGTAAACACAATGCTATATAGTGTGGGTGAGCGAGCGGTGTACCACTATTCCCAGCAGACACAGAACAGTAAACAGAATGCTATATAGTGTGGCTGAACGAGCGGTGTACCACTATTCCCAGCAGACACAGAACAGTAAACAGAATGCTATATAGTGTGGCTGAGCGAGCGGTGTACCACTATTCCCAGCAGACACAGAACAGTGAACAGAATGCTATATAGTGTGGCTGAGCGAGCGGTGTACTACTATTCCCAGCAGACACAGAACAGTAAACAGAATGCTATATAGTGTGGCTGAGCGAGGTACACAGAGTGGCAGTAAACAGAATGCTATATAGTGTGGCTGAGCGAGCGGTGTACTACTGTTCCCAGCAGCGACACACAATGACTGGGGGGGACCCTGGCTAGCGTGGCTGGAGAGCGAACTACCCTGCCTGCCTACCCAAAGCTAAACCCACAGAGAAATGGCGGAGATATGACGTGGTTCGGGTATTTATTTACCCGAACCACGTGACCGTTCGGCCAATCAGAGCGCGTTCGGGCCCGAACCACGTGACCCGTTCGGCCAATCACAGCGCTAGCCGAACGTTCGGGGAACGTTCGGCCATGCGCTCTTAGTTCGGCCATGTGGCCGAACGGTTTGGCCGAGCACCGTCAGGTGTTCGGCCGAACTCGAACATCACCCGAACAGGGTGATGTTCTGCAGAACCCGAACAGTGGCGAACACTGTTCGCCCATCACTAGTTAGGATTAGGAGTAGGTGGGGAGAGGTTAGGGCTAGGAGTAGGTGGGGGGTGGTTACGGTTAGGAGTAGGTGGGGGGTAGTTAGGGTTAGGAGTAGGTGGGGGTGGTTATGGTTAGAAGTAGGTGAGGGTGGTTAAGGTTAGGAGTAGGTGGGGGGTGGTTAGGGTTAGGCGTAGGTGGGGAGAGGTTAGGGTTAGGAGTAGGTGGGGGTGGTTATGGTTAGAAGTAGGTGAGGGTGGTTATGGTTAGGAGTAGGTGGGGGAGGTTAGGGTTAGGAGTAGGTGGGGAGAGGTTAGGGCTAGGTGTAGGTGGGGGGTGGTTAGTGTTAGGAGTAGGTGGGGGGTGGTTATGGTTAGAAGTAGGTGAGGGTGGTTACGGTTAGGTGTATGTGGGGGGTGGTTACGGTTAGGTGTATGTGGGGGGTGGTTAGGGTTAGGAGTAGGTGGGGGGTGGTTAGGGTTAGGCATAGAAAGAAGATGGTTCAAGTGAGAATTAGTCTACAGAAGGTGATAAAATGATATCAGTAAAATCACATATATTCTATTCACGCTTTTTTTTTCCATGCACCTCTTTTCCATGGCAGCATTATTTTATGTAACAGTTTACAGCCTTAAACGTAATGTCTTTTGTCTCTATACGTAGACTAATAAGCAAGTGAGCAGATAATGCCTGGGCTCACACAAACCTCACCCATATTATCTGTCCACTCCTTTTTGTTATTTTATGTGTAACTTAGCTAACAGATGGTACATTCTAAGCAGTAAGAAATTACATGTGTCAGCTGTTGCATTTAATGAGGAACTTAACTGAATATAACGTAATGAATAAAATTGCTTATTTTTTTTTACACGGATCGCTCCCACGCCGCTGTCCTCAGCCTTCTCCTCCTCCCGTATTGGGTCCCATTCGTTCTGTCAGTCGTGGCCAGCCTGACGTTAGAGAAGTGCACCCTTTGCATATCTCTTCAGCAGCTGCAGGAGAGATTCGTAGAGGGCGCACTTCTCTTGCATAGACTGGCCCCGAATAGCTGAAGTAACGGGACTTGATACGGGAGGAGGAGAAGGACAGCGGCGTGGGAGCAATTTGTGCAGATGGGACTGGAGGAAGCCCCAGTTATGTATAAAACTTTTGATGATCATCAGCTCTGGTACACTTTAATTTCCTAGGGTAGCTGTGTCCTCCTGCGTCTGTGACAGTACAGCCGCTCCTTAAGGCTTCAGGGCTGTCATCATGGGTCCTGATTGAATGTTCAGACAAAGGGGGGCATTCCAGAGACTGGGAGAGCAGGGGATGAAGAGCAGACTGTGTGCGGAGGTGGGAGGAGGGAAAACAGGAAGAGTGATACTGCTGCCATTAGGGTGAGGAAACGGAGCTGCCACTGGTTATAGCACCCGCTATCAGGGCCGGATTTCTACTTTTCAACACCCAAGGCCAGCTTTTATCAGCCGCCCTCCCCTCCCCCCAAAAAAAACATCTAAATGAAGTCTGTACCTGTGTTTGATTTACTACAACATCCCCAAAAACATTAATTGGTCCACCCACACAAACTTTACACCTGGTCTGACTATGACCATGGTAGGGATAAGATATTGAGCTCCTCTGAGGCCAGGTATGTTGGGACATGACTTATGTACTCTGTAAAGTCCTGTAGAAGATGCCAGTGCAATACAAATATATAATAATAATATGGTAGGACATTAGACTATTACTATTATAGAATTAGATTGTGAGCTCCTGTGAGGACAGTCATTAACATGACTATGTACTCTGTAAAGTGCTGCAGATGTCAGTGCTATATAAATACATAATAATAATATGGTAGGGCATTAGACTATGACTATGGTAGGATTAGATTGTGAGCCCCCTCTGGGGACAGTTAGTGACATGACTATGTACTGTGTAAAGTGCTGCAGAACATGTCAGCATTATTAAATACAGTACAATGACAAAAGATACAGATAGTAAGTGGGGACAAAGCATGAAAAAGAGAAAAGATAGAAAAAGCCACATGGAGGGGGTTGACAAGGAAAGGGAGACAGTACAGTGGGCATAGAGATGGTAAGAGTGATGGTGGGAGAGCTAGGCTAGAGGGAAGAGAGAGGGTGGGCAGTGCAATAGTACATCTATTATGTCAGCTGTAGTTTTACAAGGGTATGCCATCTGTAAAAGTCCATGTGCACAGTCACCATATTCATTCTGCCTTTACAACATTGCACACAGTACAAATAACAATGCATGCACCCTGTTCTTTTCCCCAAAACATTGTCTTGTGACTTGTCCCCTGTGTAATCAAATTTCAGACAGCAGCAATGCAAGGCAGACAGAAGATTAGCAGCCTGTCAGTGGCAGTGCACTCAGACTCACACATGCCTAACATTCCTGACGCTGCCTGCAGAGTCCGTGCTGCACTGAAACAGAAGGCTTGACTGAATACATATGACGTGCACTGTGTAAAAATGCTAATTGCGATCAATGAAGAGTTACAGACACACTTAGCTAAGCCCCAATTCTCCCTTCCCCCTGGGCAGAGCTGGAAGTGCAGATGCTCTTTCAAATTTACCTCTCCGTGCTTGCTCTGTTTCCTCCTCCTCCAGCAGGACTGCTCAAGTTCCTCCATACTACCACAATGCCAAGGGGAGGGGCGGAGAGCTGAGCAGCAGACCTGCTGGAGGAGGAAGGAAATGGAGCATGCACGGAGAAGTAAAGAAAGAGCCTCTGCACTGCCAGCAAGAAAAAGAATGCTCGCTCTGTTACGGATAATCTTACCCTGCTTTACAGCTGGAGCCGGAGGAAGGGCAGAGGCTCCACCATGATCGCTGCATGCTCTGAGTGAACCAATGGTGCCTTTCATCCCCCGCCGCCACGTGTGTCACAAAAGTCACGTGCCACCAGACCCGGCTGTCCAGCCTGCCAGCGGCTGCCTGCTATTAGCCTACATTTGCAAACAATGTAGGGCGGTTGGGGGCGGATGAACCGGGTGTGACTGCCTGCAATAGAGTGTGTTTACTGGCCGCGAGAGGAAGTGAAGGAAGGTGCAGAGGAGGCTGTAGTTGGCAGGCAGCATGAATAGCGCGATCAGACGCTTTGATGTTGTTTGATGAACTGCAAACAACTGCTCCTTAGCCGCCCTAAATATTGCTGTTATTCTGGCGCCCTAGGCCATGGCCTAGGTTGGCCTTGCCAGAAATCCGGCCCTGGAGACGGAGGATGGTTTAAGCAAGTGGGACTCCACAGTGAGATTGACCGCATGCAGTCTGCCATCTTTCCATATGTGCAATATCTGAAGCCGTTTGTGAGATTCTTTTATTTTGTTACAGCCTGTTACAATAGCGGGCAGGGCCGGATTTCTGGCAAGGCCAACCTAGGCCATGGCCTAGGGCGCCAGAATAACAGCAATATTTAGGGCGGCTAAGGAGCAGTTGTTTGCAGTTCATCAAACAACATCAAAGCGTCTGATCGCGCTATTCATGCTGCCTGCCAACTACAGCCTCCTCTGCACCTTCCTTCACTTCCTCTCGCGGCCAGTAAACACACTCTATTGCAGGCAGTCACACCCGGTTCATCCGCCCCCAACCGCCCTGCATTGTTTGCAAATGTAGGCTAATAGCAGGCAGCCGCTGGCAGGCTGGACAGCCGGGTCTGGTGGCACGTGACTTTTGTGACACACGTGGCGGCGGGGGATGAAAGGCACCATTGGTTCACTCAGAGCATGCAGCGATCATGGTGGAGCCTCTGCCCTTCCTCCGGCTCCAGCTGTAAAGCAGGGTAAGATTATCCGTAACAGAGCGAGCATTCTTTTTCTTGCTGGCAGTGCAGAGGCTCTTTCTTTACTTCTCCGTGCATGCTCCATTTCCTTCCTCCTCCAGCAGGTCTGCTGCTCAGCTCTCCGCCCCTCCCCTTGGCATTGTGGTAGTATGGAGGAACTTGAGCAGTCCTGCTGGAGGAGGAGGAAACAGAGCAAGCACGGAGAGGTAAATTTGAAAGAGCATCTGCACTTCCAGCTCTGCCCAGGGGGAAGGGAGAATTGGGGCTTAGCTAAGTGTGTCTGTAACTCTTCATTGATCGCAATTAGCATTTTTACACAGTGCACGTCATATGTATTCAGTCAAGCCTTCTGTTTCAGTGCAGCACGGACTCTGCAGGCAGCGTCAGGAATGTTAGGCATGTGTGAGTCTGAGTGCACTGCCACTGACAGGCTGCTAATCTTCTGTCTGCCTTGCATTGCTGCTGTCTGAAATTTGATTACACAGGGGACAAGACAATGTTTTGGGGAAAAGAACAGGGTGCATGCATTGTTATTTGTACTGTGTGCAATGTTGTAAAGGCAGAATGAATATGGTGACTGTGCACATGGACTTTTACAGATGGCATACCCTTGTAAAACTACAGCTGACATAATAGATGTACTATTGCACTGCCCACCCTCTCTCTTCCCTCTAGCCTAGCTCTCCCACCATCACTCTTACCATCTCTATGCCCACTGTACTGTCTCCCTTTCCTTGTCAACCCCCTCCATGTGGCTTTTTCTATCTTTTCTCTTTTTCATGCTTTGTCCCCACTTACTATCTGTATCTTTTGTCATTGTACTGTATTTAATAATGCTGACATGTTCTGCAGCACTTTACAGAGTACATAGTCATGTCACTAACTGTCCCCAGAGGGGGCTCACAATCTAATCCTACCATAGTCATAGTCTAATGCCCTACCATATTATTATTATGTATTTATATAGCACTGACATCTGCAGCACTTTACAGAGTACATAGTCATGTTAATGACTGTCCTCACAGGAGCTCACAATCTAATTCTATAATAGTAATAGTCTAATGTCCTACCATATTATTATTATATATTTGTATTGCACTGGCATCTTCTACAGGACTTTACAGAGTACATAAGTCATGTCCCAACATACCTGGCCTCAGAGGAGCTCAATATCTTATCCCTACCATGGTCATAGTCAGACCAGGTGTAAAGTTTGTGTGGGTGGACCAATTAATGTTTTTGGGGATGTTGTAGTAAATCAAACACAGGTACAGACTTTATTTAGATGTTTTTTTGGGGGGAGGGGAGGGCGGCTGATGACAGCTGGCCTTGGGTGTTGAAAAGTAGAAATCCAGCCCTGTCCGTCTCAACAGAGGGGATAATTCGGACAGCCAGACTCTTGAATTATCCTTAAAGCGGATCCTAGATGAAAAACTAACTGTAACAAGTAACTTGTTTATATATCTTATCTAAGGTTTAGATTTTTACACAGAAAATATAGCTGCAAACAGCTTTAATAGAAAATGATTATTTCTTCCTGTGATACAATGACAGCAGCCATGTTGTTTGTAAACATTACACAGAGGAAGGCTTATCTGTATCTTTAGCTCTCAGCCTGTGAAAAAAACCTAATCCCCCCTCCGCCCTCCTCCCCTCTGCCTCTGAAATCAATGGCTAGTAACACCTCCCTCTCCTCCTGCCCAGACTGAGCTCGCATGAGCCCTTGCTACTGCCAAGGCTCTCTGAAAACCTGTGGGTGTGGTGTATTTCGTTTATAGGGAATTAGAGTATTAAAACAAAAACAAAAAAGTATTATGGTAGAGAACAGAGGCGCCAAAAGGATAAAAACAATATTTAAAAGTTTTAAAATTATTGCTTAGGAGGCAGTGGTGGACTCACCTCCCACAAGCAGACACAACAACTGTGTATTCACAAAAGGGACATTTATTGGTATACTCCAAATAAGGTCGCAACGCGTTTCGCAGGTCAAACCCGCTTCATCAGGCAATTACAGGAAGGAGCACACAACAGCAGTATGTCCAGATAGCACCTGGCGCCAGGTGCTATCTGGACATACTGCTGTTGTGTGCTCCTTCCTGTAATTGCCTGATGAAGCGGGTTTGACCTGCGAAACGCGTTGCGACCTTATTTGGAGTATACCAATAAATGTCCCTTTTGTGAATACACAGTTGTTGTGTCTGCTTGTGGGAGGTGAGTCCACCACTGCCTCCTAAGCAATAATTTTAAAACTTTTAAATATTGTTTTTATCCTTTTGGCGCCTCTGTTCTCTACCATAATACTGATTGTATCCACCTTTGGTGGAGGGGGATACCCCTTCTTGTTTTTCAAGCCTACAGAGAGCGACTTCTTATTCCTGAGTGAGGACAGGCTAATCTCCTCACCTGCCTATACAGTGGTTGCCTGGAGGTAACCCTGGTTTGTGAGTATACAATTCATACTCTTTCTAATTATCCAATTACCTTGACATACTACACCATATCGGGCTCTCGGTTCTTCTCTTCTTCAAAAACAAAAAAGTATTTGGCTTGAGGAATGCCCTATAAACAATAGGAAAGGAACACAATTATGCAATGAGTAAAAGTTCACCTCGGATCCACTTTAAGAGAGCCAGTCTGTCATTGGGTTCAATGGCAATCATAAGACCATAATTGATAAGCTTAAAGTTATAGTATTTAGAGAGTCGTGTAGCCTCTACCCTCCCCCAAGTCCCATTAAGCTCTTGCTCCTATACAGGTTGGCATATCCCAAAATTCAGAACTCAACCCCTGAGCAATACCAACCCATAGGACCCATAACATTGGGGGTACTCTGCAAAGGGGGAGGGAGAGGGATATCAAAGTTTTCCCTCTTTTGGTAAGTGCCACGGACAAGGGGCTCATCTCCAGCTTGTGCTCAGGGAAGTAGGGGTAGATATTCCCACACACGTGGCACAATCTATCAGCCACCTTAACTAAGGGGAGGGCACCCAAGAATGTACACCTCCATCCAGGTAAGTAAGAAAAAAAGAGTCATTTTTGACCCCCTTACATATTTATATCAAAGGATTAAAATTGAGTGTTTTTTTTTTTTTTTTTCAATCTGTATTCTATTTTTATCAGTATTCTTTCTTCTTATGTTTACACGTGCCCATACATTACTCGATTTTGACGGTCCGTTGACTTTTCGACCTGATAATTTTATCAAATCAGAGGAGAAACGATGCAGCAACATGGCTACCCGATCAATCGATTTCTGGCCAAAATCGGTTAAATGGATCAGTCAGACATGCTAGAAAATCTTGGCAGCAAGGGCTCGACTAGATGCATGGCAGTAACGGTGCTTTATTTCCCATTGTCTGATGGACGCGTGTCAGTACATGCGTCGGTGTCACGTAGTACAGGCTTTTGGCGTAACAATTCAAAAAGATGCAAAAATATGCTGGACACGGGAGGAGTCAAGCATTCGCTCTGGCGTGACAAGTGAGTCTTTAACACACCCCACAGGCCTAGGAGGTGGAGACACATACACTTTGGGGGGTGGCTGCCTAGGACGATTTCTAGATATCTGTCTGCAGTGTGTGGGGCTGTGGGCAGGCAATA
Source organism: Hyperolius riggenbachi (assembly GCF_040937935.1). Lineage (NCBI taxonomy): Eukaryota > Metazoa > Chordata > Amphibia > Anura > Hyperoliidae > Hyperolius > Hyperolius riggenbachi. Next base: position 71,693,987 of record NC_090649.1, on the reverse strand, counting down.
CATCCCTCGGCTTCAATCAAAGAGGGATCTATATGATGGTCGATCTGGTGACAAATCGCCAACTGTGGCCATCTTAAAGTGGAACTAAACTCAGAACTTTCTCTCTGCTGTAAAAGATTAACCACAGCATGATAACCTTTATGAGAAAAAAAAATCTTCATTACAGTTTATGGAAATCTTATGTTATTCTTGGTTTGATTTCTGCAGAAGGCACAGAAAGGGTTAAGCTTCGGTGTTTACTATTTGGAATGCTGCCTAGGCAGAGCTCTTCTGCAATCTATTCACGGCTACTAATATGAGTTAGGCCTGGTGCACACCAAAACCCGCTAGCAGATCTGCAAAATGCTAGCAGATTTTGAAACGCTTTTTCTTATTTTTCTGTAGCGTTTCACCTAGCATTTTGCGGTTTTGGCAAGCGTTTTTGGTGTAGTAGATTTCATATATTGTTACAGTAAAGCTGTTACTGAACAGCTTCTGTAACAAAAACGCCTGAAAAACCGCTCTGAAGTGCCGTTTTTCAGAGCGGTTTGTGGTTTTCCTATACCTAACATTGAAGGCAGAAACGCCTCCGCAATCCAAAAAATGCCTCACCCCGGGAGTACGCGTTTCTGCAAAACGCCACCCTCTCTGGTGTGAACCACCCCATTGAGAAACATTGACCAAGCGTATCCGCAGCCGCAAGTGGCTGCAAAAACGCCAAAAAACCCGCTCGGTGTGCACCACTCCTTAGTTAGACAGGTTTATCTGGCTAAATAAATACAAAAGACAGAGAAGGGAATTTCTCCTGCAACCGTGAAATAAAGACTTTTCGTTGTGTGCTGTGCAAGAGTTCAGGTCCCCTTTAATTCATTTTTCACATCTTTATCTTTCTTTTGTTCTTCTGTATACTTCCATCTTCTATACTTTCTTCTTCATCATTTTTCAGCTCTTCTTGTCTTTTTTTCTCCTATAGTCTTGCCAGGAGATTGTTGGACGCACCTGCGTTATCCTGCCACTATAACTGTTGTCAGAGTTGCTCGCAAGTTTTCACCAAAGTCACTTTTGCATTGAAAATGTCATTTTGGATTACCAGAAAATTTGGCAAACATTCGGCAATTGGTGGAAATCATGAAAATTGTTATTTTACTGTGAAAACAATTCATCTTTTTTTAGCGCAAAAACGTGCAAAATCTTTTATTTTAGCGCGAAAATTCACAAAAAAAATTGCAAAATGATTTTCAATGGCATTTTCGGAAGTGCTCTATCTAATACGCTGCCATACTTACGTTACCGTGCCGCCATGTAAGTGATTTAAAAATATTTGGTGGCGGCGGTGTGGCACGCATGTGCGGAAGCATATTTTTTACAGTACGCTTCATGCACTTCCGTATTCACAAAACAGGAAGTGACCGCAAACAAGCGTCTCTTCCTGTTTGGATCTGGATCTCGGCCAGACGGGGATTATATACTAATGTGATAATCCCGAAGGCCTGTTTTTGGCTTTGCAGTGCGGCCCCCGACCCCCCAGCCCGCACCGCTACTGCCAATTTGTAGTTTGAAGCTGGCCTATATGTTTTACCATCAGCCTTGAGATAAGCTAGGATTGATACAGCCAGAAGCTCAATTACTTTAGCACTTTAGTAAATTGCCTGTTAGATGTGAGTGTCCCATATTTACACCACACATGCTTCATAAGACTGACAGAGTTCATAAAAGCCTCTCCCTTCTGGATATCTGCAGGAGTCAGCAGGTGATGTGAATAGTGCAATTCAGAAATGTGATAAACATGTCTCTGGTAATGCATCCCCATTACCAGCATGCGCTGACAATGTCATAACTCACACATAATGGAAACTTCGATGGCATGTACGGAGATAACTAACTGTGCTGTAGATTAAATGTCTTCTCCTTAATACCGAGTGTATTTCACACTGCTGGAGCCACTACAGGAGAAATCCAGCCTGGTGTTGTTACAGATGCTTAAGCACTTGATGTCACACCTGGTAGCAATGGGGTTCTGGGCTTCATTCACACCAAAGGCACTGTCTGCATAAAACATCTAATTTTTAAGGAGTATGTATTGCAGCGCCACAGCGTGAGGTTGGCGCTGGACGGTGCCGCTATTAACCATTTCAGGACCACAAGCTTTCACCCCCCTAGTGACCAGGCCATTTTTCACAATACAGGGCTGTGCAGCTTTGTCAGCAACTCAGCCCTACAACTCAGCACACAAATGGATTTTTCCTCCTTTTATTGTCCTTAATAGGACACTCTTTTGGAAGACTCTGATGCGATCTTATGTTGCGTTTTTTTCTTTTTAAAAAAGGGAGGCTTTTCCCTCACTCCTTCCTCCCTCTCCCTGCCGCCCTCCTGTGCCGTCCTAAATCGCCATAGGATGGCAATTGGCACTAATCCCCGCCTCTCATAGGCATCCAACTATGAGAGGACACTTAATCGCAGCCGCTCTGAGGGACAGCCGAGTGTCCCTCGTACAGTGCTGCAGGAGATCGCAGCGCTGTACAAATGTAAACAAAGGGGAATATTTTCCCCTTTTGGCTCTAAACCAGGGGTGTCATACTCAAATACAAAGTGGGCCGATATTGTACACTGGGGCCTAGTCGCGGGCCAACCTCAAGGTCCACTGGCCATCTTTCTCCCTTATGAAGTTCCCTGGTGTCTAATGGCCCCCATCCAACCCCTATAAAATTCTCTGGTGTCTAACGGCCCCCATCCAACCCCTATAAAATTCCCTGGTGTCTAGAGGCCCTCACGCTCCCCTATTCAGTTCCCTGGTGTTTCGTGCTTTCCCCCTATCTCCCCCATATGGCGCCCCTGGTGATCTAGGGCTTCACCCCCAATATAGCTTCCTTGGTGGTCTAGAGTGGGCCAAATATAATGTAAAATGGGGAAAACACTTGAGGGCCAAATTTAATGGCTCTGAGGGCCAGATTTGGCCCGCGGGCCTGAGTTTGACATGTATGCTCTAAACAGTTTGCTAGCCGCAATCACACAGCTAGCAGGCTGATCACGGAGCAGAGGAACGAGCGTGCATGCACACGCGCGTTCCCTGGTAAACTGCAGCTCCTGGACTATGACGCCAATCGCCGTTAGGCGGTCCTGGGGCTGCCGCCACGGTCGTTAGGTAGTTAAAGCAAATCTGAAGTGGAAATAAACTTATGAGATAATTAATTGTTTGTGTACAGCTAAGAAATAAAACATTGGTACCAAAGGAAGAGTTCCATTTTGTTTTCCAGTATGATAAGAGTTAAAAAAAACTTTAGTTGTTATCTATGAAAAAGAGCTTCTCCCAGCTATTTGACCCACTGGGTCAAAAACAGTGAGAGACAGCTTGAGGTAAGGTTTTACTGCTGGTAAGTTCAAAGGATCAATATTTCGTTTCTTTATTTTTAGCTTAAAAGACAGAGTGTGGTTTTAAAACTGCAACTGTGACAGAATGATATAATATAAATAAAAGATATAACAGAAAATATAAATATGAGACTTTTCTTTGCGACTAATGTTCTATTAATTATCTGTACTACACACACAATGCATTATATCATAACCAGCGGACCTAAGCCCGTTTAAAAACGGGCTCTAGGTCTGTGTTTTTCTCCGCGCACACCTGCCACCCGCCGCTGCGCACCTGCCACACACCCGTCCACCCACTGACTCGCCGCACACCGGGCCGCCCGCTCACACGCCGCCCAGTCGGCTCCCTGGCCCCGTCCCCGTCCTCCTGTCTCTGTGAGGCTGGCTCCGTGCTGCGCACATGCGCAGTAGCGAAAAGCACGGACAACGCTACACAGAGAAAGGTGTATGCAGGGACATACAGGTTTTATCATAGAGGAATCGGATGTTTTTTTTTCCCTTTAAGTTTGCTTTAAATATATCAGTAATTTATATTCTTACGCAAACCCACCCCTCCAAGGGCTTGATTCACAAAGCGGTGCTAACCTACTTAGCACGTCTAAAGTCTTTAGACGCGCTAACCAGGGTGCTAAGTAGGTTAGCACCGGATTTCTCAATCAGATCGTGCGCTAACTTTTCGCGCGTAAAGTTTTATGCGCGCAAAGTTTTACGCGCGCTAAGTCCCATAGGCTTTAATGGGCACTTCGCGCGGTGCGCCCTGTGCTCTGTGCAGTACGCGCGTAAAGTTTTACGCGCATAAAGTTTTGTGCACGTAAAGTTTTATGCGCGAAAAGCTTGTTTAGACGTGCTAAGGGGGTTTTCACAGGCGTGCTAACAGTTAGCACCGCTTTGTGAATCAAGCCCCTAGTGTCTTTATTAGTGGCTTTGCTCCCATAGTCCTAATTAGATATGAACTTTGAAGCGGACCCAAACCAAACATTTTTTTAATTCACAATATTTAGTTGCACCACTCTGACACATACAAAGATAAATAAACACTCCTTCAAGCCTATGAGCATTTCAGTGCATGCTTTTCACCCTCCTCTTTTCATAACTAGGACTATACAGGTGGCAGCCATTAGCAATTTCTCCTTTGCTGGACACCTCCTACTCCACCAGTTTGCCTTATGCTGTCCCGGCAATATGAAAGGAAGAGGAGGGGTTTCTCCAATAAATGTAAAATATTTGATATATGTCACTATGCAGCTGAAAAAAAGGCTGCTATTTATTATTATAATTTAGAAAATAGATTTTATTACTGAAATCTTGTATTTTTAATTTGGGTCCACTTTAAGTTGGAGTTTGGCTATAAAGTTCCATGAAATTTAAGCTGCCCTTTGCAATGCACAGTATGGCAGATTTTTAGCCACCCCAGATGCCCAAGCAATCCCTATGCACTTTGTACTCCCACTTAGGGTTGCCGCGGTATACAGGTATAGCCAGGGCCGGTTCTATACTTCTTTCTTACCACCTGAGGCAAACTTGTGAGGATGCTGACAACCCCACCCACCCACGGATCAGTAGTATAATTGCCCCCCAGTATAGGTAGCCTGGAGTGGGTAGCAGCAAGAAAGGGGGAGCAGCGGGCACAGCGGTCGGGATGGGGGTTGGACCCCTCCCTCACCTGGGGCTCCCCCGTCCACTCTCCCCCTCCAGCAATTTGCTCAGAATTCAATTACCTTCAGCCAGGCTGCGGGGAGCGTAATGACTCACCTACTTCCTGGATCCTGCACTGCGTTCTACCGCTCACGTCACTTCCTGCATGGCTGCCCGCTGAAGTACAGTGGGCAGCATTGCAGGAACTCACTTTGCTGGATCCATTGCGCTTGTACTTCTTGTTCTCGCGTTCCATCGTCATGTAACAGCACCCAAGGGGCGCTGTTACAGGGTGATGGTGAGCAAGAACAGGAAGAAGTATACATCTACCTAACTACAGTCGCTATCCTGGAGGCACCTATACCTGGCTACAGAGCCGGTGGTTTGGGTGCAGCTGGCACCGCCAAAGGTCGTAATAGGAATTATGGCTATAGCGGTGCTCAGTGAGCGATTTGGGCACCGTCAAAAGACAGAGCACAAATTACTATAAAACCGCTGTAATTCGGCCGCCAATAGTTGGAAGCGATATTACATCTTTCACCACTTTCCACGGCAACCTGGAGGGAGAATAGTATTTAACGCCGCCAGGACTTTTTCAGGAGCAGGGTGAGCCATTTTACAGCTTTACCCTGGTGTAGGGGCACATTTTTTAATGTAAGGGAGGGGCCTGGGTCCAAATAATTGTGTTATTGTGTAATACCGTATACCGTGATACTGTCATACCGTGGTATTTTTTTTGATGGTTATCATACAGTTAATATTCATATGGTTGCATACCTACTCCCACTCGTCCCCAAACTTGAGAAGCTACTCTGTCATGCACCATGTGTCATCCCTCCTCCCTCTCCAAAATAACAGATACGTTGCTAGTCTGCAGGCTAGTGACAGGTCTGAACAGTACTGAGCCAAAATCTCTTGCTTTGGGGATCCCAGTTTCTGCCAGATGACAGGCCACGAGGCTTTAGAACTTAGCTACTCAAGTAGTTAACCAATTAACTGGCAGCAGGTTAATTAACCAGAGTTAACAGAGCTTGATTGGCTACACTTCAGATTATATAACTGAGCTAATGAAATCCATTGCCTGCTAATGAATTAGTTAGGAATTGGTTAATTACTGGCATTCACTGAGTTAGGTAACTTAAAGGGAACCTAAACTGAGAAGAATATGGATTTTAGCTTTTAAAATAATACCAGTTGCCTGGCTCTCCTTCTGATCCTGTGTCTCTAATACACAGCCCCTGAACAAGCATGCAGCAGATCAGGACTGACTGAAATCAGACTGGATTAGCTGCATGCTTGTTTCTGGTGAGTGATTCAGCCACAGCTGCAGCTAAAGAGTTCAGTAGGACTGCCAGGCAACTGGTATTGTTTAAAAGGAAACATCCATATCCCTCTCAGTTTAGGTTCCCTTTAATTACTTTGGGACCGCTGCAGGTTAAAACTACACCGCAATGGTGGCTTTCAAAGCCTGATGTGGTGTAGATTTAACTTTGGTGGCTCCCGTGCATGGGACGTCTAAAGACAGCTGAGTTCTGTACAATGGACAGGAGTTGCTTTGATTGGCTTCTGAACTCCTGATCACTGTGAGCCAATTACAGTGGTCAGGAACAGAGAAATTGAAAAAAAAAAAAAGGTTCTGGTCCTTAAAGGGGCCAGAGCCTTAGGCAGGGGTGCCTCTAGTCATTTTGTCACTCCAGGCGAGAAAACCTGTGGCGCCCACCCCCCAAGCGCCTCCCCCCCAGGAAAATAATCATAATGCAGCATCGTTTCACCAGAAAATAATCATAATGCGGCAGTGTTTCATCAGAAAATAGTAATTATCGTAATTCAGAATCGTAATTCACCAGAAAATAATCGTAATGTGGCAGTGTTTCACCAGAAAATACACTTATTGCAGCAGCGTTTCACCAGAAAATAATCGTAATGGGGCAGCGTTGTCAGAAAATAATTGTAATGTGGAATCGTTTCACCAGAAAATACACGTAAACAAACATAAAGCCGAGCATAAAATGGAAGAGAGTGCAGAGGAACAGAGAGGGGTAGAGACAGCATAAGATGGAAGAAGGGGCAGAGGAACAGAGAGGGGAGAGGGAGAGACAGCACAGCACTAAAGCACAGGTTTACAGCTTTACCAGCCTACAGCCTAACCAGCTTTCAAAGAAAACTCTAGTATCAAAAGAGCAGGGCACATTCTAGCAGTTATAACAGTACTGGGAGTCTGCACACAGGACAGGAAGTGTTCTTAGCAGCCTGCCTGCATACCTTCTCTTCTGCCTGTGCATGCAGCTTATCATCTATGGAGTAGTGATGGGTCGTTCGCGAACGAGCCTGCTCTTTGCTGCAAACGACAAGAGCCGGTTCTCAGTTTTGAAAGAGCCGATGCCTCAGCCGACCCACAGAGCTCTGCTTTGCTCTGCAATAAAGGGCGCTGAGGCATGTTGGGAGATGTAGTCCTCCTCTTGCAGCTTGTAGGAGTGTATGGGGCGGAGCAGAGCAGTAGCAGGAGGGATTGCCCCAGTCAGAGAAGCAGTCTGGAATTGTCATGGAGATGGGGGCGGGGCTTTTACTCCGATTCTGAGTGGTGTTTAGTGATATTTAATGAAGAGCCGATTCAGAGCCGTAAGAGCCGGCTCTTTAATGGGAGCCGATTCAGAAGAGCAGATTCTCTGAAAAGAGCCGGAATTCCCATCACTACTCTGGAGCAGAAACTTCCCTTCTCCCGGGCTGTGTTGCTGTCTTGTGCGGGGGCGGGGCTCCAACACGGACACATCACATTCTTCTCTCTGTGACTGCATCTGTCCCCTGGCTGTCTCGCTCCAGTGTCTGTGTGCAGTCAGTGACACAGGTGGGGGGGTCAGACTGTCGGGGGCATAAGCTGGCTGGCCGCTGACTCCTGGTTTGACTGGCGTGGGGCGGAGTTAAAGGGTGGGCCACACGAGGTAAACACTTTACCTGTGTGGCTACTGAGAAGAAGGGGCACGGCTTTAAAGAAGGAGCCTGGCAGAGAAGAGCAGTATTGATTGCTCTATTGGCTGGGGAGAAGTGGAGGTGGAGGCACTGCTGAGCACATGGTAGCGTGCCGAGCACCGGGGACTGAGTCGGGAGGTAATATAATATTAAAAAAAAACATGGTCACGGTAGCAGCGGCGGGGGAATGCGCCTCACCACCTCATGGCGCCTCACCACCTCATGGCGCCCCAGGCAACCGCCTATACTTGCCTGGTGGGTGAGACACCCCTGGCCTTAGGTACCAAAATAGTTAAATCCTTCAACATCTGCATGCAAAGTCAAATTTGATGCTCATCTCTAGTCCTCATCACTGTGTCTGTAGTTTGTCTTGATTGCAGTCAAAATCTATCTGCCCTAAAGGCTCATACACATGCTAGATTAACCATTTCAGCCCGCTGGGATTTTTCACCTTATACATCAGAGCAGTTTTCACCTCCCATTCATTCGCTAATAACTTTATCACTACTTATCAAAATGTATTGATCTATATCTTGTTTTTTATGCCACTAATTATAAAAAAATTGAAAAAATAATTCTTAGGAAAATGTACCACCGGTACATTTTGCTAAGAATTATTTTTTTTATAAATGCATTTTAACAAGATTAATAAGAAAAAAATTGAAAAAATTCATTATCTCTTCGTTTTCGGCCATTATAGCTTTAAAATAATCCACACTACCATAATTAAAAAAATTATTTTATTTGCCCGTTTGTCTCGGTTATGACACCATGTAAATTTTGTCCCTATCACAATGTATGGCGCCAATATTTTATTCGGAAATAAAGGTGCATTTTTTCTGTTTTGCATCCATCACTATTTACAAGCTTATAATTTGAAAAATGTTCGTAGTATACCCCCTTCACATGCATATTTTAAAAGTTCAGACCCTTAGGTAACTATTTATGTCTTTTTTTTTTATTATTGTAATTTTTTTTTTCCCATTAAAAATTTTATTTGGGTAATATTTTGGTGTGGGAAATAAACAGTTAATTTTTAATGTTATTATATGTGTAAATTGTAATGTAAAAAATATGTAGATGTAGTTTTACTATTTGGCCACAAGATGGCCACCTTGAGTTTTTTTTCCTCCTTGTGCTTCTCGCTAACCGGAAGCACAACGGGGGTGCGGAAAAGTCAGAAAGACTGAAGCCTCTAATAAGAGCGCTTTGGTTTTTCTGCTGGGGACACGGATCGGTGATCGGCAACCACGTTCCTGTTCACTGATCCCAGGGCTACCGGGGGACAGCACAGGGGCACACCCGCGGTCGTGTGCAGGAGCGCGCCGAAGCGTGGCGCTGCAGAGGAGCAGCCGCCCGGACGTGAGCTTCACGTCCGGGCGGCAGAAATGGTTAAATATACCTCCCAACTTTTAAGATCAGGAAAAAGGACACTTAGGCCACACCCCTGCCACATCTATAACCACGTCCCTATACGCCAGGCAACCAAGGCAGGTGCTTAGGGCCTAGTGGGTGTCAAGGAGCGTATGTATTTACACATCGCCGCTGAGTTGGGCATAGGGCGAGCCAAATGACGGCTCTCCCTGCTGCTGCAAAACTCCCCAGCAGCATTAAATACTATTCCCCCTTCGAGTTTTTGTAAATCAGAGGGAGATGTAATATTATTGCTGCTATGGGGCTCCTAGGTTCGGCACCGTGCACCAAAACAACCTGTTTCGGTCAAGGGGCACACCTGCCACCTTCTCTGATCTCTTTCCACTTCAGCTTACCAAAAGGGCCATAAAGGGGAACCAAATTTAGTACCTTGCCTAGGAGCCCTGTTATATCTTAAAGAGAATCTGTACTACAATAAAAAGCATACCATTCTATTCATTATGTTCTCCTGGGCCCCTCTGTGCTGTTTCTGTCTCTCCCTGCTGCAATCCTGGCTTGTAATTGCCATTTTTATGCAGTGTTTACAAACAAAAGACATAGCAAGTGATAGGCTGAGAGTAGCTCAGTGTGTGAGTCATACAGAGTGTGCAGGGGGCCTGGAGAGGGTGTGTATAGCTTCTATCCAATCACAAGCAGCACAGCACATTCCAGCCTGACTGCCTGAGCCCGACAGACCCGACAGAGGAGAGAAGATTAGATCATATAACTGAAATAATACAGTCACTGTGCAACTAGGAAAGGCTGCAGTAAGACAGAGCACATTAGAACAGGTATAGGAACTTATAGGATAGAAGAAATAAGGATGAACATTTTGTTACAGAGTCTCTTTAATCCATCTCTGGGGCTCAGGGGCCCAGTTCTGGGAAGCAGAGGAGCCACGATAGGATCCCATACTGCACCTCATTCTGGTGGCAGACTGGTCCTCTTCCCATCCTCTCACTTCCTCTTCAGTGACCGCCAATCCGCTAGGTGATTGGTTGTGCGACTACAGTAAAGAGAAAGTGAAGAGCAGGAGGTACAACATGACGCTCTGTTATTGTGCAACTCTTCCAAATCTGGGGGGTAATAGAGCATGAAATTACATTGCTGCATATATGCTGAGAGGGAGGGCTGCCTGCCAACTTTTTCGGAAAGGGGGGGCAGGCCGGATTTGTCAAGTTGTGTATTGGGGTTTTTCTTCTTTTTTTTTTTCCTTGCATAGAGGGTGTTTGTTTTGTTTGTTATGTTTATAACGGGAAGAAAGACACTAAGGTGATAGGAACAGTTCCTAACCATCTGCCTTAAGACAGCTAGAAGAGAACGGTTACTATTTGTATTCCTCTTTGTGCCATTGTAAAGCTGAGAGAAATGATTTTGCTGCAGTTCATTAAAGAACAGCAAACAACAATCACACCAAAATGCATCAAGCAGGAATGTGCCCCGAGATTGCCACAAATCTCTCGCTTTTTCCACGTGACGCCACGAGCGGCTGGAGAGACGCTTTTAACAGGGAAAGTGGTGTCCGACCTTAATGGATTAAATTTATCATTGTAATTGCTCACAGTCAGCATTCTGATCACATAGGAATACCCTGTGAAATATGAACAAGTCAAACCTTCTGACACACGCCTTCCAAATGAGAGTAAGTCAGTGTGCCCACCCCGCATTATTCCTGCTGGAAATTAGAGTTACTCCGTATTCTGCGCCGGTAAGTGGCAATTAGTCAGTGTCACAGACCTGCCGGGGAGGATCCGGGCGACTTGGATATGTAGATGAACGGAACACTCGCCTAAAATGCAAATATCCTCATAATGAAGTATAATAAATAGAGGTTTCATGTAAGATTTATGGTTTTTTTCCCCCTGTGCGTTTTGAGATTTGAGTATGCAGGAATGTACTTAGTTTAACTTCAATTTTAAATGATTCTGGTGTACAGTTCTGCAGAAATTAAATACAATTTGTCCTTATTGAAGGTTTTAGGTCAGCTGACTGAGCACCTGAATAAAAAGTGGTGACTAATTTGTGGGTGGGCCTTTCACCAGCCTACTGTTGTCATGGCAGCATGGAAGCCTGTTTGGAATCATCTGCCGCGTCTGCAAAAGCATCGCTTGCTGAACACTAAAATGTAAAGGCGATATATTTAATTACAAAATGCCTTGTGTAGTACATTTTCAACAAATGTTTATCTTTCCGGCAAAACCCAACTAATTCAAAATTAAACAAGGCACATTTTAGAGAGGCCCTGTAGTGACATATAGTAGAATGTAGTAAATGTAAGGAGGAGTGAAAAGCTCAGAAAGCAGCACCACACTAATATGAGGTATCAAAAAGTCAAAAACATTTTATTTCAATATAATAATATCCGATATCACACATATTAAAAACATCTAACACACCCTATGAACCCGGGTTCAATACCTCCTGATAAGCGTGAAACACACGACATATACAAAACCAGTCCTAAAGTGAACTCAGTGCAAATAGCAATAACATACCGTATTTTTCGGACTATAAGACGCACTTTTTCTTCCCCAAAAGAGGGGGGAAAAAGTTGGTGCGTCTTATAGTCCGAATGTACCTGTGCCAAGTGGGGATTTCGTGCTCCATCGATCAGATCTCCATTGTGGTGGAGCCGCGGCTTGTCCAGTAAGATGGGGAGGCGTAGGAGTCTCGGCAGACCATCTCATCTGCTGCAGAGACCCAGCAGTTCATGCAGATTTTCATTTTGATGGCCCAGCTTGATGAGCGCTGATGTGTCCCCGCGGCTACTGCAAAAGCACCCCCGCCATTTCAGAATGGTCTCGCTGCGGGTCCGGACTTCCGCAAACAAGATGTGACACTTCTGCTCAGCTCCGTGAGGGTCTACACATGCAGCGCTGCGGGTCCGGACTTCCGCAAACAAGATGTGACACACTTCTGTCCAGCTCCGTGAGGGTCTACACATGCAGCACTGCGGGTCCGGACTTCCGCAAACACATTGCCACACACTTCTTTCCAGCTCTATGAGTGACTGCACATGCCGCTGATTGGCTTCCGATAGCCCTGCCGGCGGGACGAAGGCACTGCTTCTGAACCAATCACAATCCCCCTTCCACGGAAGGGGGATTGTGATTGGTTCAGGAGCGGTGCCTACGTGACGACAGCAGGGCTAACAGCGCCAATCAGCGGCATGTGCACTTAGTCATTCATAGAGCTGGAAAGAAGTGTGTGACGATGTGTTTGCGGAAGTCCGGACCCGCAGCGCTGCATGTGTAGAACCTCATGGAGCTGGGCAGAAGTGTGTCACATCTTGTTTGCGGAAGTCCGGACCCGCAGCGCTGCATGTGTAGACCCTCACTGAGCTGGGCAGCAGTGTGTCACATCTTGTTTGCGGAAGTCCGGACCCGTAGCGAGACCATTCTGAAATGGCGGGGGTGCTTTTGCAGTGGCCGCAGGGACACATCAGCGCTCATCAAGCCGGACAGACGATCTCAGAGGCCTTTTCCTCCTCCCCTCGTGCAAGACAGAAACTCCATCTCCTGGAGACCCTAAGCACCAGAGAGCAGCATCAAGCACTGCATCATGGGACTGGGCCACCAAGCTGGTGAGGGGGTCTGCACGGGGGTGATGGGCATATGTCTTGGGGAAGGGGCTGTGCTGCTAATCTGCAATTTCACTGCTCAGCACAATCTAGAGAGATTTACAGGAGGTGGCAGTGGTACATCAGGAGTTTATATTTAGATTTATATTGTTGCACTGTTCTGTTTTGTTCTGTTTTCACAGTACAAGTTTATCTTTGGTTTTACATTGTTACACCTTATTGGGGGGTTTTCACTTGATGCTGCTATTTGTGTCTGAAGCTCCACAAGGTGCACCTGGACCATGGACGCACCAGGTTTAGTATATTTTATTTTTCTTTGATTTTGTCCCTCTAAACCTAGGTGCGTCTTATAGTCCGGAGCGTCTTATAGTCCGAAAAATACGGTAGGTGTCCATAAACCAGGTCATGTGCAAATATCAGGAGGTATTGAACCCGGGTTCATAGGGTGTTGGTGTTCTCAGATTATTGAGCACCCCACACGGTTTCAGATCCTTATCTATTGTTATTTATATACATGTCCATGCAGACAGTGATATTAGGGAATTAATCATGTATTATCAGTGGAAGATTATGGTTGGTCGTTTTTAGATGTTTTTAATATGTGTGATATCGGATATTATTATATTGAAATAAAATGTTTTTGACTTTTTGATACCTCTTATTAGTGTGGTGCTGCTTTCTGAGCTTTTCACTCCTCCTTACATTATATTATTGCTCTCGCACACACTATTGGTTAGTGTGCAGTGTATTTTGTACTACCATCTGTTTTCTAGAGAATGTAGTAAATGATTCAGGATATCCTGTTTTACATTAATTTTCCTGGTTTCAGCATCAGAAACACTTCACATATATACATATTACTGTATATTGGTGTCTAGCCCATCCCTCCCAGTGATGTCAAGCTTAGGCTGATTAGCTATCCTCCCTTTTTCTCCCAGTGCACTCTGGGAGAGTAGCTTTTTAGGCCCCGTTCACACTTGCGTTTTGGCAAGTAAACGGACCGGATCCTGATCTGATCCTGATCGGATCAGGACCTGATCCTGATCAGAACCGTACGGTTCCGATCCGGATCCGGTCCGTTTGTATCAGGCATGCATCAGGCTGCCATCCGGATCCGTGGGCAAAAAATAGTGAAATTAAAATAAAAAAATGTTGGGGTCAGCAGAAGGTGCACCTAGTGCACCTGTAGAATCAGGTTCCTCCGCTATAGGCCTCACCTCCACCTCCGACATTCTGCCAAACAGCTCCAGCACGTCTGTCACTGCTGCTTCACTCCAGACATGCTTGGCCCATGTGTCCCCATCCAAAATGGCCGCTTGGATACGCATAGGAAGTGGGGTAGAACGTCAGGTTTTTGTAGGCAGTGTGTTTTGTGCCTTCCGTTTCCCATTGGTTTCTGTGTTCCGGATGGTGCTGTCAGGCTCAGGTCCGGCTCCGGTCCGGGTGCGTGGGCCGGAGATCCGGACCCAAAAAATAGCGCATGTTGGAAAAGTGTCCGGAGTCCGGATCTGGTCCGGCTCCGTACTGTACGGAATGGACACGTGTGAACGTCCGCATAGACTTTGCATTGCTATGCGGAACTTACGTTCCGTTTGTACAGTATACGGTCCGGATCAGATCAGGAAAATCCGGACAGGGAACGCTAATGTGAACCGGGCCTTATTTCTGTTCAGCCCAGTACCTACACCACACAATCAAGGAATTTTATTCATTATGTTATCTTCTCTGCAGTTCCTCCTTAGTAACAATCAGTATGATAAGTGAAGACAAACAGTGTATAGAAGCAAAATGCTGGACTGAATACCACTTTTAAAGGGAATTGTAACGATCGGTGGGCGCAGAGAGTATCTGATTACCGGTGATCTGCAGTATCACCGGAAATACAGATATATACCAGATTATAAGTGATCTGCAGTCTCACCGATAATCCGATATACAAACTAACCTCTGTTCACCTGAGTAGAGTGTAGTGTTTGGTGTAACTGTAACACTTAGAGGACAAGGCCTCAATGCAGCAAGGAGTACTGCACAGATTCCTTCCGCAGACCTGAGCTCTCCAAGACGGGAGGAGTCAGACTGACAGTAGGAAGGTATATCTGAAAGTGACCCTCAGGAGGAAGGATCGCTAACAGAGCGAGGAACCGCCTCTAACGGTAAGGTCGGTTCTCGAGGTCGGACAAGCCAGGTCGTAAACACACAGACAGATAAAGTACAAGATCAGCAGACAAAGGCAGAGTCAAAGTACAGGCAGGGTTCGGCAACGGGGTATCAGATATATCGGGGTACAAAATCAGGAGGCAGAAACAGAGTCTAGGAGCGAGCCGGGGTTCGGCAACAGAGTATCAGAAATAACGAGGTACAAGATCAGAGTTCAGAAGGGTAGTCAAGGCAGGCAAAAGTCATAACAGATAATCACAATCAAACTAGTACTTTAGCTATCAACAGAATCTAGCTAAGTGTAGGATTACAGCTCCAGCTGGTCCCGGCACACTTGCGGATCTGACTACGGATCTGGGTGCTCCCACGTGTGTGATCGCACGCCAGACAAAGAGCAAGTGAACAACCAGCAGTATATATACTCTAGGACCTTTCCAGGACCTCCCTAATTGCTGGTCCAATGGGAGCAGTGGAATTTGTCAGCTGACCCAGCTGGTCAGCCGACTCCCTTCTAACAGCTATTTAAACTCTGC
Organism: Hyperolius riggenbachi; assembly: GCF_040937935.1. NCBI lineage: Eukaryota > Metazoa > Chordata > Amphibia > Anura > Hyperoliidae > Hyperolius > Hyperolius riggenbachi. The sequence continues at coordinate 71,678,351 of NC_090649.1, read as the reverse complement.
CTCTGTGCTCGCGCGCGTGTAAGTCTGAATCTTGGTGGACTATCAGTCCCAGCCACACCAGTACTGTCTTGCAATGTATCCAGTGAACTGAGTGCGGGAGCCGCCTCCAATGCGGATTCCGCCGCTCTGCCTAAGCGGCATGCGGCGTTTTTTCTGCGTTGTGACGCCATGCTGGACGCGGAAACAGCCGCCTCACCTTGAGAGACAGCGGCTTTTCCGCGTTTCATCACAGTACCCCCTCCCCGAGGAGTGGACTCCGGACAACTCCTACCAGGCTTCTCGGGGTGTAAGGCATGAAACTCTTTCCTCAACTCATCTGCATGCATGCGAGTCCCCGGTACCCACTGTCTCTCCTCAATGCCATATCCCTTCCAGTGTACCAGATACTGTACCGAGTTCTGGACAATGCGAGAGTCCAAAATTTTCTCTACTTCGAACTCAGGATGACTATCCACCAGGACAGGAGGAGGAGGAGGAGTAGGGCCCACATGGACTGCTGGTTTGAGCAGGGATACGTGAAATGATCTCACCCCACGCATGCTGGCGGGGAGATCAACGGTATAAGTGACGTTGTTGATCTTTTTGGTCACAGAAAACGGACCCACAAACCTGGGGCCCAGTTTGGCAGAAGGCTGCTTCAGGGTCAAGTGACGTGTGGACACCCAGACTAAATCCCCTGGCTGAAACTTCCATTCCATGGAACGTCTCTTGTCCGCTTGACCCTTTTGACTTTGGAACGCTTTCTGCAAATTATCTCTAACAATTCCCCAATTGTCCCTGAGTGACCTCTGCCAATCCTCCAGCGCTGGGAATGGAGAAGAGGCAACTGGCAAAGGGGAGAACTTGGGCGACCTCCCTGTCACAATCTGGAACGGGGAAAAACCAGAAGAAGAACTCTTTAAATTATTCTGCGCAAATTCTGCAAAAGTCAGAAACTTCACCCAGTCATTCTGTGCCTCCGCAACGTAACATCTTAAAAACTGTTCTAAAGACTGATTAATTCGTTCAGTCTGCCCATTCGTCTGTGGGTGGTAGCCTGACGAGAAAGACAGCTTCATGCCCATTTGGTGGCAGAATGCCCTCCAGAATTTAGAGATAAATTGGACTCCCCGATCGGACACAATGTTCTCCGGAATGCCGTGCAGCCGGAAAATGTGGACGATAAATAGGTCAGCCAATTCTTGGGCCGAGGGGAGTCCTTTCAAAGGCACGAAATGGGCCATTTTGCTGAAGCGGTCGACTACCACCCAAATGACTGACATGCCTTCAGACCTGGGGAGCTCACCCACAAAATCCATGGACAAGTGGGTCCATGGTTCACTCGGGGCGGGCAAAGGCTGTAAGGTACCGACAGGTGCCTGCCGGGAGGGTTTACTTTTGGCACATACCGCACATTCCCTGACATATTCCTTGCAGTCTGTTGCCATAGAAGGCCACCAAGCACACCTGGCAATCAGATCCTGCGTTCTGGCAGCACCAGGGTGACCAGCACTCTTATGGGCGTGAAACATTTGTAAGACCTGTAGACGAAAAAACAGTGGGATAAACAAGACCCCCTCCGGTTTCCCCTCAGGGACATCCTGCTGAAAGGGACCCAAAACCTTTGTCCAATCCTCCCAGGTCTCTGTGGCTGCTAACACCAGCCTCTGCGGGATGATGGACTCAGGAGCGGGGGGCTGTGCTGTCTCTAATTCGAAACATCTGGACAGGGCATCTGCCTTGATGTTTTTGCGGCCTGGAGTGTATGTGATAATAAATCTGAACCTCGTAAAAAATAACGACCAACGGGCCTGTCGGGGACTTAGTCTCTTAGCCCCCTCGATGTATTCCAGATTCTTGTGATCAGTATACACCGTGATCGTGTGTTCTGCCCCTTCTAACCAGTGGCGCCATTCTTCAAATGCCAATTTAATGGCCAGAAGTTCCCGGTTGCCTATGTCGTAGTTTTTCTCTGCCGGTGAAAACCTCCGAGAGAAATAGGCACACGGGTGCAACCTCCCCTGCAGCCCAGAGCGTTGAGACAGCACAGCCCCTACTCCAACTTCTGAGGCATCAACCTCCACAATGAATGGGTAAGAGGTGTCTACGTGTCTCAATATGGGTGCAGAGCAAAACAATTTTTTCAAGTGAGAAAAAGCTGCCACAGCCTCAGGAGACCAGTGGTTGGTATCTGCCCCCTTTTTTGTGAGACTGGTAAGAGGGGCAATTATCGTGGAGTATCCCTTTATGAACCTCCTATAGTAATTCGCAAAACCTAAAAATCTTTGCAGGGGCTTCAACCCCACTGGCTGTGGCCATTCCAGGACAGCTGTGACCTTGGCAGGATCCATTGACAGGCCTGAGGTGGAGATCACATACCCTAAAAATGTGACAGTGGTCACCTCGAAAATACATTTCTCCACCTTGGCATACAGCATATTTTGCCTCAATTTGTCCAACACAAATTTAACGTGGACCCTGTGCTCGGGAAGGTTGTTGGAATAGATTAGTATATCGTCAAGGTATACTAGTACAAATCTACCCAACACCTCCCTGAATACCTCGTTGATTAATTCTTGAAAGACGGCTGGCGCATTGCACAACCCGAAGGGCATCACTAAGTACTCGTAATGCCCGTCGGGAGTGTTGAAGGCCGTCTTCCATTCATCACCCTTTCTAATGCGGACCAGGTTGTATGCACCCCTCAGATCTAATTTTGAAAAGATCTTAGCGTTCGTGACTTGCGTAAATAAATCGTCTATCAATGGTAACGGATAACGATTCTTCACCGTGATTTTATTCAGGCCACGGTAGTCGATGCATGGTCGCAGCCCTCCGTCTTTTTTCTTAACAAAAAAGAAACCGGCCCCTGCAGGCGACCGGGAGGGGCGAATGAACCCTTTGGCTAAATTGTCACGAATGTACTCCTGCATCGCTATTTTCTCTGGTCCAGACAAATTATACAAGTGACCCCTAGGGGGCATACAACCGGCACGGAGATCGATGGGGCAATCGAAAGGGCGATGAGGAGGTAACTTGTCAGCAGCCTTGGGACAGAATACATCCGAGAACTCGGAGTATTGCTCGGGAACCCCCTCCACATGCAACTTGGTCTGACCTAAAGTCACCTTCCCTAGACACTGTTGGGAACAGAAGTCTGACCAACTAGTTAATTGTCCTGTAGCCCAATTAATCTGTGGCGAATGGAGTTGCAGCCAGGGCATTCCTAAAACAATTGTGGAGGTGGTCATGTGTAATACAAAGAAACTTAGACTTTCATTATGCAGAACCCCAATAGTGACTTCCACCTCTGGTGTCTGAGACAGCGGACGGTCCCTTTGCAGCGGGGAGTCATCCACAGCAGTAACCTGGATAGGTGGTTTTACTGAGGTGAGCGGAATGCCCAACTTTTCTGCAAACTCTGAACTCATAAAGTTAGCCGCGGAGCCTGAATCAACAAAGGCTTCTGTGGCTTCAGATTTGTCCCCCCATGTAATCATACAGGGAAGGAGCAAACGTTTTTCATGTAAGGGTATGAGCCGGGCACCTAGGGTGCTACCCCCTACCACTCCTAAACGGTAGCATCTTCCCGGCTTGTTAGGGCAGTTTTGTACTATATGCCCCCCTTCAGCACAGTACAGACACAGCTGTTCAGTCATTCTCCGTCTTCGCTCTATCTGGGTCAATTTTGACCGAGCAATCTGTATTGGCTCGGATGGAGGCAAGACGGGAGAAGGTGCAATAGTAGGAGGTGGAGTCACTGGGACCGTAGTGTAAGATACCCCTCTGACACGGGAACTACCCCTTGTCTGTTTTTGGTAGCGCAGCCTGCGGTCGATTCGGATGGCCGCTGAGATGGCCTCATCGACTGTTCTAGGCTCGGGCTGGCTTAACATCAAATCAGAGACCTCATCGGACAGCCCTGACAAGAAACGATCTAATAGGGCATAAGTGTCCCACCTGGCCGTAACTGACCACCTCCTAAACTCGGCCGCGTAATCTTCGACCGGACCTTCGCCTTGACGCAAAAGCTTGAGCTTCCGCTCAGAAGTCGAAGCAAGGTCTGAATCGTCGTAAATTACTGCCATAGCGTTAAAGAATTCCTCTACAGAGGTAAGAGCTTTGTCTCCGGCGGGCAGGCTATATGCCCAAGACTGGGAGTCGCCGGACAACAAAGTCTTTATAAACGTGACCCTCTGGGTCTCAGTACCCGAAGATTGGGGTCTCAACTCAAAATAGGACAATACTCTACTCCTAAAATTCCGGAAGTCAGATCTGTGGCCGGAAAAGCTTTCAGGTACAGGCATACGTATGTCAGAGCTAGGAGAGGATCGCACATGATCCACTGATGTCTGGAGGATTTGTACAGACCCTGATAGGGCATCAATAAGAGTCATGTGGGTGCCCAGTACTTGATTGATGTTGTCCACCGAAGTGGCAAGTACACCCAGACAATCAGTGTTTGCGTCCATTTTGTATTTGGTCTGGCGTTCTGTAACGATCGGTGGGCGCAGAGAGTATCTGATTACCGGTGATCTGCAGTATCACCGGAAATACAGATATATACCAGATTATAAGTGATCTGCAGTCTCACCGATAATCCGATATACAAACTAACCTCTGTTCACCTGAGTAGAGTGTAGTGTTTGGTGTAACTGTAACACTTAGAGGACAAGGCCTCAATGCAGCAAGGAGTACTGCACAGATTCCTTCCGCAGACCTGAGCTCTCCAAGACGGGAGGAGTCAGACTGACAGTAGGAAGGTATATCTGAAAGTGACCCTCAGGAGGAAGGATCGCTAACAGAGCGAGGAACCGCCTCTAACGGTAAGGTCGGTTCTCGAGGTCGGACAAGCCAGGTCGTAAACACACAGACAGATAAAGTACAAGATCAGCAGACAAAGGCAGAGTCAAAGTACAGGCAGGGTTCGGCAACGGGGTATCAGATATATCGGGGTACAAAATCAGGAGGCAGAAACAGAGTCTAGGAGCGAGCCGGGGTTCGGCAACAGAGTATCAGAAATAACGAGGTACAAGATCAGAGTTCAGAAGGGTAGTCAAGGCAGGCAAAAGTCATAACAGATAATCACAATCAAACTAGTACTTTAGCTATCAACAGAATCTAGCTAAGTGTAGGATTACAGCTCCAGCTGGTCCCGGCACACTTGCGGATCTGACTACGGATCTGGGTGCTCCCACGTGTGTGATCGCACGCCAGACAAAGAGCAAGTGAACAACCAGCAGTATATATACTCTAGGACCTTTCCAGGACCTCCCTAATTGCTGGTCCAATGGGAGCAGTGGAATTTGTCAGCTGACCCAGCTGGTCAGCCGACTCCCTTCTAACAGCTATTTAAACTCTGCCTCTGTGCTCGCGCGCGTGTAAGTCTGAATCTTGGTGGACTATCAGTCCCAGCCACACCAGTACTGTCTTGCAATGTATCCAGTGAACTGAGTGCGGGAGCCGCCTCCAATGCGGATTCCGCCGCTCTGCCTAAGCGGCATGCGGCGTTTTTTCTGCGTTGTGACGCCATGCTGGACGCGGAAACAGCCGCCTCGCCTTGAGAGACAGCGGCTTTTCCGCGTTTCATCACAGGAATGTCCAGGATGAAAACAAAAACACAAAAATCTTCTTACTTCGGGCTTCCTCCAGCCCCTGGCAGCTGTACTGTGCCTTCGCGCAGCTCTACTCCCTCTCTGGTACAAGAGGCCTACTTGCGTTCCAGCGTGTGGCTCACGTAGTCACGCTGATGTTATCTAGACTGTACCACACAGACGAATGACGTCAGTGAGCCGCATGATGGAGTGCAAGTAGATGCCAACTTGGTAAGGTCGGCATCAGCACTGGAGGGGACCCGGGAGCCACCGAAGCTGCGGCGAGGGCACAGGACAGCTGGCAGGGGCTGTAGGAAGCCCGAGGTAGGAAGATTTTTTTCTTCTTCCTTTCTGGTCCTTCCATTTAAAGAGGAGCTTTAGCAAGGGGGGGGGGGGGGGGGAATAAATGAGAACATTGCAAAGTAAGTTAAAAAAAATAGAAGAGAGATCAAGAAATTATTGATATTTGCTATGTAATTTGTTCATATTGTTTGATCCACAATTAGCCTGCATGTAATCATCTTTACTACTGGCAGACATGAATATAAACAGACAGCACCAACTGCCATTATCTAGAACCACAGCGCCTAACAATGTGATAGGCTAAAAGTTTACTTTTATAGATGTACATATGCACAGAGGGAGATACTGGTTGCTTGGCAGTTGGAAACAGACATTATATCCCAGAATGCAACAAGGCTCACAGACAGAAAACTGTCAGGACCTAATATCAGCCATACAGACCCCCGTGATGATCTATTCGAGAAAAAGTAAAGATTTCTCATAGGAAAAGGTGTATCAACTACTGATTGGGATGAAGGTCAATCCCTTGGTTAAAGTTCCTCTTTAATGGACCAATTGTGCTTTGCCACCGCAATACAGCCTGCTTCTCCTGTTTCTGCATTCAGCTGTTGGGTTGGTCAATTAAGTGTGACCATGTGACACCCAAAATGGAAAGAAAAAAAACAGATGGTGAATGACATTTCTTTGAATTTCTACACTATAATAGAAGCATTATGGTGTCAAGTCACTAAACTTATCTCAAAAATATTCTCTCCTTACATTTTTTTACCTTACGAATAAAATATTTTTAGCACTTTCCAAGCTAAAAAAAAAGTTGTCCCTAATTAAAGAGGAATTGTAACCAAGGATTAAGCTTCACCCCAATCAGTAGCTAAAAACTCTGTTTACAAGAAATCTTTACCTTTTCTCAGATCTTTAGGGGATTCTGTGTGGCTGATATTGTGGTGAAATCCCTCCCACAGTGTGATGTCAGCACCTAGGTCCTCACACAGTTTTCTATCTGTGAGCTTTGTTGCACTGTGGGAAATAACGTCTGTTTCCAACTGCCAAGCAACCATTAAAACGTTTGCTTGTTGTGTATTCCAAAGGGAGCAGAAACAACATCTGGGCCCATATGCAATTACATTTTTCACCTGAATGTTCTCCTAGGTTACATTTTCACAACTTAGAAATAAAATTCATCACCACCTGCCACCTTGTATCTCCGCATTTCTGAACCACTCGTACAGCCGGTCACGTCGTGAGACATAGCTCCCCCCTACGCATTTCGTCAGAGGACTGACTCATCAGGGACTGATGAGTCAGTCCTCTGATGAAACACGTAGTACGGACCTGCCTGTCATCTGTGTTGCCTTATATCCATACCTCCGGTTGATTGGAGGCTAATAGGACGAGTCCGGGCACGTTGGGGGGAGTGTGGCCCTGCACGAGGTGGAGGTCAATGTTCATTCTGGAGAGGCGAAGGGCACCTTTAACGTAACTGATTACGCTATGCGCCTGTTTTATAATTTTTTTTGCATGACGTGTTGGCTGGATATTGAAAAAATGGTTGGATCCTTGGAAGTTCTACTTAGTCACCTGAGTACGGTTGGATTATGAAAACAACTGAATGGTGATATTTGAACTGAACTTTATTTATCCGAGTTTATGAGTGCATTTAACTTTTTGTCTGCAAAATGTTTCCATTAGTGCAGATCTACTTTGTAATTATTATTGGTTTGTAAGCTGCAAATAAGAGACTTTTTTCTTTGTTACTAATGTTCTAATCATTATCCATATTACACATACAATTCCTTATATCTAGTTTTTTTTTCTGTTTCAAGTTTGCTTTAAAGGAAGAAGAGGTCTTAAAGTGAACCAGAGACAAAGCACCCTCATGTATTTTACCATATATATCAGTGGGGACATTAGAGAAAACACCTACCCTGCTCTCTGTTTCATCCTTCACTGCTCAGCCTGCTTGTTAGCAGCCCTGATAAAATCCCTGACTGAGCATTCAGGCTGGCTTTGCTCAGGAATCATTATAGCTGAGTTATTATAGCAAGGCCAGAAGAGGGCAGGATTGGGCTTGAAAAGACATCAGGGGAGACAGACTCAACTGTAATGATTCCTAAGCAAAGCCATTCTGAATGTTCAGTCGGGGATTTTATCAGGGCTGGTAACAAGCAGGCTGAGCAGTGAAGGATGAAACAGAGAGCAGGGTAGGTGTTTTCTCTAATGTTCCCACTGATAGATATGGTAAAATACATGAGGGTGCTTCGTCTCTGGTTCTCTTTAAGCCTGTATGGCTAGCCGCACAGCCTCGGGCAAGAATTGCTATACAATCGATTTTTTTTTCATTACAACTGTTGAGTTCCAAAGTTTATATTTATAATTTACACCTATCAGCATCATTGCTTTGAGAATTTGCTCTGTTCAATTTCGTGCTTAGTTAAGTACAAAAGAAAAGTGTTGCTTTCATTATACTACCTCATCTACGCTCGTACTAGTTGTCTTAATTTCCCGGGGGAATTACATGATTCTCACTGATATAAATAGGTTTTTTGATGTCTCACTAACCCCTATTTCAACTGTGAAACCAGAAAATAACACTTCACAATTCCAGCCCCTCCTCCCGCTTTAGATAAGTGTGCAGAGAGCTAATAATTCAAGCAGAACTGATGTTCCTTAGACTGTCTTTGAAGTTTGGATCAAACAGCAACGTAATCCAAAACCAACTTGAGAATGAGGAGGCAAGAGCCAGTAAATGAGTTTTCTCACATTTTGTTAATGTATGCAGAAAGGGAATAAAAAGAAGGCAAAACAAAAAACAGAACCCAACTACAGGGCTGTGGAGTTCGTACAAAAATAATCCCATTCCGACTGCCCAGTTTATAAAACCTCCAACTCCAGGTACCCAAAAATTGCTCCCACTCCTTAGTATATTACTTACCAGGGCTGTGGTGTTGGTACAAAAAAATATCCGACTCCTCAGTATATGAAACCACGGGAATAACCAAAATTACTCCGACTCCTCGATTCCGACTCCACAGCCCTGCCGAACTAAGTCAAATCCCAAATGCGACTATAAGAAGGTATTATTGGAACATGTAGGCAGTGGTGCTCATCTGAGCAAGGATATCCGAGGTACTCGGATATCCTAGCTCTTTTTTCACTATTCGAGCTCGAATACCGAGCTCGAATAGTATTAGCTATCCGGGCTGTGCTATCCGAGCGCACTCGGATAGCAAGCAGCTATCCGGAGATATCCTATAGCTATCCGAGCTCGGATAGCGTCACCAGCTCGGATAGCACCACGTCTGACGTCACCTCGAGTCCTCACAAGCGAATCAGTCTGCTCCCAGCCCTCTGACTGCAGCCAATCACAGAGGGGGAGCCTGGCCAAGCCCCCCTCTATAAATTGCGGATGCCATCTTGCCTCACTCGTCCTGCTTGTGACTTACTGACTAACTGTACTGAGAGACTGCTCCAGTGCGTTTTGTCTGTGTGCAAGTGCATTTATATTTTTCTAAACCAAGCGTTTTTACACTCCAACACTTGATATTCAACTGTATTGCTTTGTATTGTAGATAGATTGTATTTTAGGCAGTTTAGTTTGTGTGATTAGAGACTAGGAAGGGAGACTGTCACTGCTGCAGCTGCAGCCAGCAGCTAGGCCCTGTGGCTAGGCAAGGCAGCCTGCCCTGCTCTGTGCTCTAGTCTCTAGTTACCTGTGCTCTCACCTGTCCTACTCTACTGTACTACTACTTCTGTGTTAGATAGATTTGTACTATTTTGTAGTTAGCAAGGCCCAGCTTTACTGCTATACCTGTCCTGTATCTGCTCTCTGTAATCTAGTCACACCTGTTCTACTATTTAGCTAGATTCTTCTATTGTTTAGTTAGTAGTACTGTAGTGTACTCTAGTCTGTGTATAGGGACCGTCCGTCACCACGTTACCTAGGGTCTTTGTGTGCGCAGTGCACGTCTGCGCTGTCCGCACCCTCTCGTTAGTGCTATACCCGTCCAATTGTTTTCTATTACTTCTATTGTGTATTTGCTGACTTGTACTGTAGTCTGTGTATAGGGACACCGTCAGTCAGCGTCAGCTAGAGTCTTTGTGTGCGCAGTGCACGTCTGCGCTGTCCGTACCCTCTCGTTAGTGCTACACCCGTCCTATTGTTTCTATTACTTCTATTGTGTATTTGCTGACTTGTACTGTAGTCTGTGTATAGGGACACCGTCAGTCAGCGTCAGCTAGGGTCTTTGTGTGCGCACTGCGCACTCTCTCGTTAGCACTACACCGATCTCTGCTGTAGAGTACACCTGTCCGTCACCTCACACACCCACCACCACCAGTCCCACCCCATTAAAGTACCCCACTTGTCCCACCCGCCTTTACATACATAAGTTTGTTTTTTTTCATTTGTATAATATTAAAAATATACGATGTCTGGCACTGGCAGCCGCGGTTTGGGCAGGGGCAGCAAGGGCATCGCCAAGAGAGGAGGTCGTGGGCGTGGCAGCCGCGCCACCACCACCATGCGCAGTTCTGCGTCTGCACCAGTGGCTATTCCGCCATTAGCCACTGGCCGTGGACGCCTTGGCCACCCAACAGCTGAAAGTCACGTTGCAGAGACACAGCAGCAGCAGCAGCGTGTGGCGCAGATGTTCCTCCCACTGCCAGGTCGTAGCCGTCCTATTGAGGAAAAGGACGCAGACTCTGTGGTGGAACTGATGGTGGATGAGCAGGCCACCATTAGCTCTGGAACCGAGTCCTCCACCCCCGCCACCACTCCTGTTCGCAAGAGCAGCAGAAGCCGACCAGCACTGCCTGGGGAGGAGGAGGAGTGCAGTTCTCCAGCCCCAGCGGGCGACACCAGCACCCTGTCACTCAGCACCTTCTTATCCCCAAGTGCAGTGGGGTTATGGAATGCTGTTGCGGCAGAATTGGAGGAGGAAGGAATGCTCATGGGCACTTTGGGGGATGATGCTTTGGACAGTCAGACAGTGGTGACTGTCCATCCGCCCATGCATGCAGAAGGGGAGTTTGTGGGATCCCAGCAGGACATGTTTGCGGAGGGGGAGGATGATGATGACAGGGTGAAGGACAGAGACTGGGTGCCAGGTCCTGGGAGTGGGGATGTCATCAGCTCTGAGGAGGAGGAGGAGGATGCATCTGTGGGCCTTGCTAGAAGGATCAGCATCGCAGGCATGGGCAGGATCACAAGTGGGCGTGGTATGCAGGCCACACAGCGTGCTGATCAGGAGACGAGTTCTGCCAGTGCAACCACCAGCCGCACCAAGAACCCCCCCACCCCCAACCACCACAGGGAGAGAGCGGCAGCAGCACCTTCCAGTCGAAGGGTCAACTTCACCTCCCCAATATGGAATTTTTTCACCCTGCCATATGTGGGGTGCAAGTATGCCACCTGCAACCAGTGCTGCAAGCAGTGCGTTTGGCACCACCTCTCTGGTCAACCATCTTGCAGGCAAACACTTTCATGAGCATGAGGAGTTTGTGAAGTTGAAGGAAGCTGGCAGTGGCAGTGGCAGACCCGCCACCACTGCGAGGCCGTCGGCAGCATCCACCCGCCCTCCTCCACTTCCTCCAGCAGCACCAGCAGGAGTGCGTCAGCAACGCACTGCTCCTCCTCCCTCTGCACTTCACCGCTCTGTGATGGCCAATGTCGGGATAGGGCTGGAGCACGCGGTGGGTCAACGGGTCCACGTCACCATGGACTCGTGGAGCAGCCGGTTTGGGACAGGCCGCTATCTGTCCTTCACCGCGCATTGGGTCAGCTTGGTGGAAGGGGGTGAGGATGGGGGAGCAGCATCGGGCACTGTCAGAGCAGCAGCAGCACCAACAACGCAGTGGGTGGTGCCACCATGCAGGGTCAGCGGAATTGCAGCAGGTTCCTCTGATCCGCTTCCATCCTCTGGCACACCAGCCCAAACCCCCCGCCTCAGCAGCAGCGTGAAGCCCCGCCACTGCCAAGCGCTGTTGGAATTGGTCAGCCTGGGGAAGACCAAACTGACGGTGAACCATGTCCTGGCCAAACTCCAAGAGCAGGAGAGGAATTGGCTGACCCCCAGAGGCCTCAGAGTTGGAGAGGTGGTGTCCGACAATGGGGCAAACCTGGTTGCTGCAATCAGCAGGGGAGACCTGACCCACATCCCCTGCCTGGTGCACGTCCTGAACCTGGTAGTGCAAAAGTTCCTGCGGACCTACCAGGGGATGGACCGACTCCTTGAGGCGGCAAGGAAGGTTGTGCGTCATTTCCGGCTCTCGCCTGCAGCCGTAGCGAGCCTGGAAGAGGTGCAGAAGGAGCTGCACCTGCCACAGCACCGGCTCATGATCGATGTTCCAACTCGCTGGAACTCCACTCTGGCGATGTTGGAGTGTCTGGTTGAACAGAGGCAGGCTGTCAGCCAGTACCTTGCATGAGCAACAGTTGCCTTCATCACTGCAACTGGGCATGCCGACACCAACCTCCCGTCCATCATTTCCACGGAGGACTGGGGGCACATGCAGCAGGTGTGCTCAGTCCTGGCACCCTTCCTGCAGGCCACCAACATGGTAAGCAGGGACCATGCAATGGTGTGCGAGTGGGTACCCTTGGTGTGTGTGCTAGACAGGGCCCTGTATGCACTGCTGGAAGAGGGAGCGGCAGCCTTGGACCAGCAGGAGCTGCAGGAAGCTTCACAGGCCACCTCTGAGGAGGAGGGCTTGGAGTTGGTGGAGGTCCCTGACCTTGCTGCTGATGAGGGGGAGCAGAAGAGCACAGCTGGAGTGGTGCGGGGGTGGAGAGAGGATGAGGTGGAGGAGGCAGAGGAAGAGGACAGCACTGTTGGCTCTTCGGCTGCCGATGATGTGCCAACAGACGTGGCCAGACTCTTCCCAATGGCAGCGCACATGCTGAGGTGCCTGCGCAAGGACCCAAGGGTGATCCAGATGAAGCAGAGGGAGGACATCTGGATCTGCATGATGCTGGACCCACGTCTGAAGGGGAAGCTCAGCCAGTTCCTGCCTGCAGGAGACCGTGCGCAACAAATGAGGGATTTGCAGCTGTCCCTTGTTGAGGGCTTGGAGGAAGCCTTCCCTCAGACATCCACCCCCACTGTCCAGCCAGCACAGAGGCAGCAGCAGGTGCCTGCATCCACCAGCAGCAAGCGCACGCGCACCACAGACCTGCTGTCTCTGACCCAAGAGCTCTACATGAGTGTAGAGCTGCCAAGGACTAGAGAGGAGGTGCCTGCAGCAGCATCCTTCTCCAGTCGCAGGCAGCGCTTGACCCGCATGGTGGCTGACTACATGGGGTCCTTCAGCGGGCTTGACAGCGTGGCCCCTGTTGATCCCATGAAGTATTGGGTCAAGCACCTGCCGATCTGGAGCGAGCTTGCGCAGTACGTCCTGGAAGTGCTCTCCTGCCCCTCTTCCAGCGTACTGTCAGAGCGTTGCTTCAGTGCAGCCGGTGGAGTCGTCACTGAGAAGCGATCTCATCTGTCTCACAAGTCTGTGGACAGACTGACGTTTCTCAAAATGAACCAGGCTTGGGTGGAAGGCGAATTCCTGGCCCCTGTTGTCGGCGAGAGGGGGACATGAAGTGGCGCACACACATTACACCTTCTGCTGCTGTATTTCTTCCTGCTGTCTGTGTCTCCAATGCCAGGGAACACATTACAAGGTGCTGCTGCCCATGCGCCACCAGCTATTACGCTCAAAAATAGCTGCCTGCCCTGCATTATTTATTTTGGAAAAAAAAAATTAAATGATTTTAGAGGTGTCCGGGTTGAAAACTGTGCTGTCCCAATTGTGTATTGGACACAATGTGGGCTTCACGACCGCTATCTGGAACCTCATGCTGTTTATTTATGGCCCTGGAACCACCGCTAAGAACCAGGGCCTATTATGTCTCGCTGCCTGCCCTCCTGCTGCCTGCTGCCAAATGCCAGTTTGCCACACACACTCATCCTCCTCATGCTGCCTGCTGTTGTATTTCCTCCTGCTGTCTGTGTCTTCACTGCCAGGGAACACATTACAAGGTGCTGCTGCCCATGCGCCAACAGCTATTATGCTCAAAAATAGCTGCATTAATTTGAAAAAAAAAATTGTAATTATTTTAGAGGTTTCCGGGTTGAAAACTGTGCTGTCCCAATTGTGTATTTGACACAATGTGGGCTTCACGACCGCTGTCTGGAACCTCATGCTGTGTATTTACGGCCCTGGAACCACCGCTAGGAACCAGGGCCTATTATGTCTCGCTGCCTGTCCTCCTGCCTGCTGCCAGTCTGCCACACACTCAACCTCCTCACGCTGCCTGCTGCTGTATTTCCTCCTGCTGTCTGTGTCTCCACTGCCAGGGAACACATTACAAGGTGCTGCTGCCCATGCGCCAACAGCTATTATGCTCAAAAATAGCTGCATTCATTTGAAAAAAAAAATTGTAATTATTTTAGAGGTGTCCGGGTTTAAAACTGTGCTGTCCCAATTGTGTATTGGACACAATGTGGGCTTCACGACCGCTGTCTGGAACCTCATGCTGTGTATTTAATGCCCTGGAACCACCGCTAGGAACCAGGGCCTATTATGTCAGTCACATCACAGATCTTACTGTCTGACACACACTACTCCTCCTCCTGTAGCTGCATTGAGCTTCTACTGTCTGTGTGCTGCTACCACTGCCAGGGAGTACAGAAGAAGAACTATTTTCTGCTGCCACCTGCCCACCCACTCTCCTACCGGCAGCTATTACCACACTACAATAGCTGCAAGCCTGCAACTACTTCCTCCTCCTGCTGATGTCTGTGTTTTACCACCGCCAGGGTACACAGAAAAAGGGGCTGTGGCTTGCAATGTGCCACTACCTACCTATTATGCCATCAACACAAATATATAACTATGGTGTTATTAAAATAACATATTTCCACAAATGAAGTAAAAAAAATATTACAAAAGAAAGGAAAACCAAGACACATAACATAATGATAGAGAAGAAGAGGAAGAAGAAGAAGAAGATATAGAAGAAGAAGATGAAGAAGATATAGAAGAAGAGGACGAAGAAGAAGAAGATATAGAAGAAGAAGATGAAGAAGATATAGAAATAGAAGACGAAGATGAAGAAGATATAGAAGAAGAAGAAGATATAGAAGAAGAAGATATAGAAGAAGATATATAACAAGAAGAAAAAGATTTAGAAGAAGAAGAAGATATAGAAGAAGAAGAAGGTATAGAAGAAGACGAAGAAGATATAGAAGAAGAAGAAGAGGAAGAAGAAGAAGAAGATATAGAAGAAGAAAAAGATAATTGAAGAAGATACAAGAAGTAGAAGATGAAGAAGATTCGAGTAGAAGAAGAAGAAAAAGAAGAAGATATAGAAGAAGAAGAAGATATAGAAGAAGAAGAAGAAGAAGAAGAAGAAGAAGGTATAGAAGAAGGTATAGAAGAAGAAGACGAAGAAGATATAGAAGAAGAGGAAGATATAGAAGAAGAAGAAGAAGATATAGAAGAAGAAGAAGAGGAAGAAGAAGAAGAAGATATAGAAGAAGAAAAAGATAATTGAAGAAGATACAAGAAGTAGAAGATGAAGAAGATTCGAGTAGAAGAAGAAGAAAAAGAAGAAGATATAGAAGAAGAAGAAGATATAGAAGAAGAAGATGAAGACGACATAAATGAAGACTTCCAACTTACAACCATTTTGGACACACCTTCTCATGCAAACACTTTTCATGAAGTTAATTTACTATTTTTGATACCTTTTTTATAACTACTACATCACCACATAATCACTTGATGTTTTTCTTCATAAAAAAGGTGGTTTCATGCATCATTGACCTCCAATACAAGTTTTAAAAGCTATTTAAGGCCAGCTCGAATATTTTTTTTTAATACAGACTCGGATAGTGACCTCGGATATCCGAGGTCGAATCGGATATTCGATTAACTCGAATATTGAACTTCGAGTGAATTCGGATAGTTTACTATCCGAATTCGACCAAACTCAAATAGGATAATGAGGTAGCGACTGCAGACCTTATTCAATTCACTTTCCCTGTCCTAAGTTTTCTCCTAAGCGGTAAAATGTTTCATGTACTCTTTAAAATAACTTTTCAGCGTTCTGCAATTGTCCGTTGTACCACATTGCAAAATATGCAGTTGGCAGAACCTATAGTTTTCATAAGATCTGTTTGCATTTGTAAGACAGCAACATATCTGTTGGATTTGTTGCGATCAGTGGAATGCAAAATTGGAGCCTGCACGATAATAATCAGCCAGTGGATGCTTTTCCTGTGGAAGTCTATGGTGGAAATGCACCTGCTCTTTGTCCACTTCAGACCACAACGGGCCATCCGAATAGACAATACAGCTGGCCTGAACCAACTGTGGCTCAGGAAAACCATGTTACAGACTGCTTGGAGCACTGTTGGTGGGGTAAAGCCAGTGGCAGTCAGGTGGGGTAGGGCCAGTTGGGAAGCAGAGGATGCAACTGGGGATGGTCTATGAGGTGCAAATTATTTCAAGTTGATGCAGGATTATGCAAATTATGTATGCAAATGTATGCTGCTTGAAGATGTACCAATCGAATTTTACCTCAGCAGGATTTGATTGGTTCATGTTCAAGCTGCATAGATTTCCATACAAAATTTGCAAAATGCTGCATTAACTTGAAATTATTTGCATCCCATTGACCACCCCAAGTTGCAATTGTACTGGGGTCCCCTGGAACTGTCTCAGGGCCCCTGGACCTACATTGCTACAGCCACCTGTTTTGAAAGCATCATGCAAGTAGGGAAAAGGCCTTATATATAGTGTGACTGAAGGAGCCAACGTAAAACATGCACTGGGGTTTTCAACTACACGCATATTATTCAGATTTATTATCAGTTTTATGTATTCAACAATCCACTAAATCATTGCTGTAATGTCAATAATCGGTGTGTATTTATTTTTTAACTAATAATTCCAGTACTTGTAATAATAATAATTTCTATTTTTGTATAGCGCTTTTCTCCTCAAAGCACTTGTGAGGCAGCCACTAGAGCGCTCAGCAGGCAATAGCAGTGTTATGGAGTCTTGCCAAATAACTCCTTACTGAATAGTAAGAGCTGGCCCCTTTACCTGTTATAAATTGGATTGGTTCACCAATTAGTTGCTGGTTAGGGGTGGTCAGAATTGCCAATCCGCTTTCCGCCATTGCCGATTACTGATTTGCACATTCCGCTACCGATTTCCGCATTCTGATGCGGATTTTCGTTTAAATTTCCGCCGATTTTAACATATATTTTCTCAAAGTACAGGGTCTTTTTAAAAGATTTTTTTCTTGTTCCCACTCTTCTGCTTAACATACCGTGCACATTTGGCGTTTCTCGCACCTATGGGGGCTTTGCTATGAACCTCTAAAGTCGGCGGCATACCGCATATGGTAATGTGGATTTTCTGCATTTTATATTACAGTTAATGGATGCCAAATTTAGATGTTAATAGCAAAGCCCCCGAAGGTGCTAGAAACACCATATTTTCAGGGTTTGTTAAGAAGAAGAGTGCGAACAAGAGGGAGAAAAATATTTCAAATAGCTCTAACCCATGGGTGCCAGCATGTATATGGGTGACACGTGTGGTCGGGGTGGACGGCGGGAGCCGGCGGGGACTTAGCGTAAGTGTATGCGGCGGCCGGCGGGTGAGCGGCGAGTGACGTCGGGTGCGGTGGTGTTACAAAGTAACAAAGTTGTTACATTGTAACAACTTTGTTACATTGTAACTGATTAGTATATTTCCGAGGATATTGCGTGGGAACTGGCTTTTAAAGGGACAGGTAAGTATTAATGGTTAATTAAGAATATTAAAGGACTTTTTTCGTGGTTATGTTTTTTGTTCAATTAAAATACTTTTTCTATGTGTCTGTGTGTTTATTTACTTGTAACTCTTAAAGGAAATGGGTAAGGGGTACAAGTACTTCTATACTCATTTCTCCTGGGAGGGGGGGTGGGCATCTGGGGGACCCCTTTTTAAAGGGGACTCCCAGATGCCACCATGAACCCCCCCAGGAAATCGCGGCCTCCACCTCCACCGCCCATCGGAGGTGGAGAAGAGCCCCTTGTCCTTGGATTGGACAAGGGCTCGGAGGGGGAGGGGAAAGCTTGGCTGCCCCTCCCCTTCCGAGACCCCCATGGACCATGCGGGCTGGTATAGTCAGGGTGCGGAGCCCCACGCGGCCTGTGCTCCGCATTCTGGCTATCCCAGTCTGCATGGGGGACAAGGGGTTAAAGAGGTCTGGGAGGGGGGACCCCACGTCGTTTTTTTTTTTAATATTTCCCACACTCAGAACGAAGTAAGTAAAACTCTTCCCACTTGGGGGAATCTATGAAAATAAAACACTATTGTTACCTGTGCAAAAAAAACTGACATTTTCCGCATTTAAAAGACATTTTTGCCCTTGAAACTTAAAAATCGATTTTCTCAAAAACTATAAGGTCTTTTTGAAAAAAAAAAATTTTCCTCTTATTACCACTGATCCCCTTAATATATCCTGTGAATTTGGTGTTCCTAAATTTTAAGCAGGCTTTGCTATTAACCGTTAAAGTCGGCGGGTTTTTAAATGTATAAATTTTTCCTTTGAAACTTTAACATCGATTTTCTCAAAAACTATAAGGTCTTTTTGAAAAAAAAAATTTTCCTCTTATTCCTTCTGATCTCCTTAATATATTCTCCAAATTTGAGACTCTTAGCACTTAAGGGGGCTTTGCTATTAACACTTAAAGTCGGCGGCTACCTAACATTGATCCATGCGTCAACTTTTCCGCTTGGCAGCATGACCTTACGCATTAATTGCTAGTAGGATTTTACGCGTAAGCCTATAACGTAACAACCTGAATTACGGTATTCTTACGCGTAATTGCGTAAGGGCTATGCGTAATTACAGACATGTACCGTAATTCAATGTCTACGCCGTAAGCGTAATTCCGTAATGCGTAATAGCGTAAAATTACGCGTAATGATCCGTAAGCGTAGCTTTTTCCATTACGCCCAGCACTGGCGGAAATGCAATTTCCAATCGGAAATACAGAAATTGCATTTCCATGAAATCCAAACGAGCATCCCTATTGCTGGTGAACGAGCTGATGAACGATGAGCTTATTCTGAACAATCTGTGAATATTCTGTTTGGTTTCTATGAGCAATAAGAACATTTATTGCTCACTCATTCACTCTGTAAACTGCCCTAGAAAAATGACAGCTGGATTGTGGTTGTTATAGCAACAGCTTGGTTTTCCTTTCATGTCTGCAAAATCAAAACCTTCACCACTTAAGGGCCACCGGTCTCTGGGCACTTAAGGACCAGAGACCGCTGGTCCAATCTCGATGGAATCCCGAAGAATCGCCGCACATACCCACCGCAACTGCGGCACAATCAGCAGGGAGCGGCGGAAACGACGGATGCGCGCTGCGGACAGTGATTAAGATCTACGCCCTGACAGCCAAAAGCCCACCAAAACAGGGTGTAGATTGCAATCACTGCGGTCCTTAAATGGTTAAGAAGTGAAACCTGATTGGTTACCCTGGCCAACTGCTCCACTTTTGCTCCAGTGTCCTCTGCTGCTATTTTAATAAATCATATTCATTTTTAACTGCTGCCACATTAGAAAAGTGATAGTAAGTAAGAGACCACTGCCATGGTAGTGGACTATAGCTCATAAAGATTGGAGAGATGATGTGGATTTGTTTAAAGAGGAACTCCAGTGAAAATAATGTAATAAAAAGTGCTTGATTTTTACAATAATTATGTATAAATGATTTAGTTAGGGTTTGCTCATTGTCAAAGCTTTCCTCTTCCTTATTTACATTCTCACATTTATCACATGGTGACATTTTTACTGCTAGCAGGTGATGTCACTGAAAGGTGATGCTGCTAGCTTTTTTGGCAGTTGGAAACAGGTGTTATTTCCCACAATGCAACAAAGATCCAACAGTGTGATTTCAGGACCTTTGAGCTGTGAGGTGCTGACATCACACTGTAGGAGGGGTTTCACCACAATATCAGCCACACAGAGCCCCCTGATGATCCGTTTGTGAAAAGGTAAAGATTTCTCATGGGAAAGGGGGTATCAGCTACTGATTGGGATGAAGATCAATTCTTGGTTACGGTTTCTCTTTAACCCATTAGCAGACCATTAGCAGCTTCAAATGACATTTTTTGTTTGAAAGCTGCTGGTGCAATGTAAACCTCTGTCGGCAGGTAGCAGTTATATTTACCTGTTCCGTATGGCTTCTTCTCTTCCTCACCGGCGGCTCTGAACTTCCAACAGGTCTTCTGGGTCCCAATCACATCCGATCACATGATATGAGATGTGATTGGGATCCATGAGACCATGTCAGCGTTACAGCACCACAGTGTGATGGAAGAGACATACCATGTGTTCGGAACCGAGGAGATTATGTTGGGATTACATCACCACCACGGCGGAAGAAGAAGCCAATCCAGACGTCCGGACAGGTAACCATAAAAGCTCCCTGCCACCCACTCTGCATACTACTGCGCATGCTGGGGTTGGCTTCCTGCACGCCCCATCGACAGGAGAGTTCTGTGCCTGCACAGTACCACTGTGCAGGTGAATAATTCTCCCAGTAGCGGGAGCACCACGGGGAAGAGTGTGTGGCTGCACTGCACTGAGTAGTGAAAGAAATGAACCACTTAGCGGGGGATCCAGGTGGCGGAGGAGGACTGCGAGGGACCGATCA
Organism: Hyperolius riggenbachi; assembly: GCF_040937935.1. NCBI lineage: Eukaryota > Metazoa > Chordata > Amphibia > Anura > Hyperoliidae > Hyperolius > Hyperolius riggenbachi. The sequence continues at coordinate 71,657,761 of NC_090649.1, read as the reverse complement.
GCCTGAAGAGGGCTGGAGGAAGCCCCAGATATGTATAAAACCTTTTTTTAATTTGTCTCAGGTACCCTTTAAGGTGTATTAGACGTATTATTGACATTCAGTAAGACTATAGGAGTATAATATGACTTCCTGTAAATTTGTGGGGATGGCCCATACTCTAAAGCAAATTGTTATAAGGCACTTTGTATAGACCTGAGGAAGCAGGATAGTACCGGTGAAAGGGTTGTCTATCTGAGTTTTAAATGTTAAAAAAAATCCAGTTAAACTGGTGTCCTATCTTCTGGAGAGGTAAGAGAATATATCTCTTTTTTATGATTTTTATACCAAATAGCAAACTATTATTTAACCCTCGCGGGTGCCTTCATCTCCAGAAATTCCCAGTGAGACCTCCTTTTGGAGGTAAAAGTTTTACCCAAAGGTACATCTCGGAGAGCGACCATCCAGTAACCGGCAGGACCTGGAAAGCCGAGCGGAGACAGTTTATTCCCCGCAAGCCTATACGGTGGTTGCAGGGATCTGCAACCCATTCTTGTGAGTATAAAACTATATACTTACAATTACTCCTAAACTAACAGTACTGCACCACTGGGCTCTTGGCCTCTCTCTGCTAACCGCCTAGGGGAGTGCAAGCCTATAACGTGAAACACCAAAACCTTTCTATATGACTTCCTGAGCCTCTATGTATTTCCTAGCCATTTTGTCAAGCACATCTACCATAGGGATGGTCGGAAATGCCAATTTCCGATTCCGCGGTAAATCCGCATTCCGCCATTGCCAATTACCGATTCCGCTACCAATTTCCGCATTCCGATGCGGAATTTCCGTCGGAAATCGGGGAAATTCCACCCGAATTTAACATCGATTTTCTCAAAAACTATAAGATCTCTTTGAAAACTTTTTTTTTCATCTTCTTCACAAGATTCTGTTTAATAAACCCTGAAAATTTGGTGTTTCTAGGACTTACGGGGGCTTTGCTATTAACCGCTAAAGTCAGCAGATTTTTTTACTGTAATGTAAAATGCAGAAAATAGGCTGATGGAGATTTTCTGCATTTTACATTACAGTAAAAATCCGCCGACTTTAGCGGTTAATAGCAAAGCCCCTGTAAGTCCTAGAAACACCAAATTTTCAGGGTTTATTAAACTGAATCTTGTGAACAAGATGCAAAAAAAGTTCAATAAGACCTTATAGTTTTTGAGAAAATCGATGTTAAAGTCGGGTGGTCGGGTGTTAAATTTCCGCGGTTTCCGGTGGAAATGCGCCTACCGCACTTGCATTACCGATTTCCGCATTCCGATGCGTAAATGCAATTTCCGATCAGAATTTCGGAAATTACATTTCCGCGGAATCCGAATGAGCATCCCTAATCTACCATGCCTTATGGCCACAGGCATACAGCTAGCTCCAGGACTTGTAGGAATGGTGGAGATATGCGATCTGTAACGGATTGTTAGCAGAGAAATCTATTTAGGAGTAACAGCTGACTTGGCTTTCTGTGTCAAGGTGCAAGAGTGTGAACCTTGGCACAGTTCACATTGGCGCATTGCGTTGGCCATTTTTGCCGCAGGCCAATGCTATACCAATGAAAGTCTATGGGGCTTTTCATGCCTCGTGCAGTGTGATGTGCTCAGCCGGAAGTTCCCAATTCAACAGCGCGTTGCTGCGCATCATGTACAACGACGTGCTGCGAACCATGTAAGTCTATGTTGATGTCGATTTTTTTTAAATTGTTGCGGTGCGCATGTGCGAAACCACATTTTTTAATACACTTCTAATCTGTGCAATTTGATTTTTGACCACAGGAAGTGAGCGCTAGAGAGCCTGCTTTGCTTGCAGCCAGAAGGGGGATTAATGCGCATTGCTGCGGTTATCCCCAATGGCTATTAGCATTGCGGTTAGATGCATTCATAGCACCACAATGCTCAAACACCGCCAGTTAGCAGTGTGAATCCGGCCTGTATCTTCTGTATGTAGAAGCCAGTGGAGAGTGGTACAGCAGTATCGCAGTTACTGGATGGGCTCTGTGTAGGTTTGATGCAGCAGCCTCTTGTGTAAATTGAAGACTATTGATCTCTGGAACGCAGCTTCGCCTTGGAAAGAAAATTGCTTGCTGGATCAGATACAAAGCGTTGTAAATGTTTCATTTTCAAACCGGACTATTGATGTCTGCAGTGCCTACTTAAGGGACTGCATCACTTTTTTTCTCAGCCTCGGGGCCAGATGCTTTTTATAAGACAGGGCAGGAATAGAATAAAACTCGTAAATGGAATTAACTTCCTGTCTCGACCCCTCATCCCCCCGCTGACTCTTGAAGAGTTAATTATGCTCAACAGGAAATGCTACATTTTGGTTGGCGGTACAGGCAGAATATAAAAAGGTGGCTCCACCAATAACCAGATAAATGATCAGTTTAAACCCTTAGTTTAGACACAAATGTTTTCCTTGATCCGTGTGTGCACTCAGCTGTAGAGTGTGTTATGTTTATGCTTTATTAGCTGATGAGGAATACATTATTTTTAAATTATTTGGGTAGGAGCTCAAATGTTGGTAGTTTTCCTCCAAAAGACTGTTAGTGCTTAAAGGATACCCGAGGTGACATGTGACATGATGAGACAGACATGTGTATGTACAGTGCCTAGATACCACACAAATAACTATGCTGTGTTCCCTTTTTCCTTTCTCTTTCTGAAAGAGTTAAATATCAGGTATGTAAGTGGCTGACTCAGTCCTGATTTAAACAGGAAGTGACTACGATGTGACACTCACTAATAAGAAATTCCAACTATAAAACACTTTCCTAGCAAAAAATTGCTTCTGAGAGCAAGAAAGAGATAAAAAGGGGAATTTCTTATCAGTGAGGGTCCCACTGTAGTCACTTCCTGTCTGAGACAGGACTGAGTCAGCCACTTACATACCTGATATTTAACTCTTTCAAGCAGAGAAAGAAAAAAAAGGAACACAGCATAGTTACTTGTGTGCTAGGCACTGTATATACACATGTCCATCTCATCATGTCAAATGTCACTTCGGGTATCCTTTAAGGGGCAGTTCTTCCATGAAGCACAGTGCATTATGTGCTTCAGGGCGGCAATAATTAGAGAGCGGCAAGAGACGGCTCTACTCCCCAAATGTCCCCCTCCTCGCACTGCCCGTCTCCCCCTCCCTAGATGCGCGGTGCCTCTTCACTCACCTGCTCTCAGTGTTCCAGCGATGGGATCTCCATCTGCCCGCCCAGCATCCTGTATCTATGACTACAGCGGCACCTCATGTGACATGTTACATGCTGCTGGGTCACATGGGGCACCGCTGTAGTTAGAAAGGAAGCAGGACTTCATGTGTGGCTAGTGATCCCATCAAACTAACAGAGATAGGTAAGTGTAGTGCCAGTGCCTGCAATGCACAGCCTAAAGTGTCTCTCCTCTCTGGTCCAGCTTTGCACACACACGCCTGGGGGAGGGGGATGTCCTCACAATGTATTGCTTCAGACTGCAAAAAGTCTACAACCGGCCCGGCCCTGTTAGTGCTATAGACTCAATCTTCTTTGAGAGTTCAGTCCATGCCATCCCCTGTTCAGTCTCTGAACAGTAGGACGATGTACCTGCCTCATTCACAGAATCTCAAAACAAACAAGTGAGCCTGAAGTGAAAATAAATGTATGAGATAAGCACGTGTACTGCTAATGATGAATAAAACATTAGCAACATAGAAATGAGTCTCATCGTTTTTTTATTTTTATTTTAATGGTTTAATTTTTTTTAAATTGCATTAGCCTTTCACAGTGACAATTAAGAATGCACGCTCTGCTTTGATTAGCTGAAAAGAGAGCAGAAGTAATGAGCCTCTGAACTTCTCTGCAGTAAAACTATAATATCTGCCTTTTCACTGAAAGATTACAGGCTTTTGGCTACTATTTACTTTTCAGGAAACCAGATTGAATTCCACATGGCTTCCACAAGCTCTTTTAGTAGGGCTAGCACTATATGTACCTCTGTTTATCACATCAGGTATGCTTCAAACGTAAAGTGCTTACACAGCACACATATTGTTCAACTGACGTTGCGCAGTACGCAATACATGTTACGCAAATAGCGCAACGTGTATTATATAAGGATTGTGTATGTTTCTCCTCTAATGTCCATACTTGGTAACATACATTATACAAATGATTAAAATATAAGGCACGGTTCACACACATCCAAATTTGCATTCAAATTTGCATTGAAATTGCAATCGCCGTACATCTGATGGCAACTTTAATTGCAACACATCTTTTATGCATTTGGGTTTTGCAGTTTTTCAACATTTTTAATCTGGATGGTCGTTCTGCTTTTTGTTGTTTACAATGTGTTGTTTGAGTTTCAATGCATGCCCAGGGAAACACAGGAAAGTTGCATGTTGTACAGAAAATTGCACGCAATGTTTAAGTTAATTAGATACATTTTCATGTAAATTAGCTTTATTTATATTCACAGAAAAATCACTAAGTTAAAATCTGCATACAAAAGTGTGTACCAGGCTTTAGAGGCAGAGGATCAGCAGGAAAGCCAGGAAATCCTCATTGTTTACAAGGAAATAAATATGGCAGCCTCCATGTCCATTTTACTTTAAGATCACTTTAAAGCTCCACTATTGCAAAAAAAAAATAATGGAAACATTTAAATATATTCATATAAGATGTACAGGATCTTCTCAAAAAATTAGCATATTGTGATAAAGTTCATTATTTTCTGTAATGTACTGATAAACATTAGACTTTCATATATTTTAGATTCATTACACTACAACTGAAGTAGTTCAAGCCTTTTATTGTTTTTCTTATTGATGATTTTGGCATACAGCTCATGAAAACTCAAAATTCCTATCTCAAAAAATTAGCATATTTCATCCGACCAATAAAAGAAAAGTGTTTTTAAAACAAAAAAAGTCAACCTTCAAATAATTATGTTCAGTTATGCACTCAATACTTGGTCGGGAATCCTTTTGCAGAAATTACTGCTTCAATGCAGCATGGCATGGAGGCAATCAGCCTATGGCACTGCTCAGGTGTTATGGAGGCCCAGGATGCTTCGATAGCGGCCTTAAGCTCATCCAGAGTGTTGGGTCTTGCGTCTCTCAACTTTCACTTTACAATATCCCACAGATTCTCTATGGGGTTCAGGTCAGGAGAGTTGGCAGGCCAATTGAGCACAGTAATACCATGGTTAGTAAACCATTTGCCAGTGGTTTTGGCACTGTGAGCAGGTGCCAGATCGTGCTGAAAAATGAAATCTTCATCTCCATAAAGCTTTTCAGCAGATGGAAGCATAAAGTTCTCCAAAATCTCCTGATAGCTAGCTGCATTGACCCTGCCCTTGATAAAACACAGTGGACCAACACCAGCAGCCGACATGGCACCCCAGACCATCACTGACTGTGGGTACTTGACACTGGACTTCAGGCATTTTGGCATTTCCCTCTCCCCAGTCTTCCTCCAGACTCTGGCACCTTGATTTCCGAATGACATGCAAAAGTTGCTTTGGACCACTGAGCAACAGTCCAGTGCTGCTTCTCTGTAGCCCAGGTCAGGCGCCTCTGCCGCTGTTTCTGGTTCAAAAGTGGGTTCATGCTTCAATCTGCTGAAAAGCTTTATGGAGATGAAGATTTCATTTTTCACCACGACCTGGCACCTGCTCACAGTGCCAAAACCAGTGGTAAATGGTTTACTGACCATGGCATTACTGTGCTCAATTGGCCTGCCAACTCTCCTGACCTGAACCCCATAGAGAATCTGTGGGATATTGTGAAGAGAAAATTGAGAGACGCAAGACCCAACACTCTGGATGAGTTTAAGGCCGCTATCGAAGCATCCTGGGCCTCCATAACACCTGAGCAGTGCCACAGGCTGATTGCCTCCATGCCACGCAGTCATTTCTGCAAAAGGATTCCCGACTAAGTATTGAGTGCATAACTGAACATAATTATTTGAAGGTTGACTTTTTTGTTTTAAAAACACTTTTCTTTTATTGGTCGGATGAAATATGCTAATTTTTTGAGATAGGAATTTTGAGTTTTCATGAGCTATATGCCAAAATCATTAATATTGAAACAATAAAAGGCTTGAACTACTTCAGTTGTAGTGTAATGAATCTAAAATATGTGAAAGTCTAATTTTTATCAGTACATTACAGAAAATAATGAACTTTATCACAATATGCTAATTTTTTGAGAAGATCCTGTATATTTAGGTCAGACTAAAATACACTATTATTTCCGTTTTACTATTTCACTGTCACCTACAGTAGGCAGTAGAAATCTGACAGATTTTGGACTAGTCCATCCCTATAGGAGATATTCTCAAGATTTTCTTTAATTTAAAAACACTTAGGCCTTGTTCACATTATAAATCGCAAGTGCTAAGTGCGATTTATACTGTGATGTTTACAGTGCTTTTCCCAGCGCTTTTCACTTAGAAACGCGCTTGTAAGCGCTTTTGCTCAGTGATGATATTTTGCACTTCCTGATGTCAGTCAGGAAATGCCCTCTTTAACCCGGAAATGAATAAATACAATGTATTTATTCATAAAAATGCTCGGGAAATCGCTATACAAAGCACTTTTTTAAGTGCTTTGAGATTTTCCTATACCGTCTATTGAGCCAAAGTGCTCAGAAAATGGTACATATAGCGTGTTTGAGATTTCAAAGGAATCGAAACACTTACATGTGAACACTGTCATAGGAAATCATTACACAAGCGTTTTAAGGGTGATTTGCAAAATCGCCAGCTCTTAAAAAAATCAGCAAACGCTTATAGTGTGAACAAGCACTTAGGCCTAGTTCACACCAGAGCGGTTCTGCTGCGGTTTGCGATCCGCTTGCGGGTGCGGATCCGCTAGGGTAATGTATTTCAATGGGCTGGTGCACACCAGAGCGGGAGGCGTTTTGCAGAAACGCGTACTCCCGGGCTGCTGCAGATTTTGGATTGCGGAGGCGTTTCTGCCTCAATGTTAAGTATAGGAAAACCGCAAACCGCTCTGAAAAACGGCACTTCAGAGCGGTTTGCCAGGCGTTTTTTGTTACAGTAGCTGTTCAGTAACAGCTTTACTGTAACAATACATGAAATCTACTACACCAAAACCGCTACACAAAACCGCAAAACGCTAGCTGAAACGCTACAGAAAGAAGAGAAAGCGTTTCAAAATCTGCTAGCATTTTGCGGATCTGCTAGCGTTTTTTGGTGTGCACCAGCCCATACTAAACATCAGTTGCCCAGTCCATCTGCTAAAATAGTGTGCAAAAAAGTAAAGGTGGCCACTAACGATCCAACTAACGATCCAATTTCTTGTGAAAAATCGTTCGAGCGATCAGATAATTCTGATCGGAATAAAAATAGTTCACTACACCATCAATGAACCAATCTTTGATTCCTAACTATCACAACCAACAAGAAAATACAAATTTTGGTTTGACGAAAATCCAATCGGCCGGTATAATCGATTGTACCCATCAACTGAGATTATTTACAACCAATCCAATCAGAATTTCTGATCGCTCAAACGATTTTTCCCTAGAAATTGGACCGTTAGTTGCCACCTTAAGGAGCCCTGCTGACATCTTTGAGATCAATGGGAGTAAAGCGCTTTACAAATGTTATTGTATTGTATTATTGTATTTACCTGTATATACAGTACATCAAGGAGAGCTTTTGTAAAGAATAAAGAAAATACTGAGCACCTCCCATAAGGAGATGGACTAGCCTAAAACCTGTCAGATCTGTCAGATTTTTATTGTCTGCTGTAAAGCTACGTATACACATACGACAACGATCGTTCGTTGTGAACAACGAACGATCTTTTAATTGAAGAAAGAACGACCTAAGTAAAGTTAGCTTCTAAGGGTGTGTAACGATCTGATCATTTGTTAACGAACGATCCGGAACAACGGCACATACTGTTCCTGGAAGTGACATCATAGCAAGTTCCGCCCGCATGTAACGAACGGTTCAAAATGTACGTTACACTGTAAAACTTACGTATATTTCATTACAGTACAAGATCAAACTGTAGGTATGTAAGTAGAGCATTTACATAATAAAGCGTTGACAAAACATACAAAAATACACTCTGTCCTGTTAAAATGACAATTACGGTATAATCATGTAGGAATTAACGTGTCACAGAACACATTTATAGAACGAACGTTACATCGCGTTATATTGCGCATAAAAATGAAAGGTTCTATGGAGATATAACGAAATACGCATGTCAAGCCTAGTACGAACGACCGTTTTCTAACGATGTACTACTTTTGCAAACGATCGTCATTGGCAGATCTTTCGTTTTTAAAGATCTAGCTCGTCCATCGTTTGACTTAACCTCCCTGGCGGTTTATTAAAATCCGCCAGGGGGCAGCAAATAAGTTTTAAATTTTTTATTTTTTTTTCATGTAGCGAGACAACGTCTCGCTACATGATAGCCGCATCCCCCCAGCCCCTCCGATCGCTCTTGGAGGGCTTCCCCCGTCGCCATGGCGACGGGGCGGGATGACGTCATCGACGTCGTGACGTCAAAGGGGAATCCAATCCACCCCACAGCGCTGCCTGGCACTGATTGGCCAGGCAGCGCACGGGGTCTCGCCTGGGGGGCCCTGCATTGTGGCGGGGATCGGCGGCGGGGATCGGCGGCGGGCGGCGGCGATCGGGTGAGACACGCAGCAAGCAAAGTGCTTGCTGCGTGTTTTAGAAAAAAAATTATTCAAATCGGCCCAGCGGGGCCTGAGCGGCGACCTCCGGCGGTAATGGACGTAACAATGCGTCCATACCGCTAAGGAGGTTAATGATCATTGGATGTTTTTTTTAAAAGATCGTCGTTTGAAATGATCTGGGAATGATCGTTTCAAATGACTATAGTGGCATGTGTGTACACACCTTAAGTCACAGCGACATAGGAGAAAAGGAGTTTGTAGTGCATTTTACAATGGGACAAATATACAGTGCTTCATATATGATTGTATTTAAATTAAATTTTTTTGCGGTAGTGGCCCTTTAAATGCCATAATTGCGACTGAGTGGACTCCCCGGGAATCCGCAGCAAAAACAGGTTTCCTTAGCTGAGTAAATATGTCTTTATGATATTTGTGCTCAACAAAGAAAAAAAAAACGAGAAATTGAAGCTTCCTCTAGACACAAGTTCTCATATTGACAACTGCTGTTTTTGTGCCATTGCCTCGGTAGTTGTCCAAATAATTACCCGTCTGGAACCTGGCACATTTTATTAGCCGCCGAGTATCACACTGACCATCTGTACAATAGCTATTAAAAGACATTAAGCGGTGCAGCACAAGATCAAATGGGACTCCTGTACGTGACTGGACATCATTACAGGCAAAGCTGCTAATTCCGCTGAGTGATGAGAAGAACAGCAGCCCCCTTTCACATCAAAAATAGCTTCAGTGCTCATTACTTGCCCCGCGGCGGAGAGGATCTCACTGGCGGCACGAGGAGTGCATTTCAATGGAAGGAGCTGAGATCTGCATTTAAAAAAGGTGTCTGTATAACGCAGGCGGTACTTTCGTTTTGCTCTTTCTGAGCTGTGATGCAACAAAAGAACAGCAGAAACTGTAAAGTGACCCTCTAGGTCACTTCATACCTATCTAGCAGTTAGAACTTGTTCACACTAGGGGGTGTGGTGTCTTGTTCACATTAGGGGGTGTTTTGACTTGTTCATATTAGGGGTGTGGTATCTTGATTACACTAGGGGTGTGGTGTCTTGTTCACACTAGGGGGTGGCTTGTTGATACTAGGGGTGTGGTATCTTGATTACACTAGGGGGTGTGGTGTCTTGTTCACACTAGGGGGTGGCTTGTTCATACTAGGGGTGTGGTATATTGATTACACTAGGGGGTGTGGTGTCTTGTTTACACTAGGGGGTGGCTTGTTGATACTAGGGGTGTGGTATCTTGATTACACTAGGGAGTGTGGTGTCTTGTTCACACTAGGGGGTGGCTTGTTCATACTAGGGGTGTGGTATATTGATTACACTAGGGGGTGTGGTGTCTTGTTCACACTAGGGGGTGGCTTGTTGATACTAGGGGTGTGGTATCTTGATTACACTAGGGGGTGTGGTGTCTTGTTCACACTAGGGGGTGGCTTGTTTATACTAGGGGTGTGGTATCTTGATTACACTAGGGGGTGTGGTGTCTTGTTCACACTAGGGGGTGGCTTGTTCATACTAGGGGTGTGATATCTTGATTACACTAGGGGGTGTGGTGTCTTGTTCACACTAGGGGGTGGCTTGTTCATACTAAGGGTGTGGTATCTTGATCATGCTTTGGGTGTGTGGTGGCTTTATCACATTAGGGGGTGTGGTGACTTGTTCGCACTATGGTTGTGGTGGCTGGTTCCAGGCCAGGCAACTGGTATTGTTTAAAATTAAATAAATATGTCAGCCTTTATATCCCCCCCACTTGAGTTTTACTCGTCCCAAACCAACATGCAGCTTCTAGAAGGTGTGTAAAAGCCAGCAAAAGCCACTGAAAGCCAATAAAAGCCCATAAAAGCCCAGACTTTCCCTATACTTCCTGCAAAAGCCCAAAAAACACAGCGCTCTCCTGAAAGCCATTAAAAGCCTTTAAAAGCCATTAAAAGCTAAGCTGTTAAATGCTAGCTTCAAACAGTGTTTGAACGAGATGCTGAGCAGTAGCCCGTGTGAACCAGCCATAAAATATTTTATTACTGAGATATTTGCTTGGCGTTCCACTTTAAATCTCTGGCTACCCCCTGAGTATCTGCCAGTGAGTCCACCTCTGCTATTTTACATTAGCCGAGGTCAGGCTCAGCCATTCTGCAGCAATTTCCATCCAGTTCTCCAGCTGAAGATTACAACCCCGGTCATACATCAGAATAACTGGCAGGTGTTTTCCTGTGACTCTCGCATCCATCTGTTTCATGTGATAAACAGGGAAGCATGATGATTGGATATCCCTGCTGCTGAACTTCTAGGATGCGTCCCAAAATAGTTTTATCAGATACCTGCCTCCTGCATCCCTATCTGCCAATGCCCAGACAATATTTATTGGAAGCGCGGAGGGTTCTAGAGAGCATCGGATTGGTATCTGCCAGTGAATAATTCAACATCTCTATTTGCAACTCAAGTAACCGGCGAGATCTGATTAAATGTCAGAAAACTTTCACAAGGCACAAGATAGTGCAGATGAATGCACGCATGACTTCTCATCGCCTATAAAGTCTCCTGACAGCCAAATAGATGTGCTGAATAGCAATTCAAAGCCATCTCAGTCAATGGGGTACTTTGTCAACAGACAGAAGCCTAGAGAGTTAACACAGAAGCTGGTAAAATAAGCACAGCGGCTCTAGGGAGGAAGGGAGTAAATCTCTCGAAAGGTGCCCTTTACAGGTACACTTTTTTCATCATATGCGATCTTTCGACGCAATTTAAATGACTATCACTAATCAGAAGGCAATTATCAATTGTTCCCATTAATGGAACGATTTAAAGAGAAAATTTTGAGCCTTATTTCTTCTATCCTATAAGTTCCTATGCCTGTTCTAATGTGGTCTGTCTTACTGCAGCCTTTTCTAGTTGCATTGTCTCTGTAATAAATCTTATCTTCTTTCCTCTGTCGGCTCTGTCGGGCTGAGGCTGGAATGTGTGGAATGTGCAGCACTGCTTGTCATTGGCAGAAGCTTTACACACCCTCTCCAAGCTCTGCATGAGTCACACATTAAGCTGTTCTCAGCCTATCATACTCTGGTTAGAAGCCATGTCTTTTGTTTGTAAACACTGCCTAAAGCTGTTCATTACAAACCAGGATTGCAGCAGGGAGTGGCAGAAACAGCACAGAGGGGCCCAGGAGAACATAATGAAGAGAATGGTATGCTTTTTATTGTAAGAATTTTAGAGTACAGATTCTCTTTAAGAAGGTTTCAAATTACCATTCGATCATAAAATCCTACTTTAAGATCAATCATTTTTCCTTTTCCGATTAAAAGAATCATATCACATCTATTTGCGCCACAAACTGCACAGTTTCTCTACAATCAGATCGTAAAAATTGCGTCGATTGATCAAATCTAAAGGAAAAATTGTACCATTAATGGGCAGTACAGTCTCCCAAATGACCGACTGTACGTTCAATCTGATCGGGTAACATTAATCTGATCGGATTGCCTAAACCTTTTTCCCACTGTTGGTACTCCTGAGCAATCTTTTCCAACCGATCGCAACAATCGGATAGGGCAGTTGATTGTTCAGGATATTGGAATGTTAATGGACACCTTAAAGGGGAACTGAAGTAAGAGGTATACGGAGGCTGCCATATTTATTTCCTTTTAATCAATACCAGTTGCCTGGTAGCCCTCTGGTCTATTTCTCTGCAGTAGTATCTGAATAACACCAGAAACAAGCATGCAGCTAGTCTTGTCAGATCTGACTTTAAAGTCTGAAACACCTGATCTGCTGCATGCTTGTTCAGGGGCTATGGCTAATAGTATTAGAGGCAGAGGATCAGCAGGAGGGCCTGGCAACTGGCATTGCTTAGATGAAAATAAATATGGCAGCCTCCATATCCCTCTCACTTCAGTTGTCCTTTAACTTCTTAATGACCGCGTCACGCCGACGGGCATGAAACGGCCTCCGTAGAAGAGCACACAGCCTCCGTACAGCCTCCGTAGAAGTGCGTCACCGTGTGCAACGGCCATAAGGCTACTTGTACCCAGCACCCACCGCTACTGCACCGCTTTTTATACACTGGCATGTCACAGTTTATTACTGGATGTAATTGACCTTATGTATGTTTCACCCTGAATTAAAAAACAATGTTTAGCAGTGCCGATCCTCTTCTTTCTTTGTATTATACTGTAATATTTTCTGAACCACTCACGTTGGACCAGATGCAATTTAAAGTGTCAAAAGACTCACTGTAGCTCAGTTTGCCATCACCCAGCATCACACATGTTAGCAGCTAATTCAGCTGTTAGAACTTGCACAGGCATCAAGAGCATTACGTTAAAGTGTACCTGTAAGCAAAAAGTAAGTGCTGGAGATGACGTGGAATAGAAAGGGTTAAAGCTTACACCATTATCAATTATTTATACTTTTTATGCCCCTAGGCCAAGTATGTTGTGGCCTCTCTTTTATGTGCAGCAGCCCCTCCCATTCCATGTTTATCCCCCTCTTCCATGTGTATCATCCATGTACTATTGGCCCTCACTTTCACAAACAGGTTCCTTGGGCATCAGTTTCCCTTTTTCTTGTGTTGATCCCCATTTTCAGCCTTCTCTTTTATATGCAGCAACCTCTCTTTCAAGTTCAGGTGCCCTATCGGGCTGCAGCCACCCAAGGCCCAGGCCTTTGTAGGCTTCCTAGAAATCCTGCCATGACCATCAAGGCTGGACTTATACTTGTAATGCCCATAGGCCAACTTTCTTGTTGCCCCCCTTCCATGTGCAGCAGCCTCACCCATGGGAAACATCCATGCACAGCATCCCCTCTCTTTCCTGCATGGTTCCGTTTGGGCAGCTGCTCCTCTCTTATATGTGTTGTTTCCCCCCGTTTGCAACATCTTTTTTCAATTTGCAGTCTCCTCCTCCTCCATATTTAGCAACCCATCTTCCATGTCCAGCCGCCCTTCTTTACTGTCCAACCTCCCCTTAGGCCTTCAGCCACCCAAGGCCCATGTCTTTGTGGCCTTTCCAGAAATCCCACCCTGACCAATATACTGAGAGCACTGTGTAATGATTAGAGCAGGGGTGTCTCAAATACAAAGTGGGACGAAATTGAGCTCTGGGACCAAGTCATGGACCAGCCTCAATGTCCAGTGTCCCCCACCCTCCCTTATACAGTTCCCTGGTGTCTAGTGGCCTACCCTTGTACCCCTAAACAGTTTCCTGGTGTCTGGTGCCCCCATCTATCCCAATACGCTTCCCTGGTGTCTAGTGGCCCTTCTCCCTCACCTATACAGTTCTCTGGTGTTAACAGGATCTGGATAGGATGGCTATATGGGCACATACATGGCAGATGAAAATCAATGTTGAAAAATGTAAAGTCATGCATTTTGGACGTACTAATGGTCTAGCACCATACAAAATAAATGGGATACAGTTGGGGACATCAAACTTTAAGAAGGACTTAGGAGTACTCATCGACAACAAGTTAAATAATCGTACTCAATGCCAAGACGCTGCATCTAAAGCTAACAAAATTCTGGGATGCATTAAAAGGGGGGCGGCCTTATTGCGCGTGCGACCTCGTGGACAGTGTCGTGCGCAGCGGGTTACGGGGGGAGGGGCTGGGGTGCGGCGGCATAGCTAGCATAGTTGCCTCCGTATAGGGAGTTTAGTTGCCCCAGTATGGCTAGTATAGTTACCCCAGTGTAGCTAGTATAGTGCCCCAGTATAGCTAGTATTGTGACCAGTATAGCTAGTATAGTCCCAGTATGGGTCGGTAGTGCCCTAGTATAGCGCCCAGTATAGCTAATATAGTATCCAGTATGGCTAGTATAGTGCCCAGCATGGCTAGTATAGTGCCCCAGCATGGCTAGTATAGTGCCCAGCATGGCCAGTATAGTGCCCAGCATGGCTAGTATAGTGCCCCAGCATGGCTAGTATAGTGCCCGGCATGGCTAGTATAGTGCCCAGCATGGCTAGTATAGTGCCCAGCTATAGCTAGTATAGTGCCCAGCATGGCTAGTATAGTGCCCAGCATGGCTAGTATAGTGCCCAGCTATAGCTAGTATAGTGCCCAGCTATAGCTAGTATAGTGCCCAGCATGGCTAGTATAGTGCCCAGCATGGCTAGTATAGTGCCCAGCTATAGCTAGTATAGTGCCCCAGCATGGCTAGTATAGTGCCCAGTATGCGTAGGTGGTGCCCCCGCGGCCGCCGCTTCTGTTACTTTATGAGCGGGCGGGCGGCCGCTTCCGGATTCCCCCATGCGCCGCTCTCCTTCATGCATGAAGTACTATCTCCTCCTATAACAGCAGCGCGTCTTGCGTCTGCTGTAAGGAGGGAAGGAGGCGGGGCAGCGGCTTCCTGTAGCGGCAATATGCATCGCCGCTACCATGGGAACCGCTGCCCCGCCTCCTTCCCTCCTTACAGCAGACGCAAGACGCGCTGCTGTTATAGGAGGAGATAGTACTTCATGAAGGAGAGCGGCGCATGGGGGAATCCGGAAGCGGCCGCCCGCTCATAAAGTAACAGAAGCGGCGGCCGCGGGGGGGGAGGGGCAAGATGACAGACCCGCCGCGGCCCAGCTGGAAACTGCCAAAGGACCGGCAGTGGACCGCGGCCCGGTGGTTGGGGACCCCTGCCTTAGAGGAGATCTAATTAACATGTATAAATACATCAGAGGGCAATATAATAGCTTGGCGGATGAGCTTTTTGTCCCTAGGCCTTCTCAAAGGACTAGAGGACATGATCTGCGCATGGAGGAAAAACTTTTTAGCCACTTATTTAGGAAAGGGTTCTTTACAGTAAGAGTGATTAAGATGTGGAATGCATTGCCACAGGAAGTCGTTATGGCAAACTCTATACCTGCATTTAAAGGGGGCTTAGATGCTTTCCTTGCGTTGAAAGACATCCATGGCTACAATTACTAGGTAATGCCTAATGATGTTGATCCAGGGATTTTATCTGATTGCCATCTGGAGTCGGGAAGGAATTTTTCTCTTTTGGGGCTAATTGGACCATGCCTTGTAAGGGTTTTTTCGCCTTCCTCTCAGGGATATGTGAGGGAGCAGGCTGGTGTTGTACTTTGTACTTTGTTGAACTCGATGGACGTATGTCTTTTTTTCAACCAAAATAACTATGTAACTATGTAACTGGTTCTCACGCCCTTCCCTATACAAATTCCATGATGTTTAGTGGTCCCCCCTCCCTCTCCTATACAGTTTCCTGGTGTCTAGTGGCCCCCTTCTTCCCCTATACAGTTCCCTGGAGTCTATTGGCCCCTCCTCCCTCTCCTATACAGTTCCCTGGTGTCTAGTGGCCCCCTTCTTCCCCTATACAGTTCCCTAGTGTCTAGTGGCCCCCTTCTTCCCCTATACAGTTCCCTGGTGTCTAGTGCTCCTCCTCCCTCTCCTATACAGTTCCCTGGTATCTAGTGCTTTCTGCCTCCCCATATGGCTTCCCTGGTGATCTAGGGCTTACCCTCCAATATAGCGTCTCTGGTCTTCTCTAACAGGGCCAAACATAATGCAAAGTGGGGAAACCACCTGAGAGCCAAATTCAATGGCTCTGGGGGCCAGATTTGGCCCACGGGCCGGTGTTTGACATGTATGCATTAGAGCCTGCCTGGCTCACAGTGCATCCCTCCCCCCTGCGCTATGTGTGTGCAGCTGTGTAAGGATTGCATGTAGCAGTCAGAGACAGATTCAAGTACCTTTTTACCAGCAAATATATAAAAAAATAAATTTAATCATTCTTCATTTAGCACATTACCGGATTAAACTGTAAATTGTATTCTCTTTGCCCGCAGTTCAGCTGTAAAGGCTTACATTGTATTTTCAGAATAGCATTTACAATATAAATTGGCTGCAGCAGTGTATTAATAATGGTCCCCGAGCCTTCCAGCATGATGTGTGATTATATTCAGAGTACAGCGCAGGGCTACATTTGCGCTGCATTGTGTATTTATATATTTCGGCACCCCGTGTGATGTTATTGGGTTTGTTGTATTGTAAATGCGGCGTGGTGGCCGTGTACAGCCCGGAGTTGTATCGGACGGGAGGATGGAAATGGAGGAATCTGCATAATAAATCTGCATGGCGGAGACAGCTCAGCTGGGCACACTGGCATTTCACTGGGGAAAATGCAAAGTTTTGTTTACGGAGCAGGGCAACGAGGGAGCAGCCAATCACAGAGCTGCAGACAGGACAGGAGTCACGGCAGGAGCTCATGTAGGCTTGGATGTAACTACAGGGAAGCAGCCCCTGCCTAGCAGAGGGAAGAGTCGGGACAAAGTCCTCCAGCACCCAAGGCTGAGACACCAAAGTGCGCCCTCCAACCCTCCCACCCCAGCTGTCACACACTGATTGCTAGTAGACTAAAAGGCGCCCCAGGGCCCCCAACACCTTAATCTCTAGTTATCTGGCTTGCAGTCACTGCCATGTATTCCCTTTTCTTATTTCTCTCTGCTTCAAACACAATAGGGGAATGATAGCTGAGTGAGTTGTGCGCCCCTCCTACACAGCGCCCTGAGGCTGGAGCCTCTCTCGCCTCTGCCTCGGCCCTGGCAGAGCTATTAGGGGGCCCCAACTACTAACTTTCCCTTCCTTCTATAAAAGGGTCCATCCTTCAGATCAGGGGCTTGGTTCACAAAACAGTGCTAACCGTTAGCACGCTGTGAAAAGTGCGAAATTTCACGTGATAACAGTTATCTCGTGCAAAAATTTGCATTTGCGCATTACCGTGAATTTCTTGTGCGTTAACAGGCGCGAGAACGCGACCGTTAATGGGCGAAAAATGATCGGTAACACGCGAACGCAAACTTTTGCGCGCGATAATCGCTTTTCGCATGAATACTGTTTTTCCGTACTAACAGCCGTGCTAACAGTTAGCACCGTTTTGTGAGTCGCGCCCCTGGTGTGTTTGTGGCTACATTTGTTATGTGTGTGATGATTATGATGGCCACCATTGTTTTATGACCTTTGCAAGAAGTACCCTCAGACTGTGATGGTCACCAAGGATAGGCAAGGGAAAGGGTATGAGCATTGGGGGCCCCTACGTTTTGCTAGTGGGTCCCCTTGACTTGCAGTTACACCCCTGCATGTAGGTCATTGTGAAGGGACAATTTACGCTTGTTTCCAGGTGACATTTAGGGCTCTTTCCCACTAAGACATTGCGTTAGATGCGACGTTAAAGAGAATCTGTATTGTTAAAGTCGCACAAAAGTAAACATACCAGTGCGTTAGGGGACATCTCCTATTACCCTCTGTCACAATTTCGCTGCTCCCCGCCGCATTAAAAGTGGTTAAAAACAGTTTTAAAAAGTGTGTTTATAAACAAACAAAATGGCCACCAAAACAGGAAGTAGGTTGATGTACAGCATGTCCACACATAGAAAATACATCCATACACAAGCAGGCTGTATACAGCCTTCCTTTTGAATCTCAAGAGATCATTTGTGTGTTTCTTTCCCCCTGTTTTCATGTACTGAAGTTTCAGGCTGCTCGTTTCTTCCTGCAAACAGCTTTGC
Source organism: Hyperolius riggenbachi (assembly GCF_040937935.1). Classification (NCBI taxonomy): domain Eukaryota; kingdom Metazoa; phylum Chordata; class Amphibia; order Anura; family Hyperoliidae; genus Hyperolius; species Hyperolius riggenbachi. The sequence goes on along the minus strand of NC_090649.1, from coordinate 71,639,574 downwards.
CCTTGTCTGTAATTCTTCAGTATGTGAAAGTCCAGCCAGCTCAGAGGATGATTTATCCAGCTTGTAAAAGATAATAGAGCAGAGAGAAGCTGCACTAATCTAAAAAACACACAGGCAATGTGCAGAGAGGGGCCAGGAGGGGGGAGATGCATCACAGAGCCACAACACTGAAGAACTTGGCAGCCTTCCAGACACAGGCCGACAAGTCTGACAAGAGAAAGATAAGTTGATTTATTACAGAGATGGTGATAGTAGAACGTGCTGCAGTAAGCCAGAGGACATTAGAATAGATTTTGGAACTTGTAGGATGGAAGAAAACCGGATGAAATTTTTGTTACGGAGTCTCTTTAAGGTCGCATAACGTGCCCCTAACGCAACGCATGTGAGCTTTGAAGTTGGACGTTGTATAGGGCCACGTTATGCGTCTCTTGATGCGTCCGTGATGCATACTTTTTGACGCATACTATCGGACAAAAACAGCGCATGCGTCCAAAGACCATGTGATCGGAACACTCCGCATCACGTGGTCCCACAAGCCAATCACTGCACAAAGCGGCCGCTCCAGGAAGTAAAACCTGCACGTTACATAGTGCAGTGAATATTAATTAGCCATGTGGCTATGGACAATAGCGGACTCTCCCCTCCTCCTCTCCTGCACTGAGCATGTGCAGACAGTCTAACGCGGCTAAAACCGCGTATAACGCACAGCATGCTGCACTTTCTTTAAACGTGCAGTGTTACACTGACTGTAACGCAACGTGGGCACTGTGAACAGCCCATTGATTTTTCATTACTGTGAATTGGGCTGCGTTACAGGCTGCTCTAACGTGCACCTGTAACGTCCCACTGTGAAAGCAGCCTTAATGTTAAAGTAGACTTCCACCTAAAACGTTTTATTTTACCTTTTTTATTTGTTTGGGAACAGGAGGTAGAGCTGGGATCGGTTAATTTTGGTGCTATGTGACTGCCAGGAGTGATTCTTGGTGATGTTTATCTGGCTATGACAAATCTGAATTGCCCATCACTATTTTTTGGGGGCCTTGTGCTCCAGGCAATGCAAAATGCAATATGTTTAACAACTCAGAACGTCTCTCTGCTCCAAGGCCTTGTTCACATTGCATTCGGCTCGCGTGTTCGACCGCGGTGGGATTTTTTCCCCGCGTTTTTTAGAGTGTTTTTGTGGGCATTTTCGTAAGCGCTTTTGCAGAGCACTTCCGTCTTTTGTTCTGGAAAAAAACCTGGAACAATAAATACAATGGGCTCGATTCACAAAGCGGTGATAACCCAGTTAAAGACTTTAGGCTTGATAACCATTTTTATCATGCCTAAATTCAGTTTAGGCATGATAAGTTTAGGCATGATAAGTTTAGGCATGATAAGTTCCGCACGCAAAGCAGCGCCATTAAACTCTATGCAAAGTGCACCAGACTTTGCTAGCGCAAAACTTTTGATCAGCTATGCACTGCGGTGCTAACCCAGTTGGTGCTTAAACTTATCACGCCTAAAAACTTATCACACCTAAACTTATCATGCCTAAACTTATCACACCTAAACTTATCACACCTAAACTTATCATGCCTAAACAGAGTTTAGGCATAATAAAGGGCTTTTCACTAGCGTGCTAACTGTTAGCACCGCTTTGTGAATCAGGCCCAATGTATTTTTTTTTTAAACGCTCACGCAATCGCTTGCCAAAGCGATTTTGTGAGCATTTTGCGTTTTTCCTATACCTTCCATTGAGGCAAATAGCCTCAAAAATGGCTCAAGAACCGCTCTGATATGAACTCTCTCATAGACAATCATTACACAAGCGCTTTCAGGGCGATTTTGAAAATCACCTGCGCTTAATATTTAACAAAAACGCCTATAATGTGAACGAGGCCTCAAAGATAAGCAACAGCATAATTACCCTTAACCACCTGAGCGGTCTGGACGAGCTCAGCTCGTCCAACACCGCCGGAGGTCGCCGCTCAGGCCCTGCTGGGCCGATTTTCATCAAATAAAAAGCAGCACACGCAGCCGGCACTTTGCCAGCCGCGTGTGCTGCCTGATCGCCGCCGCTCTGCGGCGATCCGCCGCGAGCAGCGGCAAAAGAGGGTCCCCCCAGCCGCCTGAGCCCAGCGTAGCCAGAACAAAAAGTTCCGGCCAGCGCTAAGGGCTGGATCGGAGGCGGCTGACGTCAGGACGTCGGCTGACGTCGATGACGTCACTCCGCTCGTCGCTATGGCGACGATATAAGCAAAACAAGGAAGGCCGCTCATTGCGGCCTTCCTTGTTTATTCTGGGCGCCGGAGGCGATCGGAAGATCGCCTCCGGAGCGCCCTCTAGTGGGCTTTCATGCAGCCAACTTTCAGTTGGCTGCATGAAATAGTTTTTTTTTTATTTAAAAAAAACCCTCCCGCAGCCACCCTGGCGATTTAATCAGAACGCCAGGGTGGTTAAAGAAAAACATTTTTTATTACAACCCACAGAACTCCTGTAATTAACCTGCTTTCATGGAAGCAGACATAGGGTTAACATCCTGTGTTGATAAATTAGCTGAGACTGCCAAGATTCCGGTGCTGACACACCTGAGAGATCAAATTACAATTGTGATTACTTACAGCTGAGGGGGAATTAGACAGGCTCTTCACTCTAAAGACAAACAGGCAGTGGCGTACCTAAGGAGCTATGAGCCCCGATGCAAGTTTTACATGGGGCCCCCCAAGCACTCTAAACCTAACAATTGATATGGCGCACCAAAACCTGCCAATGGCAACTACAGTGTCAGAGGTGCAAGAAGGGGATGGGGAACAGATTGTTAATGATTACCACTATTTAAAGGATACCCGAACTGAAATGTGACATAATGAGATAGACATGTGTATGTACAGTGCCTAGCACACTGGGTCACACTGTAGTCACTTCCTGTCTGAGTAAGGACTGAGTCAGCCACTTGCATACCTTATATTTAACTCTTTCAGGCAGAGAAAGAAAAAAGGAACACAGCATAGTTATTTGTGTGCTAGGCACTGTACATACAGATGTCTATCTCATTATGTCACATTACAGTTCGGGTATCCTTTAAAGCATCTACAGAAGTGATTATTACCACCACATGGTCAATAGAGAGCTAATATTGTGCTTGAGGGAGGGCCCATCTGACCCATGGGCCCCGATGCGGTTGCTACCTCTGCAACCCCTATTGCTATGCCACTGCAAACAGGGTGGATTAATCTGTGTTTTCCTTGTGTCATGTACATGAGTTCAAGTCCACTTTAAATCAAGTTACTTGCAATTCGAGGGTAATACTGTATATTAAAAATAAGATTTGCATTGTCAAATTAATTTTTTGTCCCAACTGGCCTTACTCCACATAGATCTACACCAAACCCCACACGATCATAGATTATTAGCCACACATTTACTGTGTGCCACTATGCATTTTCTAGTTTCTAATTGGAAGAATTGCTCACCACTAGGGCTGCTCAAATCCGGATCCGGGAGATACCCGAATAGTTGCTATCCGGATATCTCCCAGTAAACCTGGGCGGGGAGGTCAATCTTACCTGTCTGACGTCTTCTTCGTCCATCCCTTGGCGCCTCCCATGATGCGCTCCACGCGCGTCACGTGATTACAAACACTTCCTCCTTCACCCCACCTTATATAGAACACATCCTACATCAAGCTCTTCTCAATTTAGACATGGAAAACAAACTAAGAGGCATAAAGGGTTAATGATCCTTTTGGGATGCTTACTATGCAATATACCTTTTCTCCTCAATTTACTGTCTTATAATATCCACTTCTTAGATAACTGTGTGTACAATGCTTCTGATCTCTGTGCTGGAACCTATATCCAGTGGTGCTCACCGCCAGGTCGTGATCACGCTTACGCGTGGATTCACGACCATTTTGACGCATTCCGCCTCGGACACGAAAATCCGTGAATAGATTTTCAACCACGAAAATCTACTTCGGCTTCGCGTGAATGCGGACAGAAATCCGCATTCACGCTCGTGAAACCCGGGGCTGAAGTCGTGGTTTGCGGAAATGCGTCAAACTATGCGGAAGTGACACATTGCAGGCCAATCAGAGTGCCCCAGCCAGGTCCTAGCAACCAATCACAGGAGGGGAGCTATGCCCTCCCCTCCTGAATATAAAGCGGCGGCCATGATGGAAAAGCTCTGTCCTTGCTACTAGACTGTGGTGCTGAGAGGATTATCTCCAGGCCATTGTTGTTTGAGCAAGTGCATTTATTGTGTTAAAAACAAAGCGGTTTTTTTTGCTAACACTGCTCTTATACTGTACACAGTTAGCTAGTCAGTGAGTGATTGCTGTAGTTAGTTGTAGTCAGTGTAGTGTAGTGGGAGTGTGGGAGTCTAGTGATTATTTAACTGTGTGTAGTGCTGTGCAGGCAGGTTCAGTGCTGCAGTGTAGTGGGAGTGGGGATTATCTGTGTGTAGAGTGCAGGCAGACAGGTTAGTGCAGCTGCAGTGTTCACTTGTATATTCCAGTGACAGTTATACACTTGTACTATTTGCAGGCAGCCAGTCACACCGCCAGCGCCGCCACTCTCTGCCAGCGCTGTTCATTCATTCTGTCAGTGACCTTGTGCCGTGCCCAGTGCCCACTGCTCGCTCGCTCGCTGGCATATGAGCATCTCATTACACAGTGTGACATCCTTGTGTGGCCACTGCATCCTTCAGTGACCTAGTTGTATATCCAGTGCCCACTGCTGTGCCCACTGCATCCTTCAGTGACCTTGTACTGTGGCCACTGCATCCTTCAGTGACCTAGTTGTATATCCAGTGCCCACTGCTGTGCCCACTGCATTCTTCAGTGACCTTGTACTGTGCCCACTGCATCCTTCAGTGACCTAGTTGTATATCCAGTGCCCACTGCTGTGCCCACTGCATTCTTCAGTGACCTTGTACTGTGGCCACTGCATCCTTCAGTGACCTTGTACTGTGGCCACTGCATCCTTCAGTGACCTTGTACTGTGCCCACTGCATCCTTCAGTGACCTAGTTGTATATCCAGTGCCCACTGCATCCTTCAGTGACCTTGTACTGTGGCCACTGCATCCTTCAGTGACCTAGTTGTATATCCAGTGCCCACTGCTGTGCCCACTGCATCCTTCAGTGACCTTGTACTGTGCCCACTGCATCCTTCAGTGACCTAGTTGTATATCCAGTGCCCACTGCTGTGCCCACTGCATCCTTCAGTGACCTTGTACTGTGGCCACTGCATCCTTCAGTGACCTTGTACTGTGCCCACTGCATCCTTCAGTGACCTTGTACTGTGGCCACTGCATCCTTCAGTGACCTTGTACTGTGCCCACTGCATCCTTCAGTGACCTTGTACTGTGGCCACTGCATCCTTCAGTGACCTAGTTGTATATCCAGTGCCCACTGCATCCTTCAGTGACCTTGTACTGTGGCCACTGCATCCTTCAGTGACCTAGTTGTATATCCAGTGCCCACTGCTGTGCCCACTGCATCCCTCAGTGACCTTGTACTGTGCCCACTGCATCCTTCAGTGACCTTGTACTGTGCCCACTTCATCCTTCAGTGACCTAGTTGTATATCCAGTGCCCACTGCATCCTTCAGTGACCTTGTACTGTGCCCACTGCATCCTTCAGTGACCTTGTACTGTGCCCAGTGCATCCTTCAGTGACCTAGTTGTATATCCAGTGCCCACTGCTGTGCCCACTGCATCCTTCAGTGACCTTGTACTGTGGCCACTGCATCCTTCAGTGACCTAGTTGTATATCCAGTGCCCACTGCTGTGCCCACTGCATCCTTCAGTGACCTTGTACTGTGGCCACTGCATCCTTCAGTGACCTTGTACTGTGCCCACTGCATCCAGTGATTCATTACTAGCAACATGTCTGGCAGGGTTTTGCGGGGTGAGAGGAAAGGGAGTTCAATTGCCTCAGCCACTTCTGGGACTGCTCCACGTCCAGGGAGAGGACGCCCAGCTGTACGTGGTCGTGATGCAGCAGAAAAGGGGGCAGCAAAGCCTGGGCCGAGTCAGCGGACGCCATTGTCCAAATATTTTAAAGTTTCTGGTCCCCGTGTGGTGGTTGAGCAAATGGAACCTGACGTACTCATGGACATCATGACTTCCTCCCAGACCTCTACTGTGAGCACCACTCCAAGCAGTAGCAGCAGCAGCCAACATCCCACGCTTGTTGTGACATCCACCCCAGCACCCACTGGTCAGCAGCCCTCCCAGGATGACAGCGTTCTGTCCCTCAGTCCGGCATCTGGGAACCTGCTGATGCAAGAAGCACAGGACTTACTGGGGACTGATGTGGCAGAGATTGAGATCGGGCCACAATCACAAGCGTTGTTGAGTTCTGGTGATGAAGAAGAGGGGTCTGTGTCTGGGGATGTAGGGACAGAAGAGGAGGCGGGGGAGTCAGAGGAAGAGCTGGATTATGATGATGCTGCTGATGATGACGTTGTGGACCCTAACTATGTGCAGCCTGCTGAGTCCGTGGAAGAATGGTCAGAGCAGGATGACGAGTCACCTCGGCCTAGGCAAGGATATCGCCATATGTCAGGCAGGGGCAGGGGCATCGGCAGCAGTGGGCGTGGAGGAAGTAGACAGGACACTGCTTCAGCCGGCACCACCACCATGCAACCCCCGGCAACTACTACTACACATTGCTCCGCTGCACCCTCTGCTAGTGGGGGCCGCAGTAAATTAAAGTCACCAGTGTGGGATTGCTTTGAGGAATGTACTGATGACAAAAGGTATGCGGTGTGCAGGTTATGCAGCAAAAGATTGAGCCGTGGGAAAAGTCTGAGCAAGATGGGTACCTCATCCCTCCAGGGCCACCTGAGAAGCCGCCACTGCCGCGAGTATGCGGACTTTAAGAGGAAGCAGGCACTGCTGGCAGGGGTTCCTGAGAGCAGAAGGCCCACCAGCGCAGCAGCATCCTCCCTCCCTCAGGGTCGTGAATCCCCCACAGCAGCAGCAGTAGTAGCACGCAAGCGCTCTTCCACCTCGGCTGCTCAGGACACAGACATTGAGGCTGGCAGCCAGTGTTCGTCTCTCTCCTCTGTCTCCCCTGCATCCCAGCGTCGTCAGACACTGCTGAGCGACACCTTTCAGGGTCTGACCAAGCCTCTGCCTCCAAGCCACAGGCGGATCCGCAAACTAAATGGCTTGCTGGCCCGGGCCATGGCATCACAGCTGCTTCCCTACTCCCTGGTGCAGGAGGGGAGCGCCATGCGGACGCTGCTCCAATTTGGCATCCCCGAGTGGCAAGTCCCCAGACGCCACTATTTCAGCAGGAGCGCGATCCCAGCACTCCACAAGTTTGCAGTGGAAAACGTGGCCCGTTCCCTGGACTACTCTGTGGGCAAGCGGGTCCACGTGACCATGGACTCGTGGAGTAGCAGATTTGGGACAGGTCGCTACCTGTCCTTTACGGCCCACTGGGTGACACTGATGGAAGGGAGGGAGGACAAGAGCGCATCAGCCCAGCTAGTGGTGCCACCACGCGGGATCAGGGGGGATGCAGAAGGGTCCTGTCACGACACTCCCTCAGCACCCCGAAAGCAAGCCCGCCTCGGCAGCAGCAGCGCCAAGCCTCGGCACTGCCAAGCCCTTTTAAAATTGGTGACCCTGGGGAAGGAGAGGCTTACGGCCACCAACGTCCTGGCCGCCCTCAGGAAGCAGGAGCGGAGGTGGCTGACCCCCAGAGGCCTGGAAGTGGGGTATGTGGCAGCCGATAACGGGGCCAACCTGGTGGCAGCAGTGCAGCAGGGAAACCTCCAGCACATCCCCTGCTTGGCCCACATGCTCAATCTTGTGGTGCAGCGCTTCTTGCGCACCTACCAGGGGATGAGCGAGCTGCTGCAGGATGCCCGGGCGGTGGTACGCTTTTTCCGCCTGTCAGCCACTGCCTCTGCACTCTTGTCCACCTTACAGCAGCAGTATGGAAGGCCACAACACCGGATGATCATCGACATGCCAGTTCGCTGGAATTCGACTCTGGCCATGTTGGAGCGGCTGTGTCAGCACAGGCTGGCTCTTAGGGCCTACATGCTAGACCCAAGTGTCCCCAGCAACCAGCAAGTCCCCATGATTACTGCCACTCAGTGGACACTGATGCAGCAAGTATGCCTGGTGCTGAGTCCCTTCCTGGAGGCAACCAAGATGGTCAGTGAGGAGCGGGCCTCTGTGTGCCAGTGGGTGCCCTTGGTTTGTCTACTGGAGCAGGCAATGGACAATTTAATTGAGCGTGGGGATGAAGCCCTGAGGCAGTTGGAAGAACAGGAGCAGATGGCAGCACAGTCCAGCTCAGAGGAGGGCTCACAGCAGGTAGTGGAAGAGTTGGAGGTCCCTAACCTGAATGAGGAGGAGGAGGAGGAGCAGAGTGCAGCAGGCGTTGTACGTGGATGGCGGTTTGAGGAGGACAACGACATGGCACAGGAAGAGGACAGGCATGCGTTATGGGACAATGGCGAGGACGAGGAAGATCTTGCTGGCAGGGCCCACTTGTTTCCCATGGCTGTGCACATGTTGCGCTGCCTTCGCAGGGACCCCCGGGTGATCCAGATGCGTTCAAGGGAGGACATCTGGATTACCTTGATGCTTGATCCCCGTCTGAAGGGGAAGCTGGGAGACTTAATGACGCCATCCACCACCGAGCAACGCACAAGGGAGTTGAAGGAGGCCCTTGTGCGCAGACTACTGGAAGCATTCCCCCAGCCTTCCACCCCCACTGTAACTGCTCTGCCAAGCCAGCAAGAGGTGCCTGCCATTGCCACTAGCAGCACAACAACAACCACCAGCAGCAGCAGCAGCAACTGGCGCCCCGGAGACCTGAAGAGCCTAAGCAAGAGCCTGTATGCAGTGCAGCAGCCCAGAACAGAGGTGCCCGCCACAGCATCCACCACCAACCAGCACAAGCAACGACTGACCACCATGGTGTCTGACTATATGGGGTCATCCAGCGGGCTCAATGACACCGACAGCCCCGTGGACCCCTTGGAGTACTGGGTCAAGAGACTGGACATCTGGAGCGAGCTTTCCCAGTACGCCCTGGAACTCCTATCCTGCCCTCCTTCCAGTGTCCTCTCAGAGAGATGCTTTAGTGCGGCCGGTGGCGTGGTCACAGAGAAGCGCTCTCGGCTCTCCCACGCCTCTGTGGACAAACTCACCTTCCTGAAAATCAACCAGGCTTGGGTGGAAGGTGAGTTCCTGGCCCCTATTGTCGGACACAGGGGGACATGAAGTGGCTGCTGCATGTGCTGTTGTTAACTATGCCTGCCTTTATAAAGACATTTACTACCTGCCTAGTGCCTACCTTGGTTAATTTTTTGGTGTTATGGTACTACTACCAGTAAGTTGCCATGGTCCTCCTTCTGAGCTGCTGAACTGACCGCCCGCTTTGTCCTCCTGACTCAGTCGCTACTACACTCTGCGTTCACACTGCCCGGGTCACCGGGTGCATTTAATTTTTTGGCCAGCACTATGACGCTGTGCTACTACTACTGTGCTGCTGCTGCTGAACTGACCGCCCGCTTTGTCCTCCTGACTCAGTCGCTACTACACTCTGCGTTCACACTGCCCGGGTCGCCGGGTGCATTTAATTTTTTGGCCAGCACTATGACGCTGTGCTACTACTACTGTGCTGCTGCTGCTGAACTGACCGCCCGCTTTGTCCTCCTGACTCAGTTGCTACTACACTCTGCGTTCACACTGCCCGGGTCGCCGGGTGCATTTAATTTTTTGGCCAGCACTATGACGCTGTGCTACTACTACTGTGCTGCTGCTGCTGAACTGACCGCCCGCTTTGTCCTCCTGACTCAGTCGCTACTACACTCTGCGTTCACACTGCCCGGGTCGCCGGGTGCATTTAATTTTTTGGCCAGCACTATGACGCTGTGCTACTACTACTGTGCTGCTGCTGCTGAACTGACCGCCCGCTTTGTCCTCCTGACTCAGTCGCTACTACACTCTGCGTTCACACTGCCCGGGTCGCCGGGTGCATTTAATTTTTTGGCCAGCACTATGACGCTGTGTTACTACTACTGTGCTGCTGCTGCTGAACTGACCGCCCGCTTTGTCCTCCTGACTCAGTCGCTACTACACTCTGCGTTCACACTGCCCGGGTCGCCGGGTGCATTTAATTTTTTGGCCAGCACTATGACGCTGTGCTGCTACTACTACCACCAGTATGTTGCCGTGGTCCTTCTGTGCTGCTGAACTGACCGCCCGCATAGTCCTTCTCCTGACTCAGTCGCTACCACCACTGCACTCTGCGTTCACACTGCCCGTGTCCACTGACAACTCTGCTGCGATGTCATTGCTAATTGCTGCAAAAAAAAAAAAAAAAAATTACAAAAACCTCGCTGGAGCCTTTTTGCCGTCAGCCACTCATTCTCCTCCAGCGGTACCTTCGCCGCCAAGTGCCATTGGAACTCGCCTTCACCTCTTTGACTGCTTAACGCGTATATCCCTTTTTAAAACCACTTATTACCAATTAATAGCCCCATTTAAAGAGTTGATTTCACTTTAAAATCCATTTTCTCGAGAAAAATTTTTTTGGGGGGAATTTTTTATGTTGAAGTTATGTTGCCCCTTATCACCTCGATAATCCATGCTATTTGGGGGACTGTAGCATGTATGGGGGCTTTGTTATTAACGTTAAAAGAAAATCCGCCTCCGGGCGTGAATCCGCGCGTGATTACGCCATTCACGGGAAAAAATCCGCGTGGTTGCGTGGACGCGGACGAAAATCCGCATGCGGCGGGGCCGGATGCGGATTTTTTTTTGCAACCACGCGGATTTCCGAATTCGTGGATAAGGCACATCCGAGCATCCCTGCCTATATCTTATCATTCTAGGATGTTTTTGGTAGTTCGGTTTTTGTTTTTTTCCTAGTTTTTGTTTTAAGTTCTTATTTTTTTATATATATTAAGGTCTCGCAACCTATTAATCATTTTATATCTCAACACTTTCATGCAATTATGCATTATTTGGGCTTACGGCTATCTCCTCTAATGTTTATATTCTTGTTTATGTTGAAAACCTTCAATAAAAATTTCAAGTTATATAAAAAAAAAAATTCTGTATCAAGCTTTTGAATCCATGTGTGAAGTGCATGTCCTGGCAGCTCAATGGCCACTAGACTTTGTAACTGCTTAGGTTATAATAACCATCATGGTATCGCTTTACTGCTGCCACATAATTGTTCCAGCGCTGTATAGCAACCAGCAGCCGAATATGACTCATCCAGTCTCTCCGGGAACGCGAAAAAAAGCCACTAACCTAATTATTGGTGAGACACTCTCTGGTGCAGTTACATGTCGCTGCATACGGACCCTGTATGTCGTCAGTATGTTTCTATTCCAAATAACAAATGATTCACATCTCCCCCAGTATAACAAGGGAATCACACGTGGCAAGGCTGGCAGGAGAGAACAAGCGCAATAGCATTACAAAGTGAAAAATATGGTTTAGGAGTAAAAGAAATCCTGAAAACACAGGCTATCCTATTAAGGTTGTAAGCAATACGTGTATAATTTTATCAAACCACAGATCAAATAATTGTATTTTTTGGACTATAAGACTCACTTTTTCTCCACCAAAAGTGGGGGGGGGGGAAAGTCACTGCTTCTCATAGTCCAAATGCAGGGAGTTCCTGACTTGTGAACGCTGCCAATACGAACCTCCAACACACCGCAATGTCGGGGACTCCCTGTCCTGTGCCCATGCAGAGGAGGACACAGGGGGACAATCGGAGGGCACAGGGGGCACAAAGGGGCATAGTGGAGGACACATGGGGACACAGGAGGACACAAGGGGGGCAGAGGAGGACACAGGGGAACACAAAATGACATAGGGGAGGACACATTGGAGACACAGGTGGACACAGGGAGACACAAGTATAAGGGGGCATAATCCACAAGATGCCCCTTCACCATGGATGACCAGGTTTAGAATATATTTTTCTCCTGCTTTTTTGTCCTCTAAACCTAAGTGTGTCTTATGGTCAGGAGCGTCTTATAGCCAGAAAAATATGGTATATAAAAACATTTAAAAAGGTGACAAATGACTCCAAAACACTCTGTCAAACATATAACAGTATTTGAGGAAACAATAACGATGAGTGCCTCACCTCACAATAAGTATGAGCCCTGTATTCTTGTTTTAATAAAACCCACCAAGGATCTGCTAAGAGCCCTGTATGAGGGATGAGGACCCGGGTGACCGGGTCTCAGAATGGCTATCATCCTAAAGTCACCAGTGCAAAAATGTGCTACTACATATGAGGATAAGAACCATAAGTGTAATAAAGTGCATAAATAGGAAACCACAGTGGAAATAAATATGCTCATATATACCATGAAGTAATATATAAATGATAATGGAGCAAGGTTTGTAGATGGTTATAAGGAAAACAGAGGTGGTATACACACTAAGACCAGCACGGAGTCCATGGTCAGAGGAGTTGAAGTACAACAGCCAGTCGGAGCAGAAGGAGGCATGAGAACGCTTTCTTTTTCTTCTAAATTACATTGTCATGGCTTGATCCTGTAGCTCGCACATAGTGTTGAGCCGAAATTTTCGAAATTTCGCGTTACTATAATTACGCATGCGAAATTTGCTATTACGATGCGAAATTATGGTAGTGTAATTGCCATTAAAATCGAAATTGAAAATACCGTAAGCGTAATTTTCAATGCGTAATTTCGCGTTTCGGTCATAACGTAATTTCACGTTAAACCATAACGTAATTTCGCATTTCTTCGTAATTTCGCGAATTTCGTAATTACTTGTTAGCAGGGTTGCTTACGAATTTTCGCCAAAGGCATTTTCGTCTGCATGGCGAATTTTGATGCGAAATATCACTACATGGCGAATTTTATATGCGAAATAGCATTCCGTAACGCGAAGATTACGCGAAAATTAACGCTTACAGTAATATGAACTATCGCGAAATTACGTTATGTAACTACGCTTACAAACGGTTGCATGCAAGGCAAACGTAATTTCGCGATACCCACTGTAATGCGAAAATTATGCTTACGCGGAATTTCGCGAAATCCTTCTTCATTACGATTACGTACTTACGGCCATAATCGTAATTACACTAATTATGCGAAATCATAATTAAGTCATTACGCTCATCTCTACTCGCACACCACATATAGAGGAGTGCAGATGTGTCTGTTGCATTACAAAGTAAAACATAACCATGAATAACCATGTGTCCTCTTTGTACAGCCCAAGCCAGTATAATGTCAGCCTACCTAACATGTTATTTTGTCTCGTTATGTAGGTAGGTTGGATCTTCCGCTAGAATTCAAAGCTGGCCAAACACAGTAGGTGACGTTCTAATGATGTGTCACTAGCTTCAGCAGACAACGACGTTGTCAGGTTGTCTGGCCAACTGATCATACAGTTAGCTGTGCATTGTGTGACTCAATCGACAAATAACAACGGCACACTGCAAACAACCTATGCACAATCCTTTCTCCAAAATCACTTGAGAAGAAGTACAGGTGGAACTCAAAAATTTGAACATTGTGCAAATGCAAAAGGTCATTCATTTCAGTAATTTAACTAAACCACTTGAGGACCGCAGTGTTAAACCCCCCTAAAGACTAGGCCATTTTTTTTTTTAGCAAAAAGGCCACTGCAGCTTTAAGGCGTCGCTGCAGGGCCATCCAGCTCAGCACGCAAGTGATTCCCCCCTCCTCCTTTTCTCCCTACCAACAAAACTCTCTGCTGGTGGGGACTGATTGCCCCCAGATGTTTATTTATTTATTTTTTTTACAAATATTTATGTTATTATTTTTGTAATAAATGTTACTATTTTTTTTTTTACTCCCCCCGCCAGCCAATCAGCATGATCTGTCTCCAGTACAGCGCTGCCTTAGATCGCTGTGCTGTACAGGTTAATTAGACGGCGCTGGGAGATTGAAGGCGCAGCGGAGCTCCGCCACCAGAGTGGCAATGCGCGTGCATCGGCGAACGCGCGATCCCCTGCAAACTCCGCCCCAAGGACCTTACGCCAATCGGCGTGGTGCGGTCGTAAAGTAGTTAAAAGGTGAAATTAATATATGAAATAGTAACCCTTTGCAGGTGTTTTGTATGAATTAGCTGAATAGAGTCTGACACTTTGAGCCTAAAATATTCAACATTTTCACTATATTCTAATGACCTGAGATTTGGATTTTGGGGTTTTTATAAGCTGTAAGCCATAATCATCAAATTATAACAAATAAAGGCTGGAAAATATTTGATGAGCCAGGGAATGGCTGGGTACATGTAGGTGAAACTCGAAAAATTAGAATATCATGCAAAATCCATTTATTTAAGTAATTCAACTTTAAAGGTGAAACTAACATATGAAATAGACTCATTACATGCAAAGCGAGATATTCCACGCCTTTATTTGTTATAATCTTAATTATTAAGGCTTACAGCTTATGAAAAGCCCAAAATCAAAATCTGAGTCCATTAGAATATTGAGAACATGTTGACTATTTTAGGCTCAAAGTGTCAGACTCTAATCAGCTAATTCATCCAAAACACTTGCAAAGAGTTCCTATCATATACTAGTGTCACCTTTTAAGTTGAATTGCTGAAATAAATGGACTTTTGCAGAATATTCTAGTTTTTCGAGTTTCACCTGTATGTCTCTATGGATAAATTTGGTGTTAGTAATAATAAAATCGCTATCCATGTAAAATTATAATACAGTTCTCTACTAGTATTGTGACGCTCTAGAGCATATTCTCCAGTCTTGTGTTATATTTTGCGCCTTTTGTACTGAGCTCCCCCAGTATTATGATCTTACCTTTGCTGTCATCCACTATTGTTTGCAAGTTTTCATGAAAAGACAATTTATTTTCCATGTTCTCATCTTCATTGAGACCATGAGCAATTATCGGTGACAGTGCTATTTGTCTCTCTTTTACGTTACTGTCATCAACCTTTCATTTATAAAGCACCAGCTTGCAGGGTTTATTTTATGATTAGACACATCAATGGAGCAGCTCCAACTGCTGCTCTCTGTTTTTGGGACATCACTGTAGAATAAATAAGCTTCATTTAGATATTCAAATCTCCTTCATTTCTATTTTTTTTTTCGTTTGTTTATTTGTGGGTTTTTTTGTATTGCCAAATAACTAATTCTTGTACCTTTACTGCTTTTACCAACTCCACCTCCTTTTCTTACCAAACCTCTTTTATTCAGTGCTCCAAAAAGCCAAAATTGTAGACATCTCCATGTCAAAAACTATGTTTCTACTCTGGTTTTCTCATTTCTTCTTTTATTAGATTGTGATACATACTGTATATGGTAAAATACATGAGGGTGCTTCGTCTCTGGTTCCCTTTAAGCAGTCTGAATTATGGAAACAACAGCTTCCAATTAGGACTGCGATTTATTTTTTTGCGACACTCGAGAGAACAAAAGGATCAGGGAATTTATGCCCACTTTTTTTTCATAAAACTGGCCCCTCTCTCACGCTATGTACAGGATATCCTTTGTTCATACATATTTATATACGTTGCAGCTGTATAGACACAGAAATATGGTGGCAAGGTTACATTTATTGTACATTTTGCACCGCGCCTCCATAAAGAATAATGATCCCCATAAAGCCACCAGATGCTTTATCTGCCCGCGTACAGATAGCCACCGAGCTCCGAATTATTGGCCCAGTGGACGTTTACTTATCTTACAAAGGCGACATCACAGAAGCCGTAAAGACTATTTTACAGTCTTGTTAGGGGAAAGAGTCTCTTTTATCCGTTCTTACACAAATAACGGGGAGAACATAAGGAAACAAAACAAGGGAGAAAATATATAAACAGAACCCTGTCAAGACTGAGTCTATTAATAACAGACGTGAGTCTCAACGACTTCTCAGACTCAAAAACACAGTAAACGTAACATAGAGTCACGCTGAAACAGTTGTTGAAAGATAAGTGAACTTGCAATGTGAGGCCTAGTTATATAAAGCAACAAATTGGAGTTAAAAAAGTAATTTAAGGGTCCAAGAGTTAGAAAAATAAAAACTAATTAATTATGTTAGAGTGGAGGGGTCACCAGCCTGTATATCATATTGAAAAGCGGTATTAAATAGGCATGGCATACCTCTCCGCTACCTCTATCCAAAATAAACTACAGTTCAAAAGATATGCAAAATTGCAAAAAATATTTTATTGAACATATTGCAACACTTTAAAAACAACCCACCAGCATAAAGTGAAAGGTAAAAATTAAATATGCAAAGCACAACCCTTGCTGGTGCTTAAATGGTAGAGGAGTTTCCGAATGTTTAATCCGTGGTGCAGGCCACTATCTATAGAAAATAGTCTCTGCTTAAAAAGTGGGCTGTGTGCACCCAGCTACACTATGGAGAAAGAACTTCATCCCAAAAGAGTTGGCTGAATTTGTAAAGGTACCCGAACCAAGAACCCCAACATTTTATGCCTTGCCCAAGATTTACAAGCAGAAGACCCCTATTCCCGGAAGACCCGAGTAGGGGTTCTCTGACTGAAAAGGTGAGTCAATTCATTGATGCCCACTTACAGCCGCATGTGGTCCAACTCCCGCCCTATGCTAAGGACACATTACACCTATTGAATATTCTGGAAAATTTGGAGATGCCCTATGATACCATCTTGGTAGCTTTGGATGTTGAGGCTTCATTTTCGAGCATAAAACACGATTTGGATGTATAATCAGTTAAATTGTTCCTGGATGAAATAAGGAGGGAGGAAACTCCCCACACACAATTTACTTTGACTTTGTTGGATTTTCTTTTGAAATACAATGTTTTTGTTTTGATGGGACTCACTACCTCCAGATACAGGGGGCCACAATGGGCACTATCTGTGCTCCATCGCTGGCGAACCTGTTCCTTGGGAGTGGGGAAGAGACCTTTTTTCTAATGAGGACCTCGACATGTACCTGTGTCACATACTTGGGCAGCAAAGGTACAAAGACAATGTCCCCATTTTTTTGGACTGGTAACAAGGGTGAGCTTTTCGGCTTCATGGATATTTTGAACACCAACCAATGCAATTTAAAATTGACATGTTCTTACAGTTCTGAAGAGATAGATTGTTTTGGATATTAAAACATGATTGAATTGAGGTAAGATTGGCACCTCAGAATGGCTACGGCATCCAACGCTCTTTTATAAGCAGACAGCTGTCATCCACATCATGTGATTAAGGGTATTCCCATAGATAGTTTTGTAATTTTGCATATCTTTTGAACTGTAGTTTATTTTGGATAGAGGTAGTGGAGAGGTATGCTTTGCCCTTTTACCCACTTTTTTTTCCAACAAATTGGACTTCCTACCTGGGAGTAACTGATCACTGAGGCAGATTTATCAAGACCAGTCCAAGGAACATTGGAGCAAAACCTGAAGCACTTGTTCAGAATGGCCAATCAAAATCCTTAATCTGACCTTTCGCACCAGTTTTGCTTCAGCTTTTTTATTTTTTTTTTTTGCACTGGTTGCTAAATCTGCTCTCGTATTTCCAGCAATCTGACTGTAACTCCTTTGTTGCGAATTTCCAAGATCAGCACCAATACACTTTATATTACATACATATTGTCACGCTTGGAGGTGTAATCTCCACAGTCAGCATGCAACACATAAGCTGACGTGAAGGAGGTACACACACCAGCACAAGGAATCAGGATATCCCCAGTTTAGTGGAGGAGAGGACTGACTCCAATAGGAGATTGTGGTGCACAGAGCCGGTGCAGATCCGAACAGCCACAAACAACACTTTCGTAATAACGTCTCAGCGCAAAGTAGCGCTGAGCGCATAAACCAGGACTGAGGAGATCAGGACAGGTAGACAGAATGAACGCCTGCTTAACTAGCCACTACTTAGTGACAGCAAGCGTCCACAATAAAACAGACTGGAATGAGGTAGCCAATGCGTTTGCAGCAATGGCGTGCCTCACAAAGACAGGACAGGATAGTCAGGAAATAGCAGGATCAAGATAGATGAACGTAACACAGATAAATATACAATAAGTATGATTTCCTAGCGTATTACAATTACAGCTATCAATGAAACTATTTGTAACGTCTGACTAACATATGTATATATCGGCAATGAACCGATATATGACATAAGCAGGAACTCTGACTAAGACTGGAGTAATACAGGGAACAGGACTCAGAAGGATTCGCTATCTCTTCGCAGAGATGAACGCAATCCACAAACAGGACCAGGAACAGGATAACTAGCTCAGCGTGCTGGAACGCTGACTAACGGAACACAGGATATAAACAGTTCGTGTACGTATATATCAGCGACACTGATGTATCAACGTAACACGAATACAAGGAAAATAATAAACGTGCAAGTATGCGTATATATTGGCGATGAACCAATATATGACACAAGACAAGCAAAGTAACAACTTCTAGAAACAAGAGCAGAACTAGGAGGACTCGCTGACCCCTTCGCAGGAGTCAGCGCAGTCCACACGGACTAGGAACGAGGTGGGGCACGGGCAGAGTAACAGACAGGATCTGAGACTATGGTAGCCCATCAAGCATTGCAGGAAGCAGTTCTTTATACTGAGGTCATCCAATGGGAGCAGACCTGCAGATTCCCACACAAGTGAATGGTAATTAATCACAGGCTGACAGCAGGAAAAGGCAGACAATGATATGCAGCCTGCAGGAAAGGGATTGCCCCTCCATTGCAGCAGACAATGTTTGTTTACACAAAAGCATATTAAACTGTCATTAACTTCAGAGCGACTGCAGATGGAATCAGCAACTAGTTTAAGTGCAAACCAAACTATGCAAGAAAATGCATGTAATGATATCAGAACTGCTTGGGTTACAATACCACTGCAGCCAGCAGTAAACGCTGCAGACATGATCATAACACATATATACTAACTGCTTTTATGAATTTCGTTTTTGACCAGAAATATAGTTTTTTTTCAGACTGTTTATTGCTTTTATGTACATTTTAGATGGTAAACCATAAAAATAGTATTTATTACTTGTCTTGTTCCCTTATATATCTACTGCCCATTAAACCCTCACAATAGTGTAGAAATGAGTTGGAAACCTTTGGGAGGGGAGGGAGTGAAGGAGAGCAATAAGAATTCTACCTCTTTCTTAAAGGATACCCGACGTGACATGTGGCATGATGAGATAGACATGTGTATGTACAGTGCCTAGCACACAAATAACTATGCTGTGTTCCTTTTTTTCTTTCTCTGTCTGAAAGAGTTAAATATCAGGTATGTAAGTGACTGACTCAGTCCTGACTGACAGGAAGTGACTGCAGTGTGACCCTCACTGATAAGAAATTCCTGTAAAACACTTTCTTAGCAGAAAATGGCTTCTGAGAGAAAGAAAGAGATACAAAGGGGAATTTCTTATCAGTGAGGGTCACACTGTAGTCACTTCCTGTCTGAGTCAGGATTGAGTCAGCCACTTACATACCTGATATTTAACTCTTTCAGGCAGAGAAAGAAAAAAAAGGAACACAGCCTTGTTATTTGTGTGCTAGGCACTGTACATAGCAAAGTCTATCTCATCATGTCACATGTCACTTCGGGTATCCTTTAAGGGCCTGTTTCCACTACACGCAGATCTGATGCAGAAAAACTGACTCCAATGAATGACTATGGGAAAATCTGCTTCGGAAAAATCGCGTTTAGTGGAAACAGGTCCATTGGTTTTTATTGGAGTCAGTTTTTCCGCAACCAATCTGCATCCAATCTGCGTGTAGTGGAAACAGGCCCTACTCAGTAAAATGTTAATTTGTTGCTGTCTCTGTCACCTTTGGAGAGATTTCCTACTACCTGTTTGGGCACAGAGTGATGGAATTTCCCACATATGAGGAGCAGTAAAACTACTATCCAAAATTATTTTGCCCTGGCCTATCTCCAGCCAGAGAGCTAAATATACTCATTTATAGTTTTCAATATCACTGTGTTGTGTTCTGTAATTAATCCTGTCTTGTCCTGTTCAAGTGCAAGTGCAATTCTTTTTTTTTTTAGGAAAAGGGGGAAAAACACTGCACTCATTAATTGATCCTCCTCAACAACCACCTCCTGCCTGCTCACTCACCCTTGCCAGTCAATCTGGAGCCACGCCTCCCTACCAGGAATTTACCCAAATTTACATTTTTAAATGTATCAGTGATCTCCCAGAGTGCTCTGGGGCAGAACAAGGGAGGGTGACACAGAGAGCCCGATATGGTGTAGTATGTACTGGATTATGTGGAGTAAGGAAAGTGGTTGTAAGATTATACTCACAAGTCTGGGTTACCGTCCAGGTAACCACTATGTAGGCAGGTGGGGAGATTAAGACCTGTCCCCACTCAGGATTATGAAGTCGCTCTCTGTAGTTCAGAAGAAAAAGGGGCCAAATCCCCTCCACCAGAGGTGGACTCAAATTGTACGCAGTGGTACAGAGGCGCCAGTAGTGTAAAATATTGATAAAAAGTTTAAAAACGAGGAAGGTTAGCGTTGGACTTACCTCCTTGATGTCAACACAAGATACCATTGATTTTTTCAACAAAAATAATTTATTCACATACTCCAAATCCATGCAACGCGTTTGTGGGCACATCCCACTTCATCAGGCTATAAAACAAGGGTATCTCAAACTGTGGGACAGAGTAAACTATAAAAGCGAAGTACCCTAGTATTTAATTCATTATTTATTTTATTTATTTACCTATATATGAACAGCTGTAACAAAAATTGAACTCATTATACTAGGGTACTTAGCTTTTATCGTTTCCTCTGTCCCACAGTTTGAGATACTCCTGTTTTACAGCCTGTTGAAGTGGGATGTGCCCACGAAACGCGTTGCATGTATTTGGAGTATGTGAATAAATTATTTTTGTTGAAAAAAATCAACGGTATCTTGTGTTGACATCAAGGAGGTAAGTCCACCGCTGGTGCAGCCCAAACAGACAGGGGCCTAGGGGCAGCCTCCAAAGGTAAGTAATGCCTGTCACACTCCCCCCCAACTGCCCTCTCTATTTACAAACCTCTCTTAACCCTCCTGGCGGTTTGCTAAAAAATCGCCAGGGGGCAGCAAATCTTTTTTTTTAATTTTTTTTTTTTTTTTCATGTAGCGAGACAAAGTCTCGCTACATGATAGCCGCTGCTCAGCGGCATCCCCCCAGCCCCTCCGATCGCCGCCGGCGATCAGGAGATCCCGTTCAAAGAACGGGATCTCCTGGAGGGCTTCCCCCGTCGCCATGGCGACGGGGCGGGATGACGTCACCGACGTCAACGACGTCGTGACGTCATAGGGGATTCCGATCCACCCCATAGAGCTGCCTGGCACTGATTGGCCAGGCAGCGCACGGGGTCTGGGGGGGGGGGGGGG
The DNA here is from genome assembly GCF_040937935.1 of Hyperolius riggenbachi. Classification (NCBI taxonomy): domain Eukaryota; kingdom Metazoa; phylum Chordata; class Amphibia; order Anura; family Hyperoliidae; genus Hyperolius; species Hyperolius riggenbachi. The sequence goes on along the minus strand of NC_090649.1, from coordinate 71,618,208 downwards.
GCGGCGCGACGGATAGCGGCGGATCGGCGGGTAGCGGCGGCAATCGGGCACTGCACGCAGCTAGCAAAGTGCTAGCTGCGTGCAGCAAAAAAAAAATTATGCAAATCGGCCCAGCGGGGCCTGAGCGGTGCCTTCCGGCGGCATAGCCCGAACTCAGTTCGGGCTTACCGCCAGGAAGGTTAAGGGAAGGTTAGTTTTATATATTTTACTAATTTAGTGCTCAGAGTACCTGTAGTGACTCATAGTTACATAGTTATTTTGGCTGAAAAAAGACATACGTCCATCGAGTTCAACCAGTACAAAGTACAACTCCAGCCAGTCCCCCACATACCCCTGTTGATCCAGAGGAAGGCGAAAAAAAACCCACCAGGCATGGTCCAATTAGCCCCAAATGGGAAAAATTCCTTCCTGACTCCAGATGGCAATCAGATAAAATCCCTGGATCAACATCATTAGGCATAACCTAGTAATTGTAGCCATGGATGTCATGGACATCCATGGCAGGGGTATTTCAAACTGTGGGACAGAGGAAACGATAAAAGCGAAGTACCCTAGTATTTAATTCATTATTTATTTTATTTATTTACCTATATATGAACAGCTGTAACAAAAATTGAACTCATTATACTAGGGTACTTAGCTTTTATCGTTTCCTCTGTCCCACAGTTTGAGATACTCCTGTTTTACAGCCTGTTGAAGTGGGATGTGCCCACGAAACGCATTGCATGTATTTGGAGTATGTGAATAAATTATTTTTTGTTGAAAAAATCAACGGTATCTTGTGTTGACATCAGGGACGTAAGTCCACCGCTAACCTCCCTCATTTTAAAACTTTTTATCACTATTTTACACTACTGGTGCCTCTGTACCACTGCGTACGCTCTGGGGCAGAAGGCTGGATAACCTCATAGCCTAGAGGTGGGTGATGCTTCACACCCAATATAAATTTCTAACAAACATTTCTGGTGCTGAAGCCAGGATAATAAAACATTAATAATTTTTCATGTTCTGCTTTGAGTCATTACAGGTACTCTGAGCACTGCATTAGTAAAATATATAAAACTAACCTCCCCTTAAGAGAGGTTTGTAAATATAGAGGGCAGTTGGGAAGGAGGGTGACAGGCATTCCTTACCTTTGGAGGCTGCCACTAGCCCCCTGTCTGTATGGGCTCTACCATCTTCTTTACGGGTGCCACAGTTTCCCCCTCCAGACCAGCGGCAGTGTTGCGAGTTCCTGGCCAACACTATTCATGCGGGGAGATGTAGTCCTGGGGAGGTTCCTTTTTATACATTTTACACCTTTTTTATATTTTACCAATTTAGTGCTTAGTTTCTTGTAAGCTTTATAATGCAGAGGTTTGATTTGTGTCTTTGCAGAATGGAAGGCAGAGTTTTATCGGACACCAGCTGGGAGGTGTTGCCGAAGTGCCAAACAGCAAGGATCAGCGGGTGAAGTCCGCCAGAGCCATCCAAATGACCTACTACCTCCAGAACTATGGCTCGGCCTTGCAGGACCACATCAATGAACAATGGGAGAATGAATTTTGCACACTAGTTCACCAGCTGCAAGAGGAGCACCCGGACATTCACCTCTACTCCTTGACGTCCTTCAGCTTGCTCAAAGACTTTCAGAAAACCATAGAGTTGTCCAGGAGTAAGATAGTGGTGAGTCTCATGCTGGTCCTCCTGGCTGCCACTCTCTCCAGCTCTATGAAGGACTGCTTACGCAGCAAGCCTTTTCTGGGTCTGCTCGGAGTGCTCACCATATGTATTTCCAGTGTCACCGCGGCAGGGATCTTTTTCGTAACCGATGGAAGATACAACTCAACTCTGCTGGGAATACCATTCTTCGCCATGGGTAATTATGCTGTTGTGGTGCAGAAATGAATAGAATTAACATGCAAATGACCAGTGTGAGTCCATGCAGAAGGATGTTGGGGGGGTACTTATGGATTTAGCGGAGTGAGTGTGGCTGCCTGCTTCCAATAAGTAGCGTAGTAGCAAAGCAATTATTGATATTCTTTTTCTTTTTCAGGTTTGTACAAATGTTATTTATGGTATTTTGGTGTATCTCCCCCATCGGTCAACTGACTGATTATTATCCCCCAGAATACTAAATACCTTTCACCCAACGCCTAACCTAACCAAAACCTAGACACCTAACCAAAGGCTCTCTCCGTACGCTAAATCCCTGTCTTGATGCCTAACCATAACCTTCCTCCCAGTGTTGACTCTTTCCTGATGCTTAACCTTAATCTCAGTGGCGTAGCTAAGGAGCTGTGGGCCCCGATGCAAGTTTTACAATGGGGCCCCCCATGCACTCTATACATAGCGATTGAAACGGCGCACTAAAAGCTGCCAATGGCAACTACAATGTCAGAGGTGCAAGAAGGGGATGGGGAATAGTTTGTTAATGATTACCACTATTCAAAGTATATATATAAATGATTATTATGAGCACAGGACCAATATAGAGCTAATACTGTAGTTGAGGTAGCGCCATTCGGGGCCCCTCTGGCCCAAGGGCCCCGATGCGGTCGCTACCGCTGCACCCCCTATTGCTACGCCCCTGCTTAATCTTCTTCCCCGTGCTAACACCTTCTCCGTGCCTTATCCTAGCCTTCTTCTCAGAGTTAATCTCTTGAATCTTCCTGATGACTACTCCTCCTAACCTTCTTCTGAGTGTTAAACTCTTCCTGATACCTAACACTAACCTTACTAACCTTCTTAAACCACTCCTGGTGCCTAAGCCTTCTTAAAGAGAACCCAAGCCAAAGCTTGGGTTGAGAAACACATAATTACCTAAGGAGAGGGAAGCTTCCTAATGAGGCTTCCCATGGCATTCTCTGGTTCCCTGTTGCTGATTGGGACCATGCTCCTTTTTTGTCATGAGCATGAGTTGCAGCTGTGCGGCTCCAGCTTACTGCATAGGCACGACCGAACTCGCGCAGGATCAGTGTATTTGCGTGCGTGCTTGAAGAGGAGCGTGACCCTGATCAGAATAATGACAAGCCCTTGTCTGTAATCTTGAGGGACCGGAGGACAGCGAGGGAAGCCTCATTGGGATCCAGAGGCTTTCTTCTGCTTAAGTGAGTATGTGGTTTTGTACTCGTTAAGATTAACCTCTTCCTGATGCCTAACCCTAACCCCTTGAATAATCTTAACCCTTCTTGACATCTGATTTTTTAATCTTGAAAATTCTAATCTCCCTATAACCAGCCACCATCATGTAGGCTGAACATATATATATGCATATTATAGCCATAACCATATCTCTCTGTGCTCTAGTCCTTGTGTTTCCCCTGCAGGTTTGTAACCCCCGGATGGAGTTTCGGACTCTATATGGGAGGCTAGGGTCGCAAATTGAGGGGTCAGCTGATCACTGGCTCTCTGCATTTGGCCTCTTTTTTTAAGCCAAAAGTGTGTGTGGGGGGCGGAGCGACCAGTTAAATGTGTGTGTGGTCGGGTGACTCCTTTAAGTCCAATCCCTGGTTTTATTTATGCATACTCTCCCTTTACCATACACCCTAACACTAACTCTTCTAATCTTAATGGCTAATTCTAATTTGAACCAACACCAACCTTCTGTAATCTACATCTGCTTCAGTGGTCTGGTGGCCAGATGCTGATACCAGTGTTACTGGGTGCCCAAACCAAATGCTGATGGTGCTACAGATCCACTAACTTCATGCTAGGCAAGGCCGGATTCACTCTTATTATGCAAAGCAGGTTATACTGGCGTGCGGCGCTGAGCACCGTGCGCCAAAACCGGGCACCTTCATAGCAGCAATAGTATTAGATAGGCACTAGCGCTCACAGAAAGTTGTATCCAAAAGCAGAAACAATTACAAAAGACAAAACCAACACTGAAATCCACAGTGCAGCGCTTCCTTGCTATTAGCGTGAGAAAGTCAAGTTAAGAGGGCTAGCGCTCAAACGGATAGTCTTTGATGATATCAAGATATGATGTCAGTTTCTGTAGATGAAATATGGAGCACACACTCCCCCCCAATGTGGTCAGACTCACCGGATGATGCGGCCTAGTGGGCCCGTCAACGCCTCAGGGGTATAGGCCACCCCTCAGCCACTCAGGCAATATCTGCTGGGCACTTGCGGACCTCTCCAGGTGATGAGACAGGGGCAACAGTAGGAACAGTAGCAAAGTTCATTACAAAAAGTAAAAAAATGGTTAAAACACCTGGGCGGAGCTACGGAGCGGCGCAACTTGTGACGTCACTGGACGCAGTGGCGTTTGGTACACGGAGATACGAGCGGTGTGTTTGAGTGTGACAGGAGTCGGCGCGGGCTTGAGCTAGCTTGCTACTATTGCTACCTGGCCTAGCGTGTATGCTCCTCATACCAAGCCGCATCCCATATATGTTTTAACCATTTTTTTACTTTTTGTAATGAACTTTGCTCATTTTTTAATAAACGTGAGTATCACCCCTGGTACTTTTACGCTATGTGAAGCGTGTTTTTTCTTTCTGGAAGCAATCTTTTATGTGGAGTGAACTGCATCCTACTGTTGCCCCTGTCTCATCACCTGGAGAGGTCCGCAAGTGCCCAGCAGATATTGCCTGAGTGGCTGAGGGGTGGCCTATACCCCTGAGGCGTTGACGGACCCACTAGGCCGCATCATCCGGTGAGTCTAACCACATTGGGGGGGAGTGTTTGCTCCATATTTCATCTACAGAAACTGACATCATATCTTGATATCATCAAAGACTATCCGTTTGAGCGCTAGCCCTCTTAACTTGACTTCATAGCAGCAATGCAACAACTCGGAGGGGGAATAGTATTTAACGCCGCCTCTGAGTTTAGTGGCAGCAGGGAGAGCCGTCATTCGGCTCTCCCCGTGACGGACTGAGCTGCACCCAGACAATATGTACTCTTTTTTTTTGTGCCCCTAGGGCAAGTATGTTGTGGCTCCCCTTCCTTGTGCAGCAGCGCCCCTCCGATTCCATGTGCAGCCCCCTCTTCCATGTATATCATCCATGTACCGTTGCTCCTATTTTTCATGAATAGCTACCTTGAGCATCAGTTTCCCTTTTCATGTGTTTCTCCCTATTTTCGCCCTTCATGTCCAGGTGTCCCTTGGCTTGCAGCCACCCAAGGCCCTTCCAGAAATCCGACCCTGATGCTAGGGCCACATTTTGTAGAGTAAATGACCCAGGCATGCTCAGAAGACTACAAACTAAGCATTCATGTGTGATATTTAAAGTTTTGAGCCTTGAAAATCTTGAGATCTAAACCATTCAATAGCTCAGTAGTGAAGGCGGAGATTAGTGGTAGGCAGCAGGTATGACATTTATTGTTGGAGGCAGTGTTTCTCAAACCTGTCCTCGTGACTCCCCAATGGTGAATTTTTTGCAGGCATCCTCACCTATGTACAGATGGGGTAATTAATGTCTCAGCTAGGTGGATTCCATGTAGCTGAGACACTAATTACCCCACCTGTTCATAGGTGAGGTTGCCTGCAAAACATGCACAGCTGGAGAGTCACGAAGACAGGTTCGAGAAACACTGGTTTGAGAGATTGGTTAGTGTTAAACGATCAAAAACTGAGACGGGCCAAAACAATGATGAAAACACCACCGCAAACACAAAACAGCAGAGTAAGAGTAATTGCTTTGGCTTATTGGAAGCCAACGCCGAATAGAACTGTGCCAAGTCTACGATACCCGGACTAGAAAGTCTTTATGTTTTACTTGGCTTTTACAGTAACGCTCGCAGACTGCGGCATTAAACAGTCATTTTGTAATTTTGTTTTCTCCTCAGTACAGAAGAAAGCCGCAGGAAACAGGAGTTGAGACAATGACAGAAGACAGATTGCGGAATCAATATCATATCTGTGTTTTAGTAAGAAGTAGGATTATGGGAGCGCTAAAGCAGTGTTTATATAATTTTCTGCTTCGCCGACTATTTCGGAGTCCCTCTGGTGATGTAATAAAAACATCAAGGAAAGTTTTAGCATGCAAAATAAATAGAAGTCACATCCACAAAGCATAAATTGCGTATAAAAGTGGCAGGTAAGGGAACTGCTCCGGGGTGGCGGAACAAAGCGAGGCGCGTGTGACAAACGCACATCCAAGACGAGTCCAGGGAGAGGACTGCAGGGAAGGCGATGGCCGTAGAATTACATTATGAAAATGCTCATCTTTTTTCCATAACATTAAAAAGGGGCACCTGATTGGTGGAGAAATCACAGCCTGTTGTCTGCTTCATGATGACTCCCAGGCTACACACTACAGTAGCAGGAGATCAAGTTGTACTTGTTTAAAGCAACATGTGTATATAAGAGGATCAATAAGTTTGAGAAACCACAAAGCCCCTAGTTCAATCCAAAACTCAATATCAAATTTTATTTATATCAAAAAATTGCAAAAATTCTGGCTAAAACTTTTTCATAGTCAAAATAGATAGCGAATCTTCCAAGGACACAAGATCCATATATGACAATAATTGCAGGAGATATAGTGTGCTTTGTTTGTAAAGTTTTCAGGCAACAACACTAGTCCATTTCAGGGTAAGACTAACCCTTCATTAGGCCTTTACAAAGCATAAACAAATCTCAAAAACCAAAAGCAAAGCTTTTGGGTAATATGGGGCATCTGATCTGACCAGACACCCCTCTGCACCTTTCCAGTGGCCAGCAAGTGGATACCCGGGCTGCAAAATCGGAGTGCTCCTTTTACCACGTCACCCCAAAGGGGTTTTTACCCTAACAGACAAGAGCGATTTTCACCTTTTAGTGCTCATCCCTTTCGTTTGCCAATAGCTTAATCACTACTAATCACAATTAGAGCTGCTCAAATCCGAAACCGGGAGATACCTGGATAGTTGCCATCCGGATATCTCCCAGAAAACCTGTGCGGGGTGGGCGGGGGATGTCAATCTTACCTGTCTGACGTCTTCTTCGTCCGTCCCTCGGTGCCTCGGTGATGCGCTCCACGCGCGTCACGTGATTACAAACACTTCCTCCTTCAACCTGGAAGGAGGAAGTGTTTGTAATCACGTGACCGCCGCGTGGACCGCATCGTGGGAGGCGCCAAGGGACGGACCGAAGAAGACGTCAGACAGGTAAGATTGTTCCCCCCCCCCCCGCCCACCCCGCACAGGTTTACTGGGAGATATCCGGATAGCAACTATCCCGGATCCGGATTTGAGCAGCTCTCATCACAACGAAAGGATCTATATCAGGTTGGGCTTTATGGGGTTGATATTTGTTCTCAGTAATTACTTTATTTTCTATGCCTTTTGAAGGGAAACACAAGGAAAAAATACACAATTTCTCCAATTCCAGCCTGTAACTGTATAGTTTTAATATAAACACTGCTACTGTGCATAAAACCCACACATTTTATCTGCCTATTTGTCCTGTTTGTCACAGGATTTTAATTATGTGCCTAGTATGGTGACAATATAGTATTTGGAAATAAAGATGGATTTTTTCTATGGTTTTTTTTTTCACTAATCTTACGTGATTCAGACACCAGACACCACTATTACGCATTACGGAATTACGCTTACGGCTTAAACATTCATTTACGGTACATGTCTGTAATTATGCATAGCCCTTACGCAATTACGCGTAAGAATACCGTAATTCGGGTTGTTACGTTATTGGCTTACGCGTAAATTCCTACTAGCAATTAATGCGGTCATGCTGCCAAGCGGAAAAGTTGACGCATGGATCAATGTTAGTTAGCCGCCGACTTTAAGGGTTAATAGCAAAGCCCCCTTAATTGCTAAGAGCCTCAAATTTGGAGAATATATTAAGAAGATCAGAAGGAATAAGAGGGAAATTTTTTTTTTCAAAAAGACCTTATAGTTTTTGAGAAAATCGATGTTAAAGTTTCAAAGGAAAAATATATACATTTAAAAACCCGCCGACTTTAACGGTTAATAGCAAAGCCTGCTTAAAATTTAGGAACACCAAATTCACAGGGTATATTAAGGGGATCAGTGGGAATAAGAGGAATTTTTTTTTTCAAAAAGACCTTATAGTTTTTGAGAAAATCCATTTTTAAGTTTCAAGGGCAAAAATGTCTTTTAAATGCGGAAAATGTCAGTTTTTTTTGCACAGGTAACAATAGTGTTTTATTTTCATAGATTCCCCCAAGTGGGAAGAGTTTTACTTACTTCGTTCTGAGTGTGGGAAATATTAAAAAAAAACGACGTGGGGTCCCCCCTCCCAGACCTCTTTAACCCCTTGTCCCCCATGCAGACTGGGATAGCCAGAATGCGGAGCACCGGCCGCGTGGGGTTTCGCACCCTGACTATACCAGCCCGCATGGTCCATGGATTGGGGGGTCTCGGAAGGGGAGGGGCAGCCAAGCTTTCCCCTCCCCCTCCGAGCCCTTGTCCAATCCAAGGACAAGGGGCTCTTCTCCACCTCCGATGGGCGGTGGAGGTGGAGGCCGCGATTTCCTGGGGGGGGGGTTCATGGTGGCATCTGGGAGTCCCCTTTAAAAAGGGGTCCCCCAGATGCCCACCCACCCTCCCAGGAGAAATGAGTATAGAGGTACTTGTACCCCTTACCCATTTCCTTTAAGAGTTAAAAGTAAATAAACACACAAACACATAGAAAAAGTATTTTCATTGAACAAAAAACATAACCACGAAAAAAGTCCTTTAATATTCTTAATTAACCATTAATACTTACCTGTCCCTTTAAAAGCCAGTTCCCACGCAATATCCTCGGAAATATACTAATCAGTTACAATGTAACAAAGTTGTTACAATGTAACAACTTTGTTACTTTGTAACTCCACCGCACCCGACGTCACTCGCCGCTCACCCGCCGGCCGCCGCATACATGCTAAGTCCCCGCCGGCTCCCGCCGTCCACTCCGCCCACACCTGTCACCCATATACATGCTGGCACCCATGGGTGCCAGCATGTATATAGGTGACATGTGGGAGAGGTGGGGAGGGCAGCGAGAGCCGGCGGGACTTAGCATCCTTCACCCGACAGAGCTCTGAGCTATATAGCTCAGAGCTCTCTAAAGCATCTTTGTATTTGGGCTCCAAGGAGCCCCATTGGTCCTTAGCAGACCAATGGGGTTCCTTCTGATTTAAAGGAACTGATCTAAAAGAAAAGTGTTTTTAAAACAAAAAAAGTCAACCTTCAAATAATTATGTTCAGTTATGCACTCAATACTTGGTCGGGAATCCTTTTGCAGAAATGACTGCTTCAATGCAGCGTGGCATGGAGGCAATCAGCCTGTGGCACTGCTCAGGTGTTATGGAGGCCCAGGATGCTTCGATAGCGACCTTAAGCGCTTCCAGAGTGTTGGGTCTTGCGTCTTTCAACTTTCTCTTCACAATATCCCACAGATTCTCTATGGGGTTCAGGTCAGGAGAGTTGGCAGGCCAATTGAGCACAGTAATACCATGGTCAGTAAACTATTTACCAGTGGTTTTGGCACTGTGAGCAGGTGCCAGGTCGTGCTGAAAAATGAAATATTCATCTACATAAAGCTTTTCAGCAGATGGAAGCATGAACCTACTTTTGAACCAGAAACAGCGGCAGAAGCACCTAACCTGGGCTACAGAGAAGCAGCACTGGACTGTTGGTCAGCAGTCCAAAGTACTTTTTTTTGATGAAAGCAACTTTTACATGTCATTCGGAAATCAAGGTGCCAGAGTCTGGAGGAAGACTGGGGAGAGGGAAATGCCGAAATGCCTGAAGTCCAGTGTCATGTACCCACAGTCAGTGATGGTCTGGGGTGCCATGTCAGCTGCTGGTGTTGGTCCACTGTGTTTTATCAAGGGCAGGGTCAATGCAGCTAGCTATCAGGAGATTTTGGAGCACTTCATGCTTCCATTTGCTGAAAAGCTTTATGGAGATGAATATTTCATTTTTCAGCACGACCTGGCACCTGCTCACAGTGCCAAAACCACTGGTAAATGGTTTACTGACCATGGTATTACTGTGCTCAATTGGCCTTCCAACTCTCCTGACCTGAACCCCATAGAGAATCTGTGGGATATTGTGAAGAGAAAGTTGAGAGACGCAAGACCCAACACTCTGGATGAGCTTAAGGCCGCTATCGAAGCATCCTGGGCCTCCATAACACCTGAGCAGTGCCACAGGCTGATTGCCTCCATGCCACGCCGCATTGAAGCAGTCATTTCTGCAAAAGGATTCTTGACCAAGTATTGAATGCATAACTGAACATAATTATTTGAAGGTTGACTTTTTTTGTTTTAAAAACACTTTTCTTTTATTGGTCGGATGAAATATGCTAATTTTTTGGGATAGGAAATTTGGGTTTTCATGAGCTGTATGCCAAAATCATCAATATTAAAACAATAAAAGACTTGAACTACTTTAGTTGTGTGTATTTGAATCTAAAATATATGAAAGTCTAATGTTTATCAGTACATTACAGAAAATAATGAACTTTATCACAATATGCTAATTTTTTGAGAAGATCCTGTATATCAGTGGGAACATTAGAGAAAACACCTACCCTGCTCTGTTTCATTCTCAACTGTTCAGCTTGCTTCTTATCAGCCCTGATAAAATCCCCGACTGAGCATTCAGTCTGGCTTTGCTATAATGACTCAGCTATAATTATTCCTGAGCAAAGCAAAAAGGGGGCAGGCTTGGGCTTGAAAAGACCTCAGAGAAGACAGACTCAGCTATAATGATTCCTGAGCAAAGCCAGACTGAATGCTCAGTCAGGGATTTTATCAGGGCTGATAAGAAGCAAGCTGAACAGTTTAGAATGAAACAGAGAGCAGGGTAGGTGCTTTCTCTAATGTCCCCACTGATATATATGGTAAAATATATGAGGGTGCTTCGTCTCTGGTTCACTTTAATGACAAGCTGACTTATAAAAACATCCTGCTAGAGTCTCTTAATAGCTCCAGGACATTTTTATAAGTCAGACAGTGCTGACTTTTTTCCTGCACGTGAAAATAGTTGGGAAAAAAATCCAATCAAAGAAAAAATACACCTTTATTTCCAAATACTATATTGTCACCATACTTTGTACTAGGGACATACGGTAATTAAAATCTTGTGAAAACCAGAACAAATGGGCAGATGAAATGTGTGGGTTTTATGTACAGTAGCAGTGTTTTCCCTTTAAAAGGCATAGAAAATAAAGTAATTACTGAAAACAAATATCAATCCCAAAAAGCCTAACTGGTGGTGAAAAAAACATGATATGGATCATTTCATTGTGATTAAGGTGCCCATACACTCGTCAGATTGGCAGCAGATAGATAAGAAATGCATCTGATGATCTATCTGATGCGTTTATAGAACATTTTTTACCAGGATAGAATTCCAATAGATTTCATTTTGAAATCTATTGGAATTCTATCTGATGGCATTTTTTTGCCATCAGATTTCCATTAAGGCCAATGCAAACTCATCAGATCGACCTAAATTTTCCATCCTGCCAGCTCGATGGAAATCCATCGAAATCGATCGAAATCGGCCATCGATCGGTCGATTGGCCAACCGATTTGCAACCGATCAATCGATCGATCGATCGGGATCGATCGGTCGGCCAGAAAATCGGCTGAGTGTATGGGCCCCTTTAGTAGTGATTAAGCTATTGGCAAATGAAAGGGATGACCACTGAAAGGTGAAAATCGCTCTTGTCCGTCAGGGTAAAAACCCCTTTGGGGTGAAGTGGTTAATCCATTACAAACTATTTGGTGTTTGATGTGTGCAAGATGATGTAAGGTTATCAATACATATGCATAAAAATAGTAGGAAAAGTTAAGTGCTATTCTTTTTACCATGCTGTGAGGCCCCATTCCCACGTGCTTCCACCTCACGTGCGGCCAGCAGGAGCGGAAGTAAGTCCACCCTTGCCCCTCATTTTATACCTTGTTAACTTGATACTTTTACTCTGTTGGCACCTCCGTATTCTATTGTCTGATCGGAATGAGCAAATTCCGTTCCGCCGGAAATCACGGATTCCGTCAGTGTTAAATTCCGTCGCTATGAAAATTCCGCCGGATTTGTACTAAATTCCGCAGCATTCCGGATTCCGTCAGGAATATTGAAAAAATCACTAAAGTTACCTTATTTATCCTATATGGTGGCCCATAGTCCCTATTAACTTAGTCCTCCCTTCCTCCCTCTCTCCCTATTCCCTCCTCCCGGAGGGTCTCATCTTCCAGGGAATTGTAGTATTTCAAAAGCTAGCTTACATACCGTGGCTGGGAATTGAACCCAGGTCTCAGTGTGTGGTAGGTAACTGACTTAATCACTTGCCGTCCGCGCACTCATAATGCACATCTGCGTCGCCGTCGTGCGAGCGGCTGCTTCCTGTCAATTCACGGCGGGGGGCTCCGTGAATAGCCTGCGGGCCGCCGATCGCGGCTCGCAGGCTAAATGTAAACACAAGCAAATAATCCGCTTTGTTTACATTTGTACTACGCTGCTAACAGTAGCAGCATTGTATCAGATCAGCGATCCCCGGCCAATCAGCAGCCGGGGATCACTGAGCACATGACAGGCAGGAGCCTGTTAGAGGCTGCACAGGACAGATGCGTTCCTGTGCAGCCTCCGATCTCCGGGGAAGGGAGGGAGGAGAGGGAGAGGGGGAATCCTGCGGTGGAGGGGGCTTTGAGGTGCCCCCTCTGCCAGCCACATGCAGGCAGGAGCGATCAGACCCCCCCAGCACATCATCCCCCTAGTGGAGAAAAAAGGGGGGCGATCTGGTCGCTCTGCCTGGTGTTTGATCTGTGCTGGGGGCTGTAGAGCCCACCCAGCACAGATCAGCGAAATCAGCGCTGGTCCTTAAGGGGGGGGGGGGGGTAAAGGCTGGGTCATCAAGTGGTTAACCACTATACCACCACCAACACTACATGCTGAAGCCAGCCTAGCATGTACCATTATGATCAATCCAAGTAAAGGGAGGTGGGAAGGAAGGGAGGAGGGGAGGGAGGAAAATAGATAGGGGAGGAAATAAATTTGAATTCCGTGGAATTCCGTTTTAAAGCTGAATCGGCAGAATCGGAATTGGCCCAATTACGGCCGGAATCGCGGAATTTAGAATTCCGCGGAATCCAGCGAGCATCCCTACCTATGTATATCATAGGTGCCATTCACTCTGTGCTTAGCAATGAGGGGAGAATAGACAAAAAAAGTCCATTCTCCGGAGGCTCTAGTGGGGATGGAGACTGATTCATTTGTTGGGGGGGTTAATTTTGTGTAGCCGCAGTCACCCTTTAAATAAATAAAAACATAAGAAAAAGGCCAAATGTTTGGCAATAGATTACCTTCATATAAAGGCCTATAAATTCCTCCCTAGAACATGATTTATGACTTAATAAATACACATTGGTGCTATTGGTTTTCTGCCTGGGAGATGTAACTTAGTGAATTGTACTGCAGATGCAAATCTTCCTCCATAAGCACATCAGTGTAATTGGCTGGGATGCTGCTACACTCTATTATATACTATGCTATTGATAAGGGTTTCCACTTGACTAATGTGGCTATGCATTATTTAACTCACAGCCAGAGATGGCAGTTCCCTTACATTTCACTAATTAAAATGACTTTCTTTTTTTGGTTTTAACTGAAATTGCATTTTAGCCTTCAGCATATGCTAAAAATAAAGTAGATTTGTATCTTTTAAGTAACAAATGTAGTAGGTTGAGATCAGGTCTTCCAGACGTCTTTCTTGGTTGGGAACTTGAAAAAAAAATGTAATGGGTGAGTTGCTTTCTATTTAGCGTCCCTCAGTCCCTAGTCATTTAAACGGAACCTAAACTGAGAAGGCTATGGATTTTTCCTTTTAAAATAATACCAGTTGCCTGACTCTCCTGCTGATCCTGTGTCTCTAATACTTTTAGCCACAGCCCCTCAACAAGCATGCAGATCAGGTGCTCTGACTGACGTCAGACTGGATTAGCTGTATGCTTGTTTCAGGTGTGTGATTCAGCCACCACTGCAGCCAGGGCCGGCCCGCTCATGAGGCGGAGTAAAACGTTTGCCTCAGGCGGCAAACTTCTAGGGGCGGCACCCCCCCCCCCCCCCCCCCCCCCCGTGGGTGCGGGGGGGGGCGGCCGCCGAGCCGGAGGGGTAGCGGGCAGGAGGGGGTATTGGGCCTAGCGGTGGGGAGGGGGGTCGGACCCCCCCCTCCCTTACCTGGGTCCCCCGATCTGCGCTCCCCTCCAGCTGTAATAGGAAGCAGCCGATGCCCAATCGTAAGAGGCACGGGCGGGGAGGACTCACCTTATCCGCGTTCCAGCTAGTGATGGTCGGAAATGCCAATTTCCGATTCCACGGTAAATCCACATTCCGCCATTGCCAATTACCGATTCCGCTTTCCGCTACCAATTTCCGCATTCCAATGCGGAATTTCCGCCGGAATTCGCGGAAATTCCGCCCGACTTTAACATCGATTTTCTCAAAAACTATAAGGTATTTGTGAAAACTTTTTTTGCATCTTGTTAACAAGATTCTGCTTAATAAACCCTGAAAATTTGGTGTTTCTCGGACTTACGGGGGCTTTGCTATTAACCGCTAAAGTCGGCGGATTTTTACTGTAATGTAAATGCAGAAAATAGGCAGATGCGGATTTTCTGCATTTTACATTACAGTAAAAATCCGCCGAATTTAGCGGTTAATAGCAAAGCCCCCGTAACACCAAATTTTCAGGGTTTATTAAGCAGAATCTTGTGAATAAGATGCAAAAAAAAGCTTTCAAAAAGACCTTATAATTTTTGAGAAAATCGATGTTAAAGTCGGGCAGAATTTCTGCAATTTCCGTACGGAAATTTCCGCGATTTCCGGTGGAAATCCGCCTAACGCACTTGCATTACCGATTTCTGCATTCCGATGTGGAAATACAATTTCCGATCGGAATTTCGGAAATTGCATTTTTGCGGAATCCGAATGAGCATCCCTAGTTCCAGCGTGCGTTCCACTGACGTCACTTCCTGCATCGCCGTCCACTTACAATACAGTGGGCGGTGATGCAGGAAGTGACGTCAGTGAAGCGCATGTTGGAAAGCGGATAAGGTGAGTCCTCCCCACCCGTGCCTCTTACTATTGGGCATCGGCAGCTTCCTATTACAGCTGGAGGGGAGCGCAGATCGGGGGACCCAGGCGAAGGAGGGGGGGGGTCCAACCCCCCTCCCCACCGCTAGGCCCAATACCCCCGTCCTGCCTGCTACCCCTCCGGCTCGGCGGCCCCCTACGTGGGGGGGGGGGGGTATGCGGCGGCGGCAATTTTTTTTATAAATTTGCCTCAGGCGGCAAAAACTATAGGGCCGGCCCTGACTGCAGCCAGAGATCGGCAGGACTGACAGGCAACTGGTATTGTTTAAAAGGAAACATCCATATCCCTTTCAATTTAAAGCGGAACCAAACATTTTTTTAATTCAAAATATTTAGTTGCACCACTCTGACACATACAAAGATAAATAAACACTCCTTTAAGCCTATGAGCATTTCAGTGCATGCTTCTCACCCTCCTCTTTGCATAACTAGGGTTATACAGGTGGCAGCCATTAGCAATTCCTCCTTTGCTGGACACCATCTACTCCACAAGTTTGCCGGATGATTTGCCGGAAATATGAAAGGAAGGGAGGGGTTCCTCCAATAAATGTAAAATATTTTATATTTGTCATCATGCAGCTGAAAAAAGGCTGCTATTTATTATTATAATTTAGAAAATAGATTTTATTTCTGAAATCTTGTATTTTTAGTTTGGGTCCACTTTAGGTTCCCTTTAAAGGACCACTGTAACGAAAAAAGTAATCAGTTAAAATTCCAGAGAACTGTTTTGGACTAGAACGGCGAGGGACGCATCTTTGCTCATAGGGCTGGAGGAAGCCTCGGGTAAGTAACACATTTTTTTAATCCAACATCTCAAGTTTCCTTTAAAGAAAACCTGTAACTAAAAAAAGTTCCCCTGGGGGTACTCACCTCGGGTGGGGGAAGCCTCCGGATCCTATAATGGCTTCCCTGTCCTCCCACGCCGGTCTCTCTGTGCCCCTCCGAACCAGCGGGGATGTAAATATTTACCTTCCCGGCTACAGCGCAGGCGCAGTATCGTCTCTCTGCTCGGAGATAGGCAGAAATTGCCAATCGCTGTCGGTCCGCTCTACTGCGCAGGTGCAAGTCTCCTGCACCTGCGTAGTAGAGCGGACCCGACGAAGATCGGCTATTTCCGACTATTTCCGCGCTGAGCGCCACAACAGCGCCACCTACTGGAGCCAGGGAAGGTAAATATATCAAGCCTTGTCAGGCTTGTCGAGCCAGGATTGCGGGACACTTCAGGGGAGCCAGCGCTGGACTGCCTGCAGCTACAGGGGAGGGGGAAGCCTCATTGGGACCCTGAGACTTCCCCCTCCCGAGGTAAGTACCCCCCAGGGGACATTTTTTTTTATACAGGGACTCTTTAAGATGGCAAAATTATATTCAGCATTTCTAAGATGACGATTTGGTCTCTTTTAGCGCTTTATACTTTCCTAGTGGTTCTAGGTCACCATGTGCTATCTTGGTATTCTGTAGTCATCTTGCCTTATAAATCTAATCTAATATTTCCTGTATGCTTGGAATCACCCTCTGCATAACCAAACCTAATGAAGTCATTTGGGTTTATTTCACTGGAAGAGATGGGCTGGGATGTGTGCCTTCTGTGTGAGTCAGTCAGCAGCATGAGGTAGTCATACAGTATGAGGGCTGAGGCTCCTGTACAAGACTGACCCCTGCTGGTAACAAGTTGTAAATGTCACACAACAACTTAGAACACTATAAGGCGTTGTTCACATCTAAAATAGAAATCGCAAACGCCAGCTATTTTTCAATTTTTTGCACGTTTTTTTTCGCCTCCCGGCGCTCCACTGCACGCTACGATTTTGTGTACAGCGCTTTGCAAAGCACTTTTGCAGAGCGATTTGTTTTATCACTTCCTGACGCAAGTCAGGAAGTGAACTCTTTGACCCAGAAAAGAATGAAGACATTTGAACGTTTTGGTTTCATAGCGATAACTGAGCGATTTTGTGAGCGTTTGGTTTCATAAACTCGGAGTTGGATGATTTTTGTACCGAATCCACAGCCCTGCACATTGATAAATTAAAGTGGTCTGAAAGTCAGCATTTCTACTTTGCTCTAAAAGATTCCTCACAGCTTTAATGCTACTATCCCAGATACTTTTTTTTTAGCAGAACATCACTGAAATGCTATTCAGCTTCAAATCCGCATCCAAACTGGAGATAACTGTATCTTTGTTTACATTCCAATGTTGATATATGTGTGTAAACACAGTGTAACAAGTGAAAAGGAGCTCTCCGTGAAGCTCTCTGTGCTTCAGGCACACACACACAGTTCAGAAAAGCTCATTAGAAGATGTTAATCTATATATATATATATATAACATCGGATGTATGTATGTATGTATGTGTGTATGTATGTATGTGCCGCGATCACTCGAAAATGGCTTGACCGATTTGAACGAAACTTGGTATACAGATCCCTTACTACCTGGGATGATAGGTTCTGGGGGTCTCGTGTCCCCCCTGCACACCTGGGCGGAGCTACAAACAGCAAATCAGATTTCACCCATTCACGTCAATGGAAAAAATGGAAAAGGCTGCGATTCTCCCAGTAATCAAGCCAGAGTCCCCACACTTGGCACAGGTGGTCACTTGGTGACCGAGGTTACAAATCCAAGAAAAGTGGGCGGAGCATTAAACAGCCAATAAAATTTCAGCCATTCATTTTCAACGGGAAAATGTAAACTGCAGCCATTCTTTCACTGTTCATCGCAGGGTTCTCAAACTTGGCATACTTGGTCACTGGGTGATTAAGATTCAGGAAAGTGGGTGGAGCATATAATAGCCAATCAAAATTCACCTGTTGATTTTCAAGGGGAATATTTAAACTGCTGCCATTCTTACACTGTTTATGACAGAGGCTTCAAACTTGCAACAGTCGGTCATTGGGTGATTTGGATTTAAAATCACTAAAGGGGCGGAGCCAAAAACAGCCAATCAGATTTCTTTGGTGGATAAACTGCTTCCATTCACACATTTTTTATGCCAGGAACCTGAAAGCTCACAAACTTGGTCATTGAGTGACCATATGTCAAGGTTAAAAAAAGTAGGTGGAGCCAAAAACTAATTTTACTGGGAAAATATAAACTGCAGCAATTCTTACACTGTTATTGGCAGGGTTCTCAAATTTTGCATAGTTGGTTACTGGGTGATTGAGATTAATATTCAGGAAAGTGGGTGGAGCCTTCAACAGCCAATCAAAATTCACCTGTTGATTTTCAAGGGGAATATGCAAATTGTTTCTATTTTTACACTGTTACTAGCAGATGCCTCAAACCTGGTACAGTCAGTCACTGGGTGACTGGGGTTCAAATTCTGGAAAGGGACGAAGCCATAAACAGCCAATCAGATTTGTTTAATTTTTATGGGACTATACAGATTATTGATACCAAGGACCCCAAAGCTAATAAAAGTGGGCAGAGCCAACAACAATTTTTTACATGAAAAAATATAAACTGCAGCCATTCTTACACTGTTAATGGCAGGGTTCTCAAACTTGACAGTTGGTCACTGGGTGAATGGGATTAATATTTAGGGAAGTGGGTGGAGCCTACAACAGCCAATCAAAATTCACCTATTGATTTTCAAGGGGAATATTTACATTGCTGCCATTCTTACACTGTTAATGACAGAGGACACAAACCTGGTACAGTCTGTCATTGGATGACTGGGGTTCAAATTCTGGACAGGGCAGGAGCTACAAACATCCAGATTTGTTTAATTTCAGTGGAAAAATGCAACTTATTGATGCCAAGGACCCCAAAGGTCATAAACTTGCTCATTGAGTGACTGTATGTCAAGGTTTGAAACAGTGGGCGCAGCCAAAAACAACTAACTTTTTACATGGGAAAATATAAACTGCAGCCATTCTTACACTGTAAGGCCTCTTTCACAGTATGACGTTGAAGTCGCACATTAGAAAATATTTTAACGCAGAGTAACGCGCAGCAATACTAAGTATGTGCGACATTCACAGTGCACACTTTGTGTTTGTGTGTAACGTGTAGCATTATTAGAAAGTGCTGCATGCTGTGCATTTAGCAATGAATCTGCTGCGTTACTTGTGTTGCACATGCTCAGGAATTTTTTTTTTAAATGTTCCGCATGCGCTGTTTTCATTCCATAGTAAATACATTTTCTAACATGTGACTTTAACGTCGTACTGTGACAGTGTATAAGTGTTGCGTTAGGGCGGCCTTGTGCGACCGTAACGTCGCATCAAATGCTACCTACTGTGAAAGTAGCCTTAATGGCAGGATTCTGAAACTTGACACAGTTGGCCACTGGGTGACTGGGATTACTATTCAGAAAAGTGGGTGGGGCCTACAACAGCCAATCAAATTCCACGTATTCATTTTCAAGGGGAATATTTAAACTGCTGCCATTCTTACACTGTTAATGGCAGAAGCCTCAAACCTGCTACAGTTGGTCATTAAGTGACTGGGGTCCAAATTCACTATAGGGGTGGAGCCACAAACAGCCAATCAGATTTCTTTGCTGGATAAACTGCTTCCATTGACACAATTTTGATGCCAGGAACCCGAAAACTCACAAACTTGGTCATTGAGTGACTGTATGTCAAGGTTAGAAACAGTGGGTGGAGCCAAATACAAATTTCAGTGGGAAAATGTAAACTGCAGCCATTCTTACACTGTTAATGGCAGGGTTCTCAAATTTTGCACAGTTGGTCACTGAGTGACTGTGATAAATATTCAGAAAAGTGGGTGGAGCCTGCAAACACCAATCAAAATTCACCTATTGATTTTCAAGGGGAATATTTAAATTGCTGCCATTATTGCACTGTTAATGGCATAAGTCTCAAACCTGGTACAGTTGGTTACCGGGTGACTGGGGTTCAAATTCAGAAAGGGGGTGGAGCCACAAACAGCCAAACAGATTTGTTTAATTTTAATGGGAATATACAAATTATTGATACCAAGGGCCCCAAAGCTCCTAAATTTGGTAATTGAATGACTGTATTGCAAGGTTACAAAAAGTGGGCAGCGCCAACAACTAAATTGTTTACATGGGAAAATATAAACTGCAACCATTCTTATACTGTTAATGTTAGAGTTCTCAAAATGACACAGTTGACCACTGGGTGACTGGGATTAATATTAAGAAATGTGGGTGGAGTCTACAACAGCCAATCAAAATTCACCTATTGATTTACAAGGGGAATATTTAGATTGTTACCATATTTACACTGTTAATGGGAAATTCTGAAAAGGCGGCAGGCCACAAACAGCCAATCAGATTTGTTTCTTTTCAATGGGAAAATACAAATTATTGATACCAAGGACCCCAAAGCTCACAAACTTAGTCATTGAGTGTTTGTGTTTTAGGGTTACAAAAAGTGGGCAGAGCCAACAGCAGCCAAATACATGCCCGGGGCAATGCTGGGTTATCAGCTAGTATATAATAAAAAGCAGCTGAAATAAAATGCAATGGCAGGTTTCAGGGCAAGATAAACTACATGTAGGAAACTTGTAATTTGTAGACAGACAGTATTACTTACGCACAAAAGCAAATATGATAACTGTATGAGTAATACAAAGTAGGAAAACACATTTTTATTGAATTTTTGGGGAGTTTCAGACCACTGTAATTACAGAAATGATGTTATTTTTCAAAATAAGTCTATAAAAGATACATAAACTATTACCAGGCAGGATTCACCTCACCAACCCAAACACATACAAACCATTCCTACAATTGTTATGAGCGGTGTGTAGCCACTTTGTAAAGGCATTATACTGTTTATGTACAGCCTGGGTCTGTATAGGTCAGAAAGGCAGCACAAAGGAGTGCTGGGGACCTCACCTTCCTTAGGCCTGGTTCAGCCTAGGCAGCTGGAGCTCAGTCCGCCTGTGGGTCACTAATCCACACAGGCGTAACACATTAAGCCAACTGAGTGCCTCCTTCCTCTTTATTGTGTTAGGTCACCAATACAGACTAAACTTAAAACAATGACTGCTTAAGTAGCACATAAATAGCACCTTCCATATCATTGATATGCTAACGAACAGTGCCAAATTACCATTCAGACACTTCTTAATTAAACTAGTAGTTGTGTGAAAGAATTCCATCAAGCACAGTGTGCTAAGAATAAAAATTTCACCAACTTATATTCTGGTACTATGATTTCCAGTTACCTAAAAGCGTTAAAGAAGCTGCAGATGAAGTTGATAGATATTTAATTATACAGTTAATTATGGCATACTGTCTTTAGGTGCCACCATAGAACTGAAACAATTTATTGGCATAGTAGTAGTGTCACCCAGGCATAGGCAAGAGAGGTTCCAGCCTCAGGGCGCAGTGTAGGAGGGGGGCACACAAATCACTCAGC
This sequence comes from Hyperolius riggenbachi, assembly GCF_040937935.1. Classification (NCBI taxonomy): domain Eukaryota; kingdom Metazoa; phylum Chordata; class Amphibia; order Anura; family Hyperoliidae; genus Hyperolius; species Hyperolius riggenbachi. The sequence continues at coordinate 71,596,815 of NC_090649.1, read as the reverse complement.
TATCATTCCCCTATTGTTTGAAGCAGAGAGAAAAAAAGAAAAAAAGGGGTACATGGCAGTGACTGCAAGCCAGATAACTAGAGATGACGGTGTTGGAGGCCCTGGGAGGGCTTCTTAGTCTAATAGCAATCAGTGTGTGACGGCTGGGGTGGGAGGGATGGAGGGGCACACTTTGGTGTCTCAGCCTTGGGTGATGGAGGACCTTGTCCCAGCTCTGGTTTCAGCACACCAATAATAAACTGCAGCCAGTAGATGACACCCAATTTATACATTTGTGACAATACCTTTAGGGTTTGGTGTTAGGAGATATGATGAGTATCGGTTAGGTCAGAGTAAAGGCTGGTTTACATAGAACGCTGGAACACTGGTACATTTTAACGGATCAATTGTTACTGGCATCGCACTAGTGGATGGCACCACACGAGTGGAAAGACTACCTACAAAGGAGCTGTAATGGGCAATGAAGAAGGGTGGAGGTGCCTAAAAATAAGGTTTATTCAAGCACAATTAAAAAAGTCAATCTGAGGAAGCAGACAGAGACCTGAGAAACGCGTTGTCTTTTTTAAATCATATAAACCTTACCTGATCTAAACTCTTGTTTTTCTGGGTTGGTTCATCTGAAGAGGTAAGATACCTCATGTATTCATTTATTTATTTATTGATAACATACACTCTGAAAGATGTTAATTTTGGCCGCCTTTACCCTTCTTCAATGAAATATCCATAGTTAACGTCAAATTTCCCTGACGACAAAAATAAAAAAACAAATGTACCTTTAGTACAGAATATAATAAATAGACAGAAGTACTATAGAAGTGATACATTTCCTTTATATTCCACATTTCTCTGCCTGCACTGCTCAGAGGGGTCATCCATTGCCAGCGCTGTGACACCGGGATCGCTGTAACAACACGCTAATGAGGGTAGTATATCTGTGTATGGATGATATATTGTATGCAGGATGAGTCGCCCAGATTCCAGAGCCATCCATACTGGGACATTTTTAATTAAGTAAGCCGCTTATTAACAAACTTCAATAAATTATTCATTACACAGTGGAAGCCTCTAAGTAATGTAAAGATTCAATCTTTTTAATCAAAGGCTTTTGTTTTTTTTCCCATCTCTGGAGAGGAGCGAAGCTTTCCGCAGGCGATTTTAACTGGACAGCGACCAACAATGCAAATTATTTTTTTTTTGTTTTGTTTTTTTCAGAATGCTTTTAAAGAGAATCTGCATTCTTATTCATTATATTGTATGCCTATGTAAAGGAGAAGCTCTATGTAAATAATCTTAACAGCCTACTTTAAACTTTTAGCAGCCAAATAAAGTAAAACTTTATTTGCCTGCAGCAGGGGAGTAACAATAGTCCCTGCAAGGGATGCAACTGCAGGGTGGCCCAGAAGTATCAAGGGGGCCACATTGGGGGGAGAAGTTTCTTCTCCCTGTCGTGAGACACTGACAACTAAGAGCATGGTGAGAAAAAACGTTCTGCTATCTGCACAATTGTTCTAATGACTGCATCTGTTCAACCACTGATAAGGAATCATAAAAAGTTTTGCAGACAAAGATTTGTAGACGGTTCCTTTTCAATGTGCAGCAGGGTCTTGTGTACAGCCCCCAGCCCCCAACTTCTCTAGCCCTCCCCAAGTGAGTGTAATAAGCTGAGGCTATGAACACACTCATCTGTCAGTTTTTTGTCTGTGTTTTCTGTACACCATGTGTGCAGGGGGGTGACGAGGCCCCATCCAAAGATTCGCAGGGGGGCCCAGTGTTTTCTAGTTACACCCCTGGGCTGCAGGGCCAAATTTTTCCTGTCACTGGGGAAGTGTACCTTTGCCAGCCTGGCAGGCTAGGCAGGGTATGCAGAGCAAGTGGCAGGGAGTTTTATAGTTACCTTTCCGGACGGCTGGATCGGCTTCTTCCTCCACCACAGCGATGATGTAACCCTAACCTGTCTTCTTGGTTCCCGATCACATGATAGGATGTGATCGGATACCAGGAGACCATGTCAGTGTTACAGCGCCACAGAGTCTTTTCTATCTCTTCCATCACCCCTTTTCCACAATCAGGTGGCGCTGTAACACTGACATGGTCTCCTGGATCCCGATCACATGTCATATCATGTGATCAGATGTGATCAGGACCCAGAAGATTTGTCAGCAGTTCAGAGTTTCCAGTGGAGGAAGAGAAGAAGACGTCCGGAACAGGTAAATATAACCTCCTATTGCAACGCACTCGTTTGGCTGCACTAGGCAACCAAACCATATATGCAGATAGAAGCTGTCGCTGCCTAAGCAGCTTTCAAATAAGCATTCTGAATCTGCCATTGCGTTAAAGGGAATGTACAGTGTATTCCTTTTCCTTATTTGTATTTATAGGGATTTGTGTAAAAAAATAGATTTTTAATAAAATTAATATTAAATATTACAAATGAAAATGATAGGTATGCTTAAGGTGGCCATTAACGGTACTATTTCGTGGGTGATCGATCATTTCTGATCGCCTCGGTAATCGATTGGCACAAATCAGTCTTGCCCATTAATGGCTGGAAGCCTGCTAACCAATCCGAACAGATCGATGGGATCGATCCGAAAAATTGATCGATTCCATTAATCTATTTGAATTGGCTACCAGAAATTGGGCTGTTAATGGACAAATCCTAAAGGCTCCTACAGATTACCATTGGCAATAGGAAATCGATCGGCCACAACATTGTACCATTATTGGACACCCTTAGAGGTCTGCCTGCTGGTTTGAATGAGAAACTTTGCAAATGCAAGAAAGACCTACGTACTGTTGCAATGTAGGCAAGATATCATGGCTCTATGAAGAACAATAGAACCCAGTTATCAGCCACCAAGTCTGAGGACTTTGGTGTCTTAATGTTAAAATAAGTATCCCATTCCCCCAACAACAATAACAAGGAATCTATACTAATAAAACTCCAGCTCTCTGTGTTCAGGGCGGCTGTCTGTGCAGCATCACTGCCCAGCTACGGTGCTTGCACAGCACAGCAGAAAGGGAGTGGCCAGCGGGGGGCACCGTGTAAAACCTGGTCCCCGTTAAAGGGGCAATATGATGAAAAATTGTAAAATTTAAAATATGTCCAAACATAAACAAATAAGAAGTATCTTTTTTCCAGAGTAAAATGAGCCATAAATTACTTTTCTGCTATAATGCTGTCACTTACAGTAGGTAGTAGAAATCTGACAGAAGTGACAGGTTTTGGACTAGTCCATCTCTTCATAGGGGATTCTCAGCAAGGCTTTTATTCTTTATAAAGTTATTCCCTAAAAAGGATTTAAACAATGATGCTGGCCAGCTTCCCTGCTCCCTACACAGTTTTTTTGGCAGTTGGACAGAGCAACTGCCATTCACTAAGTGCTTTTGAAAATAAATATATCCCTGAGAATCCCCTTTAAAGAGATGGGCTAGTCCAAAACCTGTCACTTCTGTCAGATTTCTACTACCTACTGTGACAGCAACATAGGAGAAAAGTAATTTATGGCTCTTTTTACTCTGGAAAAAAATGTACTTCTTATTTGTATATGTTTGCACACATGTTACATTTTACAATGTTTTGCTGTAGTGCCCCTTTAATAAATGGGCCTAATGGCTAGTAAATAAATAAAAAGCTAGTGAAGAACCAATAATGATATTACTTGCTATCTTCCAGCTTTGTGTATTGGATGGTTCGAAAAATGGCCTCCTTGTCATCGTTGTGACCCAGCCTCGCTTAGTGCCATGTGAGAAGGAGGAGCAGTACTCATCACTCACCCTGTCCCTTTAGCTTGATTGGATGACTGTAGAGGGAGGGCAGTTGTTATGACACACCCCCTCATTCTAGTTTGGTCCGGTAACTGGAGAGTGCGAATGGTGTCAGTTCAGGTCTCTGATTCCATTTCATGTCTTGTTATTTACAGGGGTGGGGTGAAAAAAAAAATCACAACAGTTAGTATTTTGATTGTTAATATTATTATAATGATATCATTATCATTACTTGAAGTCATTATTGTGCATTCCCTGTAAAGTACAGTAACCCTAAATTAGGAAACAACATTAAATGAAGCCCAAGATGGGCTACAAAATCTCAGTTGTAGTGATGATTGTAATCGGTTTACGTGAAATTTCGCTTACATTTTTGCAATTACGGCTATACGTAATTACAATTTGGACATTGGTTTGATTTTGTGTAATCCATTCATAATTTCATGTAATTTTAACGTAATTTTGTGCTGACTTATAGAGAAGCTCCGACCAAGAATTGAACTTCATCCCAATCAGTAGCTGATACCCCCTTTCCCATGAGAAATCTTTTCCTTTTAACAAATGGATCATAAGAGGGCTCTGTGTGGCTGATATTGTGGTGAAGCCCCTCCCACAGGAAACTGTGAGGATCATTCTTCTGGCAGTTTCCTGTCTGTGAACCTCATTGCATTGTGGGAAAGAAGCTGTTTACAGCTTTTTCCAACTGCCAAAAAAGCAAGCAGCAGCTACATCACCTGCCAGCAGTAAAAATGTCACCATGTGATAAATGTCAGAATGTAAATCAGGGAGAGGAAAGCTTTTACAATGGGCAAACACTGACTACAGTAAATCATTTATACATAATTATTGTAAAAATGAAACCCTTTTCTTTATTACATAATTTTCACTGGGGTTCCTCTTTAAGCGGTTAATAGCAAAGCCTCCATACATGTCATTGTCACCAAAATTGCTACATACCGTAGATACTCGAATACAAGTTGACCTTGTGTATAAGTCGACTCCAATATTCAACCCTCTTAACCAGTTCAGCCTATCTGGACGAGCTTTCTCGTCCAGATAGGCACTGCATCTTCCCCTGCGTGGTGCGCGCGATCGGGCGCGCGCCCGCGCGCGTACCCGCCGCCCCCCGCTAGCCCCCCGATCAGTGAATGGGAATATAATTCCCATTCACCGATCTAACCTCCCCGCAGAAATACCGACGCTTTCTCTCCAGAGAGCGCGGTATTTCTGCCCCCAGGAAACAACTCCTCTGATCTTTAGTTCCTAGATGCGAAATTGTTCGCATCTAGGAATTTTTTCACTGTGGCCATCTTGTGGCCAAATAGTAAACTGCACCCACATACATTTTTAATTAAAGAAAACTATTATTTTTACATGTAAAACAAACAGTTTCCCTCCCACACCAAAAAATACCCACATACATTTTTTATTAAAAAAAAAATAAAAAAAAATACAATAAAAAAAAACAAAAACAACATAAATAGTTACCCATGGGTCTAAACTTTTTAAATATGCACGTCAAGAGAGTATGTTATTATATTATTTAAAATTATAAGCTTATAAATAGTGATGGACGCAAATTGAAAAAATGCACCTTTATTTCTAAATGAAATATCGGCACCATAAATTGTGATAGGGACATTGTTTAAACGGTGTAATAACCGGGACAGATGGGCATATAAAATACATGAGTTTTAATTACGGTAGCGTATATTAATTTAAAACTATAATGACCTAAAACTGAGAAATAATGAATTTTTTTCATTTCTTTCTTAATCTTCCTGTTAAAATGGATTTAGAAAAAAATAATTCTTAGCAAAATGTAGCACCCAAAGAAAGCCTAATTAGTGGCGGAAAAAACAAGATCTAGATCAATTCATTGTGATAAGTAGCAATAAAGTTATAGGCGAATGAATGGGAGGTGAACGTTGCTCGGATGCATGAGATTTTCGGACTGCGGCGCTGAACCGGTTAAGCTGCAATTTTTTATTGACCCAAATATACATCTACCCAGCAAAGTTAATGGCTGCACTTGGGGACAAGGAGGAGTTAATGACTGCACTGCATACAGTATTGCAGCCATTAATCCATCCTGTCCCTTAAGTGCAGCCAATCACTCCTCCAGTGCTGCAATTATTCACTCCCTTTTATGCAGCCCAGTATTTCCCCCCCGGCCCCTTTCCACGGTAAGTGTTGTTACCAGGACTATCAGGCCTGTCTTTTCTTGGCATTTCCTTTTATCATGAGTGTTACTTATCACTGGGGAAATTGCTGCAAATGGGAATGTCACTAATAGTACACACATTACTCAGTGTGCTCAGTGTTGCCTGTGACTCGTGTATAAGTAGAGAACTTATATATTCGCAAACAGGCAGATTTGGCGAAATGCCATAGACTTCAATGGGCAGGCAAATGTTAAAACCTACAAAGACTGTTTTTGGCCGCAAAAGTGATGGAAACGTTGTTTCAAGGGGTCTAACACCTGGACTGTGGCATGCCAGAGGGGGATCCATGCCAAAAGCCCCACCAAACATTACCGAGTTGACGCAGAGTCAGGTTTTAATCCCTAAAGGGCAGAAATCCCATTATGCACAGCTCTGGCTGTCAGTGGGCTGTGGAGTGTCTCACACAGAGAAATGCAATAGTACTATCAAAATACAGTGTAATAATAATGCACAGGAGTGGTTCTGTGCCTGCAACTTAATGAAGCAACAGCAGTAGTGCGCACACAGCTCTGGGTGTCAGTGGGTTGTGGAGTGCCACACACAAAATAAAAACAGGAGACCGATGTGCTAGCCCTCAAAAGGCCTGTTTGGGGTGTTTTCACAGCAAGTGAGGAACAAGAACACAGGCCTAGCTAATGCTTTCCCTACCTATCTGCAGCAAGTCTGACCCTGCTCTCACTAACAGTCAGCAGCCAGCAGAGAATTAATCCAGTATGGCCACCGCTACTGCTTTTTGATAAGGGGGGTGGGGGTCCAGGAAGGGATGCTAGCTGATTGGCTGCCATGTGTCTGCTGACTGTGAGGTAAGGGGTCAAAGTTTAGCTCAATGATAATGTAACGGGGCGAATCGAACATGTCAAATGTTCGCCGTTCGCCGCGAATACAAGCAGCCGATGTTCGCAGAATACTGCTCGCCGGTGAACTGTTTGGGCCATTTCTATGAATAGCGCTGCCATGTCTCCCACTGTGCAAACTTAAATGTAAGTATACTAGTGGCTAGCTGCCTTCACTGTTTTAAATTCACTCTCAAATTTTTAGATTAGAGTTAGCACATAATTTTGCATCTGTTTTGCATTAGAGGCATGTATTCAGCCCTAGGGGGCTCTGCATTGCCGATGATGGCTTACAATTCAGGTGCATCCTTGAGCGCTTATCATTTGTCTGTTTTGCTTGTCTTATGAAATGTGTATACCATTTATGAATAGCAGCACGAGGAATTATGTTTTTATTGCTAGGTTAGAGGTAGGTCTTCCCCAAGGGGGTACGTCACCGCCGTGGGGAAGTCTATTAGGTCATAATTTGTGCACTAATTATCACTGAAGCTAACACCCCCCCTTGGTCTATAGTGATGCAGGGTGTGTAATATAGTCCAGCTTCTGGAGCTCTGCCCACCGATGCAGCTTAATCACTAATTCCCCCTCCCTCTCTTTGCCTGCAGTGTATGCTGGGTGTGTAATTTAGTCCAGTTTCTGGAGCTCTGCTCACCATTGCAGTTAAATCATTCAGGTATGAGGTTGTTTGAAAGCGCTGCCATGTCTCCCACTGTGCATTTCTATGAATAAGTCGACCCCTATACTTTTATGAAGTGAATCAGACCTGAATTTCGAGACTTATAGTATGTTGAGGAGAATAGTGAAAATAAGAAAATAATTACTTTTTCAATTTACATTTTTGAGAAAATGGATTTTAAAAATGCAAAGGAAAAATGTTTTTTAAATTGTCATTTTTCTGAGTTAAAAAATTGTTTTGCTTTGCAATTTTCCTTTTTTTCTCAAAAACTACAAGGTCTTTTTGAAAGATTCTTTTCTTTTTACATTATTATTTGTAGATATTTTGGTGACAATGGCATGTATGGGTGCTTTGGAATTAACCTGCTAAAGTCGGCACAAAATCACACAGAAATTACGTAAAATTGCAGGATTCCGTTTCCAGATTAAATTTAATAATCCAATAAATTAAGATTCTCACCGAAATTTCGCATTACGATTTTGCATCATAAATGCAAAATACAATGCAAAACTATGATTATGGGAAATTCATACCTATCACTACTTCAGGGGTGTTTTGTACTTATTTCTGCCACGGAAAGCCAATTTCTGATCAGAAACTCGGTAATTGGAATTCCACGAATTTCGCAAAGCCCATCTCTAATTGGCACTGATAGCTACTGGGTAAAATGCAAACCCTTCAGGTCCTAACAAGTCTATCAGAATGTATCAACTTTTTTCTTTTTCCCCAAAAATTCCCACAAAGCAAAATTTCATCTTTTTCTTTTTTTAAACTTGGCAAATGTTGTCATGGCTTATCTGAGGGTCTATCAATGTGATAGATTGCCTTAGCAAAATGCTGGAAATGAATGACACCTTGTCATTTCATCCAGAATAAAATATTCAGGAGTTAGCATAGAGTCCTTCTGTATCTCTCCCGGTTTCCATATCTCTCCTTCATCACTTATTGATGCTGTTTGATTCCCCTTTGACTGAGGACGGAGGAGCAGCCTCAGTACCTGGCCTGCTCGTGTCAGGCGGACGCAGGTTTAATTCTGCCATGAATTTGTTTTATGGAACGCACGCTGGTTTGACATTTGCGGAATATATTGAATGATATAAAAATGTCTCAGAAGATTGCTATTTTTAGCATCCGGGCTGAATTTTTACAATCTCTTAAGTGACAGTAACCAGAGCTAGGGCTTGATTCACAAAGCGGTGCTAACCTACTTAGCACGTCTAAAGTCTTTAGGCGCGCTAACCAGGGTGCTAAGTAGGTTAGCACCGGTTTTCTCAATTGGGAAATCCGGTGCTAACCTACTTAGCACCCTGGTTAGCATGTCTAAAGACTTTAGACGTGCTAAGTAGGTTAGCACCGCTTTGTGAATCAAGCCCCTAGTGTGTTACCAGAACTCCCAGTAACAGCTGAATGCACAGCTTCATCTTGGTTATTTCAGAACATGGTAGGGTTATAAAAGGTTTAGAAAATGGGTAGTAGTGTGACAGAAGCCATTAGCCCTTTAGCAGCCACTTCAGCCCGCAGGTGTTTTCACATTCAGGACGGAAGCAATTTTTCCCTGTCAGCGCTCCTCCTATTCATTCGCCAATAACTTTATCACTACTCATCACACGTAAATTATCCGAATCCTGTTTTTTTTTCTAGCCACAACCCACAAATTAAGCTTTTTCTGAGCGATACTTGTTTTCAGTAATTAATTTAATTTCTATGCATGATCTTAGTGAATTGAGGCCAAGGTCTTCTCTATCTACTATACCCCTTAATGCTTGTTGGAGGTATCCTAAGTTGCGTATGTATTAGTACGGCAAAGGTGAGTTGGGTGCAGGGTGCATCGAACGATGGCTCTCCCTGCTGCTGCTCAAATTCCCGGTAGCACAAAATACTATCCCCTCTCCAAGTCATAGCAACTCTGAGAGAGCCATAATTACACTTGCGTGGGGTGTGCACTATAGCAATGGTGCTAAACTGGCGCCGAGCTTAAGTGCTAGGTACCTGGCTACGAGCCTGGAAACCACCTGCTTTATCCTGGGGTCAAAGGAAAAAAACAAGCCTGAACAGCTCTGGGCCACTGTGCAGGCACGAGGCGTTACTCGTTCATGGACAGGATCGCGACCCCAATTTTTGAGAGAGTCCAGGCATCCAGTCCAGTGGTGGTCTCAAGGAGAACACAGGAAGCCTCTCTACGGAGGTTTGTATCTGACTTCATCTCTGAAAATTACAGGTTTTGCTTTAAAGGAGAACTGTAACGAATGGGGTGTGGAGCCTGCCATATTTATTTCTTTTTAAACAATACCAGCTGCCTGGCAGCCCTGCTGATCTATTTGACTGCAATATTGTCTGAATCACACCAGAAACAAGCATGCAGCTATTCTAGTCAGATCTGACAATAATGTCAGAAACACCTAATCTGCTGCATGCTTGTCCAGGGTCTATGGCTAAAAGTATTAGAGGCAAAGGATCAGCAGGATGCCAGGCGTCTGGTATTGCTGAAAAAGAAATAAATTTGGCAGCCTCCTTATACCTCTCATTACAGTTGTCCTTTAAAGGGAACCAGAGATGAACGTTTCACACAAAATAAACATATCAGTCGATAGCTTGTAAAGAATAAATGCTCTACCTGATAATTTCGCTGCTCTGGTGTGCCTTTTTTTAGTGTTTTTTTATCCATTATTGCTCCAGGAAAAATCAAATATGGCCGCCGGCTCAAATCCCTTCTGCTTCCGGGTTATGAGTTGTTCTGGATGTGCTGTCTAGGCTATATGAGACTAGGCTGCTATTTAGGCTATATGAGATATATTTCATCTGTGTGCTTTCATTTTGGTATGATGTGCAGCTGCCTGTAGGAAGTGTCTCTTATAGGAATGAAACTGCAGGTTTCTCGTCTCTGGTTCTCTTTAAGACCACTAGTGCTTTAAATGACAGGTGTTTACAGTCATTTGACAGGCAGTGTGTATCTGTAACAGAAAATGATATGCCTAGACTTTCCCATTATCCTCTAGTAAACCCCTCCCGCTGGGCGCCTCTCCTGCCTCCCCCTAGACACAGCTCTGCTTGTAAGCTGTGGATTTAGCTTCATGCTACAAAGCTGCTTAAATCTTCATCTAGCGGTTAAAGACAATTTTATCTGCATGAGTATGTTTCTTTTTATTATAGCTTAAATTAAATGTGCGCTTTTAAATAAGAAAATTACTCAGCTGTGCTCGTCCCATTTCTGATTTGGATCTGAATTATATTAATGTAAATGTCATAGCTTTTAAACTTTTCCATAATAAAAGTGTAACAAGAAGCAAAGAAGCTGAACATCTATTCAGATGAAAACGGTATTTCTGCATTTAACATTGCAGTACTGTTTAAAGGGCAAGTGAACATAAATGTGCTTTGGGAGATCAGTAACACGTTGTAATTGCATTCTGGATTAGGGGTCAGATTGAGGCTCCTTCAAAGAGACATAACACTAACACTTCTGACATTTTTCCACCCCCAATAGTACAATAACGCAAGCAAAATAAAACAACTCCTTCTCTGTCAGTAGATTTGACCAGCTTTACGTAAACTTTCTTGACAAACAGCGCCTAAGTTGTTCTTATGATGGGTTGTTTTCACACGTTATACAAGTAACTTATGAATTGCATATATCATGCCTGTTACATCAATTGCGCATTGTGCTTTACAAGGCCTATGCAAAGCCGGTACATGTGACATGCACTATTAAAAGCTAGAATTACCAATTTGTAGGGTATGTTAAGGAGAGAAGTGGGAACAAGGGAAAAAAAATAAAAAAAAGACCTGTAGTTGGAGAAGATCAATATTAAAGTTAGAGGAAAAAAGATACCAGCCCCAGATACCAGCCCCTCCTCAGGTGAAATGAGTATAGGGGTACAAAGTACCCCTTACCCATTTCCTCAAAGGGTTAAATTGAAATAAAAACGCAACCACGAAAAAAGTCCTTTAATGTTCTTAATGAAACATGAATACTTACCCAGTGGCATAGCTAAGGAGCCGTGGGGCCTGATGCAAGTTTTGCATTGGGACCCCCTAAGCACTCTATCCATAACAATTGATACAGGGCACCAAAACCTACCAATGGCAACTACAGTGTCAGAGGTGCAAGAAGGGGATGGGGAACAGTTTGTTATTACCACTATTCAAAGTATCTATAGAAGTGATTATTGTGAGCACAGGTCCAATAGAGAGCTAATACTGTAGTTGAGGGAGAGCCCTTCTTGGCCCCTTCTGCCCAAGGGCCCCGATGCAATTGCAACCTCTGCAACCCCTATTGCTATGCCCCTGTACTTACCTTTGAAAAAAAAGTTCCCACGCTAATATCCTTGGAAAAGTTCCAAGCAAATATCCTCTAGATACCTTGATTGAAGATCTCTGCTGGCTGCCACCACACACAACGCTTCCCGCTGCAGCTCTCAGCTATAGAGAGCCCTATCCTCTTCTGAATGCACTGAGTACCAGCATGGGTGGATGCAATAGGTGTGGGCAGGTGGGGAGGACAGCAGGAGCTGGAGGTGGAGCATCCAGGACAGAGCTCTCAGCTGTACTAGTATATCTGAGAGAAAAGTATCTTCAAATAGCCCTCCAAGGCTCCCCATTGGACTATTAACAAACCAATGGGAAAATCCAAAACTACAAGGTCTTTTTGAAAAAAGTTTCCTCTTGCTCCCACTGTTCTCCTTAACATACCGTGCAATTAGGCGATTCTAGCTCGTATGGGGGCTTTGCTATTGACTTCTAAAGCTGGTGGCCATTGGGCAAAAATGCAAAAAAAAAACTAAAATATTCCAGCGTATTTTCACTTATCGAAGCAAAAATTTTACTTAAAAAGAATATTGGTATTTTTCCTCATCATTGCTTACTGTATGGTCACCTTGTAGTATTTACGTACGATTAAAGAATAATGACATTGCAACATACTATTGAGAGTGAAAGGAGCCTAATAAACAGTAAGCAGCAGGTTAAGATGAAACAGAATATACTTTACTATATTGAAATTAAACAGTTTGTATCATTCTCTCTTCCAGGTCATGGAACAAAAGGAGTCTTTGAGCTTCTTTCTGGGTGGAGAAGAACCAGAGAAAGTTTGCCTTTTAAGGACAGAGTAGCGGACGCCTATTCTGATGTCATGGTTTCGTACACAATGACCAGTTCCCTCTACATCATCACGTTTGGGATGGGAGCTAGTCCGTTCACAAACATTGAGGCAGTCAAGATATTTTGCCAGAACATGTGCATTACCATCATCTTGAACTATTTCTATGTCTTCTCCTTCTACGGCTCATGTCTAGTCTTTGCTGGCCAGTTGGAGCAGAACAGATATCACAGCATCTTTTGTTGTAAGATTCCTTCTGAGGAGTATTTAGACAGGCAACCAATATGGTTTCAAACTATGATGAGTGACGGGCATAAGCATACGATCCATCACGAGCCAGACCCTTACGAGAACCATTTCATTCAACATTTTCTAAGAGAACATTATAACGAGTGGATTACAAATACGTATGTCAAGCCCTTTGTGGTCATCTTATACCTCATCTATGCATCATTTTCATTCATGGGCTGCCTCCAGATTAGTGGTGGATCGAACATTATAAATCTTTTAGCAAGTGACTCCCCTAGTGTTTCTTACGCTTTTATACAACAAAAGTACTTTAGCAATTATAGTCCCGTGATTGGATTCTATATCTATGAACCTCTTGAATATTGGAATGCGACTGTTCAAGAAGACCTGAAAACCATAAGTTCTGGATTCAATACGGAATCCTGGATCGAGCAGTTCTACCAGTTTTTAAAAGTTGGCAATATTTCTGCATCAAACAAAACTGAATTCATTAACGTTCTTCAGAACGTTTTTTTGAAGAAGCCGGAATTTCAGCACTTCAGAAATGACATCATTATTTCCAGGTCAGGAGATGAATTAAACATCATTGCTTCTCGGATGTACCTTGTAGCTAGGACTAGTGAAAACACACAATGGGAAGTGGTTGAGCTTCTTGAAAAGTTGAGGCCACTCTCGTTGATACAAAGCATTAAGTTCATTGTTTTCAACCCCACCTTTGTTTTTATGGACCACTACGGCTTGGCGGTGACTATGCCAGTCTTAATATCTGGTTTTAGTATCTTGCTAGTGTTAATTTTAACCTTCTTCTTGGTCATCCATCCCTTGGGGAACTTTTGGTTAATAATAACCGTCACGTCTATTGAGCTGGGTGTGTTGGGTTTGATGAAATTATGGAACGTTGACATGGATTGCATGTCCATTCTGTGCCTTATGTACTCTTTGAACTTTGCCATAGATCACTGTTCCCCTCTGCTTTATACATTTGTCTTAGCCACTGAGCACACAAGAACTCTATGCATACAAGATTCACTCAAGGAGCATGGCACAGCTATAATACAGAATGTCATAACCTTCCTTGTTGGGCTGGTACCCCTTCTGTTTGTGCCTTCAAACTTGACCTCCACACTGTTCAAATGCTTGCTGCTGACTGGTAGTTGCACGCTACTGCACTGTTTTGTCATTTTGCCTGTTTTCTTAACTTTTTTCCCTCCTTCTAAGAAACGCCACAAGAAAAAGAAAAGAGCCAAACGGAAGGAGAGAGAAGAGATCGAGTGCATTGAAATTCAGGAAAATGCAGATCACGTGACTTCTGTATGAGAGAACAGTGACGATTGACTCTCAAAGTATTTGGACATTTGCAGGGAAAGTAGGCAAAAATCCACCACTCGTGCTGGCCAAAGTTGCAAGAAGGGGTATTTTTGAAACATCAAGGTGCAAGATTTTTATACTTTTTTATATTTAAAAAATGTATTCAGTCCAATTTTTCTATTACCTCATTTTCATAATAACTCTGTTTGATGGAAATGTGGGCATCTTAAGTGGTTACCCTGCTTCTCAACTGCCGATTCAATAGATCATTTAAATCTCAAAAGCAGGAGCTTAAAACTTTACAAGCAAACATGATATTAACATTTGTTAAGTTCCGTGACCCTCCACTAGGGATGGTCAATGAGATGCAAATAATTGTGAGTTGATGCAGAAATTATGCAAATTGTGTATGCAATTTCAAATATTCATGGGGGATTCTCAGCATGGTCTTTATTCTTTATAAAAACACTCCCTGAAGAGGATTTTTACAATGAGGCTGGCCAGCTTCCCTGCTCGCTGCACACATGTTTGGCAGTTGGATGTAACAAATGCCATTTACTAAGTGCTTTTGAAAACAAAGAAATCCCTGAGAATCTCCCATGAGGAGACCTGTCGGTTCTGTCAGATTTCTACTGCTTACTGTAAGTGACAGCAACATAGGAGAGAAGTCATTTATGGCTCATTTTACTCTGGAAGAAACATACTTCTTATCTGCATATGTTTACATATATTTAAAATTTTAAGCTTTTTGTGACAGTGGTCCTTTAAGTGAAAGTGAGAAGAGGGCTGTCTTTTACTTACTTGCTGCTTCTTCCAGCCCCTCAAAGTCTTTGAGCCCCCTCTATGACAGCAGAGTCCCTGTGAGCGGGTCAGGAGACAATTTTATTGTCTCCTGACTTTGTCTATCAACGTAAGCAGCTCCCATTGGCTTACATTGATAGGCAGGGGCATAATTAACTATTTACTTCTTACACTCTCCTAAAAATTCCCACATGTAATTTTAAAAATTTTTATTAAAATTTTTAATTTAAACAAAAAAAACCTAAATAGTCACCTTAGGGTCTGAACTTTTTTACATATGCATGTCAAGAGGATATATTACTTTTATGTTTATAAATTATGAGCTTGTAAATAGGGATGGACTCAAAACTGAAAAAATGCACCTTTATTTCCCCAAAAAATATTGGCGCCATACATGATAGGGAAATAATTTAAATGGTCTAATAACTGGGACAAATAGGCAAATCAAGTACATGGGTTTTAATTATGGTAGCATGTATTATTTTAAAACCATAATAGCCGAAAACTGAGAAATAATGAATGTTTCCGTTCTTTTTCTTAATATTCCCGTTAAAATGCGTTTGGAATAAAATAATTCTTAGCAAAATTTACCACCCAAAGAAAGCCTAATTGGTGGCAGAAAAAACAAGGTATAGATCATTTTGTTGTGATAAGTAGTGATAAAGTAGTGAAAGTTGCTCAGATGCATAAGGTGAAAAAAAAAACACTGAAGGCTGAAGTGGTTAAGGTCCTACTAATTAGGTTGTTAGTCATAAAAGGCACACTGAGCGTTTCGGACCAGCGGAGACGTTGAAACAGCATATAATTTAGCCAGCTTTTAACTAGGTCATGCTAAAATCTCAGTTTTGGCCTGAAATGGCCTTTAATGTTTTCTTTCTGCTCTGAGCATCAGGGAGCTCGCAGCAGACACTAATGATGGTGCTCCAAACGTCCTATTTGGTACTTGGGAGTACTGGCTCTAAATTGGAAAGAAACCTTCCATATCAAATTGTTCCCTGAGTCCTGACTCATTGGTGAGACTGGAAAAACAAATACTCTGTTTATGGCAGGAATCCTCAACAAAGGATACTATTAGCTAATTAGCACTAGAATGGGGGCATTCAAGAGGAACCACACTTATAATTTATATACTTGTTTGTCCTGCAATGGTTAGCAGCTGGCCAGCTCACCCACTTAAAGGACTACTATCATGAAAAATTTAAAAACATTTCTCCCAAAGTAAAAATGCACTATAGATTACTTTTTTCATATGACCTGTAAGTTGTAACAGAGGCGCTAGTACAAGTATAAAATGTATTAAAAAAAACTGTTTAAAACAGGAGGTAGTGGTGGAATTACCTCCCCAAAGTAGACACAATTCTGTTAATTATTCTCAACAAGTAGCTTTATTCATATACTCCAAAATGCAACACATTTCACAGGTTCAATCCTGCTTCATCAGGCAGTAATTGGAGCAAACTATGGCAGTATGTCAGGAAGCTAAGCGCCTTCCTACAAATTGGTTCAGTGATTCTACAAAGGCCATAGAGATCCTCCCATCTACTGCAACTCCTGATGTGAAATCTGTGTCTAATTGTCCTGAATGATCCTGTCTAGTGGCTACTTCTTCTTCCAGGTAGGACATAAGTCATGTAGGACCTGGTCTCACAAGAATGCACCAACGCAAGTGAACCTTTCCCATGCAGTACTATTATGTCCAGCTCTTCTATGCTGTTGAGTAAGCTATAAAATCAATGAATGACATCAAATAGCTATGCTGGGTGCCAGCAAAAAGGCCGCCTCCTGTGTAGAAGACAACCCAACAGTACAGTACTGAATAACTTATCAAGCTATATAAATATTCTTTGCTGTCAAAGGCTCAGTACTCTGTCCATTGACCTTACCACTGATTTGATGTGTTATTTGAGATGCAAATCATTTCAGTTTCATAAAAATTGCTTGCAGCATGGAGTTGGAGTTGGTCCAATCAGGTGCACTTCCTGTCCATTATGATTGGTCCAATTCCACCACGCCACATACCGTTTGCATCTCATTGTCCACCTCTGCTCCTGGCAGAGATCCATTTAGTTGTGGACTCCAAAAAGTAGGGTTCAGAAATCTTTGAAAGTTCCTCATCATTTCCATGAAACAGAGAACATGTCATTTTTAGCCATGTGTTTTTAAGAAAATGAACTGGTTACTCTGAAATTCAGAATTATAAAAAAAAGTGACTATCAGGGTAATAATAATACTGATGACACACCAGAAGAACAGAGTGAATTCTATGCAAAAGTCAATGTTGTCA
This sequence comes from Hyperolius riggenbachi, assembly GCF_040937935.1. Classification (NCBI taxonomy): domain Eukaryota; kingdom Metazoa; phylum Chordata; class Amphibia; order Anura; family Hyperoliidae; genus Hyperolius; species Hyperolius riggenbachi. The sequence continues at coordinate 71,579,576 of NC_090649.1, read as the reverse complement.
GTACAGGCATTCATCTTCTGATCTCCATGAAATAACCTCTTCAATGGATATATTTGCTGATTCCTGACACAGCCATGCAATGTCTATCCATTAAAGGACGACTATTGCAAAAAAAAAAGGTTAAATGTAAAATACATACATATAAAAAGTAAATTTCCTCCTGAGTAACATGCACTATACATAACTTTTTTCTTATGTTGCTGTCACTTAGAGTAGGCAGTGAAAAATTGACAGAACTAATAGGTTTTGGATCAGTCCATCTCTTCATGGGGGATTCTCGGGTATTTATTTACAAAAGCACTTACTGAATGGCAGTTGGACATTTCAACTGCTAAAATAGCATGGAAACAAGTAGGGATGCTGACCAACATCTTTCTATAGATCCTTTCCAGGTAGCGCTTTAAAGGTAATACTTAGAATCCAATGTGGTGATGGACTAGTCAAAAATCTGTCAACTTTGTTACTTACTGTAAACGACAGCAACATAGGAAAAAAGTATTTTACAGTGCATTTTACGCTGGGTGAAATGTACATTTTGTATGTATGTATCTTACATTTTACAATAGTGGTCCTTAAAACCTTACCAAGCAGGAGGAAATGAAAGAAACCAGGAAGGAAAATGTTCATTAACATAAATACTGTATACTGTATGATATATCGAATTGTTCCTGCCATTGATGGTCGTGGTTATGGATCTTTGTGGAATGTCATTGTGACTATGAATTGCTCTGCTACCAAGGTCTTGATATATTTTTAGATGGCATGTAATATGCTAATATATTTTTTTTTTCATGCATTTCCTAAAAACAAAAGAGAATTTCCCTTGAATTGCCAATCTGTCATTGCCATCGTAAAACTATGGCAATTACTTTCATTCTGCAGTTATAGAATGTTGACATCTTCTGCAATGCTTTACGGAGTCATGTCACTAACTGTCCCTTATGAGAAGTCACAACAATCTTTTCCCTGTCATAATCATAGACTTAAAGGGCCACTATTCTGCTACATTATGGGATACATTAGGTGGCAAGTGATCAGTCAGCTGGCCAAGCATGAAGATCTGAGTCACTTTGAAAGGGGTAAAAGCATATCCAAAATAGCAGGCAGGTCTGGTGGGATATTGCCAGCATCTAGTGGTTAGTCACCTCTCAAGAGTGGTCCAAGGAAATGTAACCAGTCAACTAAACCATCTCAACTAGCAAGGGCTACTGCAGCAAACATTGCTGAAAAAATATGCTGCCATGAAAGGGAGGCGTTAGAATGTCACAGCTTGCTGCATAATGGGCACGTAGCTGCAAATAAGTGAGATTGCCCATTCCGACCATGTCCACAGCTGAAAGCAGCTATAATATGGAACTGAGCACCAGAGCTAGACAGTGGAGCCATGTAAGAAGGTGGCCTGGTCTGATGACTCACATTTTCTTTGGCCTCCCAATTCTCTAGACCTGACTCCAGTCAGATGTTCTGGACAAACAACTCCAATCCATGGTGGGTACCTCACAACTTACAAATCAAAAGGATCTGCTGATGACTTGTTGACGCCTTCAGAAGTCAATTGTGGAGTCCTGGCCTCAATGGGTGAGAGAGGTTTTGTTATCACAAGGATAACTTACACAATATTAGCTTAGAGATTGTATTGTTTTTGCCATTCAGTGTAAAGCATTTTACAGACAGTATCTAACAATTTCCATTACTTACACTACTTCAGCAAAGATCCAAATCTAATACCCCAATCACATTCTAGGGCCATTTTCTTGGGGCAAGCCAACAACTTAACGTACTTATCTATGTTTTGGGTTGTTAGAAAAAATCCCTGTCCAAGAATTAGTAAGAATTATAATTATTACTTAGCCATCTATGCATGTTTTATTTTTGATCTTGGCACATTTGCCACAATATCATTTTGAAATGAAGATAGGGCAAAGCAAGAAGATGTGGAGACACACATGAGAGACACAACCAAATGTTGGAGTGGCTGGATAGTGTACCGGTCCAGGAAAGCCCACTGACCATGCCCAAAATGTCTGCAACTCACAAGTACTTTTGAGATTGATGTTAGTAGCCACAAAGCCTAATGTTAGAAAGTAGGTACTAGGTAGGTATGAAAATGAGCAGTGGTAGAAAAATAAAGTGGATTTTTAATAATGGTTGATGGTTCCTTCTCTGTAGACTAGGGTAGACTAGCTAAGCATACCTCTTCAGTGGTTCCTTAGTTTGCCTTTTAATCCCAGAGGGGACCAGTGAAACTGAAGGAGAACTGCAGTGATATCAACTCAACCACTCCTTCTAATATATGAAAAAAAAAAATACATTTAGCAACAAATGAGAATGTGTCTTTCGTTGGTTTGACTTTTAGAGATCCTGAGGGGTTATGGCAGTTTGGACATTATCATTACAGTTAAACATGACCCCAGTTTTGACCAAGAGACATGAAGTTGACTTAGGTAAGGTTACAAACACTTGCAAAAATATTTCACTAAGTTATATAAGTCACCACCACATAGGCTCCTCACAAAAGTTCGGACAGTTCTTTTTTTCATAGAGCAAAAATCAGCAACTCAATGGACTTGCAACATCCTCACACTCTAGTCACAGAGACAAGAACCTTTCAGAGGCCTCCAGATACCTACAGTTCTTGCACCGTGCTTTCAGGCCTCAATGGAGATACTGTAAAATTGAATATTTTCTTTGTACTGCTTTTATTTTTGTATTTTAATGTATTAACAAGAAAGTATTCATTTTTACAACAATGCCAATGATCCTTAGGATCATGGATGCTCCTGGAACGAGTTTGTTTTCCACATAACAACATAACAGTGTGTGGAAATCATGTATGTCTGGACAAGAGGACAACAAGGTTCCATGAAGTTATGAGAAGGATGCTGATAGAGTCAGGGATTGTGTGACCTTTGTGAAGAACATAGGTGGTAAATGTATAACTAGATGAAATATCGCTGCACTTTACAAGTCTTATTATTTTATTTATAACTTAAAAGCTAACTTCATTTTTCCCAATCCAGAAACAAGATGGGTTAATCTTTTTGGCTAGGTGTTGTAGTGATGATGTGAACTTCTGGACACTTTGGTAGACGTCATGATTTTGTTATAGGCCCCCACTATGACTGTATAATGACTTAAAGTGGATCCGAGATGAAAAACTAACTATATCAAGTAACTTGTCTATATATCTTATGTAAAGTTTAGATAGTTTACGCAGCATATCTAGCTGCAAACAACTCAAAAAGTTTAAGATTATTTATTCCTGTGATACAATGAAGGAAAGCATGTTCTGTTTGTCACATTGTCACAGGCTGAGGGCTGGAGATGCTATCAGCTTGCCTGTGTGTAAATTCAGTCCCCTCTCCTCCTCCCTCCTCCCCTCTGCCTCTGAAATCAATGGCTTTTAACTTCCTCCTCCTCCTGCTCAGACTGAGCTCCCATAAGCCCTTGCTACAATGCCAAGGCACAAAAGGAGCTGTGGGTGAGGCCTGTTTAGTTTATAGGACACTAGAGTATTAAAACAAAACAAAAAAAGTATTTGGCTTGAGGAATGCCCTATAAACTATATGAAAGGAACACAATTATGCAATGAATAAAAGTTTATCTCGGACCCACTTTAAAGTAACACTGAAGCATCCTAGAAAAAGAAAAAGTCAGATACTCAGTAAAGGCTCTGGATTCCATAAAGCCTTCCTGGTCTTTTTCTTCTCTCCCTTGGTAAACGACCCCTCCTTCTCCGGTGAAGCTATGCAAGCAACTGGTCAAATATGCCTTTAGGAATCTTCGGAAGGCTTTGGAAGCACTTATGTCTCCAAGTGTGCATTGAGCATTGCAGATCCAACCGTCTTTGGAAGCACTCGGAGACACCAATGCCTTCCCAAGGCCTCCCGGAAGTATGAAATTTGAACAGCGAACAGCGGGGCATTGAGGGCACCTAGAGAGGACCGGGAAGGCTTTATGAGATCCAGAGCCTTTCCTCTCTATAGGTGAGCATCTTACTTTTTTTTTCAGGATGCTTCACATTTGCTTTAAGAGATGCATTCAGCATATTTGCATTAATAAAATGTGGAGGTCAATGAAACCACTTATCATCTAACTGAGTTTTTGAGGTATTATTTAACTACATAGTTTTGTGGCATGTAACAATGGTTAACATGGTACAACATTCTGCTGCTGCTAAAATCAACGTCACGTTTGGTTTTGTTGATCGAGTAAAACAACGGAAAAAAAACCTATATAGACACAAACAGCAATATATCATTTTTGATGGCTAAATATTACAGTGGGTCATGCATGATATTCCCAATCCCAACATTTATACAGCAATTGCTAAAATAACTGTCATCTCTGTGGTTGGACGTAATAGAACTCCCAGTAGGCAGCCTACGATAAACGTATGTCAGTCCACAGCAGAAATGGTCCATAAAGTTCATGTATGTGATTGGCAAGTCTTTACTGTGTCACTGTAGACATCTTGGAACCATTTGTTTTGGGGGTTATCCAATGAAAAAAAAATTGCGTGCTGATCAGTAATATGTATTTCTACTTTCTATTTTTGTAAATGTAATGTCCGTCAATGTTAACCCCTCACGGTAATTATGCATGTATCATGAACTGCACTAACAACTTGGTCAGTGCTCTCAGGGGGTTAAACCGCAGGAGATCTGTTTTTCTAGTTTTTTACTATGCTAACTTTATCAGAGCATGAAACTCTCTTTGGAGCAAAGTATCTATATTGTTATGCAATAGGGAGTCAATATTAAAAACCTTATCTTGGAGGCTGTGAACACTATAAAGTGTCTTTTGCTTAACATGTCAAAAACAAACAAAAAAACCTTGAAGGCGGCAGCTGCTTTTTTGTCACACCGATTCAATGCTTTGTGTTTCCTCAAAGGACAGTTTCAGCAAAAATCTGCAAATGTGTAAAGATCAAATCTGTGCCAAAACCAAAGAAAACACCATTCACATAAACTCATTTAAATGGGGGTGTTCAGACAAGTCATGTCATTGACTTAACTTCCTTGAGTTTTTCCCACACAGGTGAGTCGATCAAAAGGTCATTCGTTTATATTAATGACTTAAAAAAGCACTCCAGTCAAAATGTTTTGTGAAATGGTTCTTATTGCACAGATACGCTTCCTCTACCACCTCCTGATGAAAGTTTTCCATGTATGGGGTTTGGGTGTTACCATAAATGACGAGACTGGATGTAAAAAATGTGGTTTATTATTACAATGGTAAAAAATTTAAATGGGAAATTTAAAAAGCGATCACAATGCATCACTACTGAATATGCAAATTCTCGTTATGCCCCTGATGCCAGGCTTACATTCAGAACCGCTGGTGTATTGCAAGGCTATAGCTTATACATTTTACAGAGCCACATCAACCCAACATGCAGACAGCCTGTTTCAGACTTTTGGTCCTCATCAGTGCAAAGCAGGGATTTTTATGGATCTATAGGCTAGGGCTTGGGCCAGTACAACAGAAGTCCGAAACAGGCTGTCTGCATGTTGGTTTATTTGAGAAACTGAACTACGTAAGTTGTACTTTTATCTCCAGTGAAGTGCTCCCTCAAATACTACACTTAGTAACTCCTGGTATTTCACATTGTGTTTCCTTTCTAAGGTCACAGAGAAGCCCTGTGTGATTATGAGACAGGATGTAAGGGGAAATCCCCAAAATATGGAAAAAGACAGCAAGTTTGGTATAGGTCCTCACTGATCCAACTGTCCAAAAGAACAAAACAAATGCTTGGTCTAGAAAGGCAGACATTTAATTAATATATTGCCTATATTACCTATCTGATTGTTGGGTTTTGACTGGAGTGCTCCTTTAATTCAAGAACAATAAGGTCTTCTTTATGGAAGAAGTGCTAACATCTGCTCACAAGGTGGTCACCAGCCGAGAGCTTTGTTTTTAGTTGCTTAGCTGAGTACTAAGCAGACTGCTGTTTCTATACACTTGAACAAGGCATTTCAGAGTAAGCTGGTGTGTGGCAATGCTCAGCTTGTTATTCAGTGTTAGAAACCCATTTTTACAGTCAACCACCTGGATTGATTCATGGTTGGCCCGTTTTGTCGTAAAGGCCTTCTTTCAGATACAGTGTAAGGAAGAATCACAGTTCATACAGTATATGTTGAGTTCTTTCTATATGTGAATGACCTCAAACCACTTGTACAGCCAAGGATTATGAACTTTTTTACACAACAGTGTCTGTCACTCTTGGAAGCCTTACTAGTAACAGTTCTAGATACCAGAAAAGGCAACTTTTGATAAAGTAAAATCTCAAGGAGTTGGGTTTTAGCGCTACGCATACTGTTTGTCTTCTTGGCTAAGCTTCAATTTTGCTATTGAAAGCGAAGAGCAGACTAGAGAAGGTCAATGGGATGCTGCTAATTCCAGTTATAATGCAAAGGTGATTTAAACTGTGTTAAGTTTGGAAGTTGGGACAATCAAAATCAGCAGGTAGGATAGTTGGTTGTTCCAGTTCCAAGCAGCATACAGTTTGCATTAAAGGAAGTCTGAAGCCCAAAAAAAAAAAAAAAAAACAGATACTTACCTAAGGAGGGGGAACACTCTTGGTCCTATAGAGTCTCCCTGTTCCACTTCTAGTCCCATTAGTCCTGTCCTGGCCCAATTAGCAGTGTCTGACCCATGGGACTTAGATTGCTCTCTTCAGCGTTGGGCTGGCTTCGGCAGTCTTCATGAGTACTCGGACTCCCAAAGAAAGGCCGCTCCATACTGCACACGCACAAGCACCCTCTCACATGCACTTGCTTGTGCACAGTACAGAGCCGCCCATCTTTGGGAGCACTTTGGCTACTGAGGACTGCTGATTAACCATCCTCAGTGTGAGATTTGAATGGAGGAGCCTGCGGGGGAAACAAGGGGATAAGGAGAGGAATGGGAAGGCTCTATAGGACCCAGAGTCTTCCCTCTCCTTAGGTAAGTATCTGTTTTTTTTTAAATATTTGGCTTCAGACTTGCTTTAAGTTGTTCTGGAAATTGGATTTATTAGCTTCTCCTTGATCATCTCTGGAGTAGACATCCCTTGGCTCATGTCTTATTCTAGCCTCTGCTGCAGTGCAGAGGATGGAGTATGTCCTCCAGTTCGGCTTTCCAAGGAAACATTTTGGGCCTGAAGACAGAAGAGCTGTAGGAAAGCACCTGTGTGGACTGCTGTTGTTTTCATGTTGTATGGTTGAGTAAAAAACCAGTAGTGTAAAAAGCAGTAGTGCGCGACCATAAGCCAAAGCAACCAAACAGAAATCAGCTCTTATTATTATGACCATTTTAAGCTGCTGCAGATTGATATCTGACTGGTTGCTAGCCAATCGCAAACCATTGCTTCCTGCACTGTTATTGAAGGTGATCCAACAGGTAGGATACCATGGATGGAGTACAGTATATAATGTTTTGTGACAAAAAAGGGCCTGGCAGCTCTGCAAGCTCAGGCCGCCCCAAGCATGGGCATAAGTGTGGAGGGAGGAGCCTCTGTAGCTCTAGGAGGGCCCAGCACTAGTAGGGGGTGGGGCAAACTGCTTGCCTCCATTCGGTACAGGGGTCCATCCTTCAGATCAGTGCGTGGTTGTTATATCTACACTTGTTATGGATGTGGGAATCTTGGTGGCCAGACATATTTTATAATCCCTTGCAGATGGGCCTACAGGAAGTGAGTGCCACCCAGGGAACACAGTGGAACAATGGGGGCCTCATCAACATTTTCTTGGGGTGCTTCATGATTCGCAGTTGCTCCCCTGGTCCCCAAGTTCCTCTGTATGTTGTTGGTAATAAGGATAAGAGGGGTGCTATACAGGGGACCCCTAATCCTCTTTATCACGTATTAACCATGGAATGACGAGGATGAGGGATCAACTTACTTGTAAAGATAAACAATCCCTTTAAGCGAGTGTAATGATGTATATGATATAAGCAATGAAATGAATACATTATGTTTAATAATGCATAGCATCATGTCTATCTGATTAATGATGGTAATAATGTAATTTATTAAACAGACTTTTTTTTTCTGGATGCCTCAGCGTGCCTTCCCAAGGCATTTATGTGACTACAGATGGACACTTCTAAATTGGTTACTAGGCTACAACTTCTCTGTCAAACAACCACAGATTCCAGTCTAAGAGAATGTGTACAATGAATGGAATCTACATGCTGCATCATATAGTGTGGGAGGAACAGCGGAAGATACCATTGTACAGTGGAGGGGAGGACTATTACATGTACCTAATAAATTATACAACTGCTTTTACTATATTTCTGTGTGCTTTTTGTATGGTGTACATTTGTTTTATGTGTTGTTCAGCATACTGTCATTGCTTAGATTTAGATCACAGCAAATCCAGTCTCTGTTGGGACCTCACACACTCTACCAAGGGGAGAAAGTAATAATGGTGCCTATTAAAGGGGCTCTTTCGCGGAAAAAGTAGGCAGTTAACAAATGTGACAGATGACAGGTTTTGGGCCAGTCCATCTTTTTAAGCGGGATTCTCGGGGCTTTTCTTTGTTTTCAACAGCATTTCCTGAACAGCAGTTGCAAAATCTAACTGACATAATATTGTGCAAGTGATTAGGGATGCCGGCTGGTATCTTGCTATTTTGGCAGTTAAACTGCTGTTCAGGAAATGCTGTTGAAAACAAAGAAAGCCCTGAGAACCCCCCTTAAAAAGATGGACTGGCCCAAAACCTGTCATCTGTCACATTTTTTAACTGCCTACTTTTTTCGCGAAATAACCCCTTTAAAAAGGGTGCCCCATCCACATCAATGCAAATCTTGTCTATTGGTGCCAAGTGTATAAAAAGGGCCACGTAAATATAAAACAACTATATCGGTTGTTATCTTTAATTTTAATTTCCATACCAAATTTTTGGATCACAATAGCCCATGATTTAACAAATAATCGTTTCTAAAACGGTATAACTGTTTCTAAAACTGTTCCCTCTGCTTTCTCAGAAAAAAAGCATTTGCACTTCAACTGTTTTGCACCACAACAAGCAGCTTCCACGATTCCCACCTATGTTACAAATTATCGTTTTTGAAAAAACTTTTATATAAACATTTTTATTTTTGCGTTTTGACTCCTCATTGATAATTTTTTAAATTCTAAAACCATAAACAATAATGTAGAAAATTTATATGGCACAAACAAAAAGGGGGGGGATTAAGGTTAGGCGCCCTCCAGAGGGGGTTAAGGTTAGGCAGTAGGCACCACCGGGGGAGGGGGTCTTAGGGTTAGGCACCCCGAGGGTAGGGTTCCGTGTGGGAGTAGGGAGAGGTTAGGATTTAGTAAAATATTGGTAACTATATTTTACTATATGAATGAGGTGATACAATATTGGTGATTTAAACAATACTTTATCACTTTTTCTGGTGCCCATTTTACTAAACATAAAAATAGAGCTTACAGTGGGGAATAGTTGAATTTTAGCATTATAAACAATATTTTATGCCATATTCTAGTGCCTATTTTCCTAAATGATAACTTCAATATTGTTTATATCTGGCGCTGTTTTTGACCTGCGCGCCAATGGTGAAGTGCAGTGGATTCCGTTCGGATAACGTGCAGTGTGTCGTGTGTTCACCGGCCGCCAGGGCCAGATTTAAGGCAAGGCCACATAGGCCATGGCCTAGGGCACCACAGGATCAAGGGCAGCAGGCTATACTGGGGGGGGGGGGGGGTGTCACCTGACTACCTATACTAGAGAGAGGGATTCATCAGGATATCTATACAGAAGGGGGGAGGGTCACCTGAATTCTTATACTAGAGGAAAAGGGGGGAAGGGTCATCAGACTGCCTATACTGGAGGGAAGGAGGGTCATCAGGCTATCTAAACTGGAAAGTGGGGGAAAGGTTATGTGGCTACCTATACTGGTGGGAGAGGGAAGGGTCATCTGGCTACCTGTACTGGGAGGGGTCAACTGGCTACCTATACTGAAGGGGGCAGCTGCCGAGATGACAGTGGCCTTGAGTGGTAAAGAGTTCATTTGGCCCTGCCGGCCGTGCATGATTACGTTTGCAATGTACTTCTATGTACTGAATACTTCACTGTATGCATTACATTGCACAACGTGACTTTTCAACATCGTTGCATTGTGAGCCTGGTTTTCAGGATGCGCAATGCAACATGCAGAGTGTTAGTGTAGAGACAGGGAAAGGAGGCCATGAGAACAACAATAAACCTGTCTGAATAAGGGCTTTACAAATATCAGTTACTATTTTTTTTTGTTCTTATTAAATGTACTGTGTGATTAAATGTCAGCGTTCTCCTATATGCCAGTGCTTCTCCACATTATTACAGCACATACTACTTATTAGTGGTTATATTTGCTGAGTACCCCCTATTGTGAATAACAGCATCTTAAAGCACAGCTGATGCAGCGCAATAAAAGAATGGATTTTTACCTGCTTGGGGCTTGCTGCTGCCTCCCACCCGGAAGAGTGTCAGGTCCCTTAACATCCTCTGGGTCTTGTCCACTCCAGAATGTCTGTTCCAGTCATGCCTACTACACATGCGCAGTCCCTTCACACTTGCCTACTGAAGCATTCTGCACTGGAAGCACTCTTCGCATTTGCGGTTTTCAAAAGAATGAACCATGCATGCATCAGAAATTAGAACGCTCCTGGCAACAGGAGCGCAAACATAGGAGCGTGCGAACAGAACTGCACATGCGCAGTAAGCGCTACTGCAGCTCCAGTTGTAGATATTTCAGAGCTGACAGCAGGAGAACACAGGGGACCCAGAGGACACCTAGGGACCTGACACCCTGTAGGGAGCTGGAAAAAGCTTCAGGTAAGTAAAAAAATCATTTTTTGCACTAGTTTAGTTGTGCTTTAAACACTCCTTGATACATTTTTATTTGTTAAGGGTACTCCATATTTGTGTATGATTTTCTAATATTCCTTTATACCTTTAATTTAAGTGGTAAAACTCATGATTTCCTCTTTGTTCTAAAAGATTATTTATAGCATAAAATCTATTACCACCAAATAATGCAGCAGAACATCATTAAAACAGTTAAACACAGCACCTTGTTCTTTGTTTACATTCATTTGCCAGATACATTTAGTGAACGTTAGCAAACTGCCGAAACTGAGCTGTACTGAGCTGAGAAGCAGAAAGAGCTGAGAAGTGATCAATAGATCGATTTTAATATTTAAATACAGCAGCTATGAATAAAATGTAATGGCAGCTTTCACAGCAGATAAACTGTACTTTGGGAAGTTGTAAACAGATAATATTACATGTGCACAAAAGCAAATATGGTAACTGCATGGGTAATAAAAAGTATGAAAACACATTTTTTTTGAATGTTATGTCAGAGTTTTATCCCACTTTAAGTAAAACCCTTATTTAGACTTATTTATGCCTGATTTATTTACCTGTAACCCAGCGCCTCCAGAGATACACCTACCACATTAAGGAACCCAGACTGCATTGCTGCAATTTGTCAATTCTTCTCTCTTCAACTCATCAGTTGCTTGAGCAGCTATCCCTTTGTGTCTTTGAATCTTTTTAAAGAGAAACTCCAACCAAAAATTTAACGTTATCCCAATCAGTAGCTGATACCCCCTTTTACATGAGAAATCTATTCCTTTGCACAAACAGACCATCAGGGGGCGCTGTATGACTGATATTGTGGTGAAACCCCTCCCACAAGAAAAGTTCAAACTTTTGTCAGTTTCCTGTCTGTGAACCTTATTGCATTGTGGGAAATAGCTGTTTACAGCTGTTTCCAACTAGAGATGGGCCGAACCTCCGATTTTAGGTTCGCGAACCGGGTTCGCGAACTTCCGCGGAAGGTTCGGTTCGCGGTAAAGTTCGCGAACCGCAATAGACTTCAATGGGGATGCGAACTTTGAAAAAAAAAATAATTATGCTGGCCACAAAAGTGATGGAAAAGATGTTTCAAGGGGTCTAACACCTGGAGGGGGGCATGGCCGAGTGGGATACACGCCAAAAGTCCCCAGGAAAAATCTGGATTTAACGCAAAGCAGCGTTTTAAGGGCAGAAATCACATTGAATGCTAAATGACAGGCCTAAAGTGCTTTAAAGAGATTCTGTAACATTAAAAAGATCCCCTGGGGGGTACTCACCTCGGGTGGGGGAAGCCTCCGGATCCTAATGAGGCTTCCCACGCCGTCCTCTGTCCCACGGGGGTCTCGCCGCAGCCCTCCAAACAGCCGGCGACTGTGCCGACTGTCAGTTCAATATTTACCTTTGCTGGCTCCAGCGAGGGCGCTGTGGCGACTTTCTGCACGGAAATAGACGGAAATACCCGATCTCCGTCGGGTCCGCTCTACTGCGCAGGCGCCGGAAACTTGCACCTGCGCAGTAGAGCAGACCCGACGGTGATCGGGTATTTCCGCCTACTTCGGCGCCGAGAGGCATCAGAGCGCCTGCGCAGGAGCCAGGAAGGTAAATATTGCGTCACGGCTGTACGGAGGGCTACAGCGAGACCCCCGAGGGACGCAGGACAGCGTGGGAAGCCTCATTAGGATCCTAAAGCTTCCCCCACCTGAGGTGAGTACCCCCCAGGGGCGGTTTTGTCGTTACAGTTCCTCTTTAAAACATCTTGCATGTGTATACATCAATCAGGTAGTGTAATTAAGGTACTGCTTCACACTGACACACCAAACTCACCGTGTAACGCACCGCAAACAGCTGTTTGTGTAGTGACGGCCGTGCTGGACTGCTGCGCACCATGGCGAGAGTGCAGGTTTTGGTGGCTTTACAGCCCATATGGTCGCCTGGCTGATGTAGCTGAATGACAGAACAGTGACTGTCCAGCTGATCAAATTTGGTCTGATCACAATGAAGCAACGACCTTATTATCTTTTGTGTGCCCCCCGAGACACTCATCTAGGCGCCGGTCATTGCTTCATTGTGATACGCAAGCCCCTTCACCACGGCAAGGTAATGATCACGAAGGGGAATGGGCGCATGTACATGCCTTTTCTTTTGTTGTTGCAGCTGCCCGCAGTGCAGCCAGAAAAATTAGGCAGTCATGTACACACACCAGAAAAATTATTACAGCGGCCGCTGCTAGCAGCGGCCTAAAAGATTCAGCAATCCGCCTGGAGTCCCGGACCCTGTTGGTGGTGGCGGAGAAGGTAGTCAAGCGGCCTGCAGGCAGACATGCTGTGTGCAGGGACTGGGAGCGACTTAGTCAGTACAGGTATACAGTGGCAGGTTCACTGAACAGAACAGGTATGCAGTGGCGGGTTCACTGAACAGGTATGCAGTGGCGGGTTCACTGAACAGTACAGGTATACAGTGGCAGGTTCACTGAACACAACAGGTATGCAGTGGCGGGTTCACTGAACAGTACAGGTATGCAGTGGCGGGTTCACTGAACACAACAGGTATGCAGTGGCAGGTTCACTGAACAGTACAGGTATGCAGTGGCGGGTTCCCTGAACACAACAGGTATGCAGTGGCGGGTTCACTGAACACAACAGGTATGCAGTGGCGGGTTCACTGAACAGAACAGGTATACAGTGGCGGGTTCACTGAACAGTACAGGTATACAGTGGCAGGTTCACTGAACACAACAGGTATGCAGTGGCGGGTTCACTGAACAGTACAGGTATACAGTGGCAGGTTCACTGAACACAACAGGTATGCAGTGGCGGGTTCACTGAACAGTACAGGTATACAGTGGCAGGTTCACTGAACAGGTATACAGTGGCGGGTTCACTGAGCAGAACAGGTATACAGTGGTGGGTGCACACAACAGGTATGCAGTGGCGGGTTCACTGAACAGGTATACAGTGGCGGGTTCACTGAACAGAACAGGTATACAGTGGCGGGTTCACAGAACAGGTATGCAGTGGCAGGTTCACTGAACACAACAGGTATGCAGTGGCAGGTTCACTGAACAGTACAGGTATACAGTGGCAGGTTCAGTGAACAGGTATACAGTGGCGGGTTCACTGAACAGAACAGGTATACAGTGGCGGGTTCACACAACAGGTATGCAGTGGCGGGTTCACTGAACAGGTATACAGTGGCGGGTTCACTGAACAGAACAGGTATGCAGTGGCGGGTTCACTGAACAGGTATGCAGTGGCGGGTTCACTGAACAGTACAGGTATACAGTGGCAGGTTCACTGAACACAACAGGTATGCAGTGGCGGGTTCACTGAACAGTACAGGTATGCAGTGGTGGGTTCACTGAACACAACAGGTATGCAGTGGCAGGTTCACTGAACAGTACAGGTATGCAGTGGCGGGTTCACTGAACACAACAGGTATGCAGTGGCGGGTTCACTGAACACAACAGGTATGCAGTGGCGGGTTCACTGAACAGAACAGGTATACAGTGGCGGGTTCACTGAACAGTACAGGTATACAGTGGCAGGTTCACTGAACACAACAGGTATGCAGTGGCGGGTTCACTGAACACAACAGGTATGCCGGGTTCACTGAACAGGTATACAGTGGCGGGTTCACTGAACAGAACAGGTATACAGTGGCGGGTTCACAGAACAGGTATGCAGTGGCAGGTTCACTGAACACAACAGGTATGCAGTGGCGGGTTCACTAAACAGGTATACAGTGGCGGGTCCACTGAACAGAACAGGTATGCAGTGGCGGGTTCACTGCACACAACAGGTATGCAGTGGTGGGTTCACTGAACAGGTATGCAGTGGTGGGTTCACAGAACAGGTATGCAGTGGTGGGTTCACAGAACAGGTATGCAGTGGTGAGTTCACAGAACAGGTATGCAGTGGCGGGTTCACAGAACAGGTATGCAGTGGTGGGTTCACTGAACAGGTATGCAGTGGTGGGTTCACTGAACAGGTATGCAGTGGTGGGTTCACAGTACAGGTATGCAGTGGTGGGTTCACAGAACAGGTATGCAGTGGTGGGTTCACTGAACAGGTATGCAGTGGTGGGTTCACAGAACAGGTATGCAGCCAGGGAGACAAGCTAAGCCTAACTAATCTTTCCCTATGAGAGGAGTCTGCAGCAGCTCGCCCTACTCTCACTAACGCAGGCACACGAGTGACCGTAATGGCCGCCGCTGCCTGCCTTATATAAGGGGGGGTGGGGCTCCAGGGGCTAGTGTAGCCTAATTGGCTACACTGGGCCTGCTGACTGTGATGTAGAGGGTCAAAGTTGACCCTCATAGTGCATTGTGGGGCGAACCGAACTTCCGGAAACGTTCGCCTGCGGGAGGCGAACGCGAACCACCGAAGTTCGCCGGGAACCGTTCGCCGGCGAACCGTTCGGCCCATCTCTATTTCCAACTGCCAAAAACCATGCAGCAGCTACATCACCTGCCAACAGTAAAATGTTCACTGGAGTTGCTCTTTAACTGATCGCTAATCTTTTTTTTTTATTTCTCCTTTTCAGAAGACAGGCAAGTGCTGAATAATAGCTGGCGTTCTGTGACGTTGGCTGTGTGATTACAGTTGCCTTGAGTGCATGTATAAATCCGCTGCCCCGACCTTTCACAAAGCTTCCTGATGTGTTATTCATGATGTGATCTCTGCTGTCCAACTTATGCCTGGCATCGTTTCCAAGTACACACAGGAGCGGTAAACATTCTGCAGACGTGGCTAAACCCCAGTAAATGATTCTGGATAAAGAAAAACCTTTGTTACCAAGCAACCGTCTCCAAAGATCAACCTCAATAACAGTTTTAGGTGCTTTTTATACTTAGAAACATAAAAGAACTTTTATCTCTACATCATATTTTACCTGTGAATATCAATGCAAAAAAAAAACATGTTGTGTTTGGCTTTGTAGACTGGAACCCCTGGACTTGCATGTGTGGGTACCTCTTAGTCCGAATCCCATTGTTTCTTCTGAATCCCATGAGGTTAAACATAAAATACTATCTTACAGGGAAGCTTAAAGGGAACCTGAAGTGAGTAAAATTATTTAAAATAAACACATGACAAAGCTGCAAATGAATATTACACACTTACCTCACCGTCAGTTCCTCTCAGAATCTCACAATTTGCTTCTTACAGTGATCCTTTCCAGTTCTGACAATATTTTGTCAGACTCAGAACTGAAATATTCCAGTTTCTGTCAGTTATAGTCGATCAGCAGCTGTCAGTTACAACTGAATGTGCAAGGTAATGTCCATGTTTCCCTATGGCTCAAATGGGCGATATTACAGTTTAACAGTGTGATGACCAGGAAGCTGTTATGGGGTAATGGCCATTTTTAAATTGGAGGACGGAGATTTCCATTAATCACAGTGGACAAATGGAACACAGGAGAGGAAAAAGAGATTAAGTAGTAAACTACACAGGAGGTAAGTATGTCCTGTGTATTTTGACTTTTTATTTTCAGTTCAGGTTCTCTTTAAGTGTCATTTGACATGATGAGATAGACGAGTATGTACAGTGCCAAGCACACAAATAAATATATGTTGCTTTTCTTTTTGCTCTGCCTGAAAGAGTTAATATTCGGCTATGCAGCTGACAGTTTTTCTCCAGCTGGGACCAAATGCAGAGGCGTAGCTAGGGTTTTCAGCGCCTAGGGACAAAGACAGTTTTTGCGCTCCCCCCCCCTCTGGACAAAATGGGTGTGGCCACGCATCAGGATGTGGTCATGGGTGGAGTCAAAAGTTATTTAGAATAGATAGCTATATGTGCCCCCTTACCCCATTCAGATAGCCAGATGTGTCCTCCTTTAAATAGCTACATGTGTGCCCCTTTAGTTAGCCAGATGTGCCCTCCTTCACCCTGTTTAGATAGCCAGATGTGCCCGCTTTAGTTAGCCAGATGTGCCCTCCTTCACTCTGTTTAGATAGCCATATGTGCCCCCTTTAGATAGCCTTATTCTGCTGCTGTTAATGCTTCTGCAGAGGCAGGGACAGAAGTAGGGGCACTTCGGGCAGCCAATGAGCCACCTCTCAGGCACGTGGGGGTGCAGTGGCCATGCTGAGCGCCCTCACACAGTGCTGCACCCGGTGACATATGTGCCCCCTTGCCCACCCATAGCTACTCCTCTGCCCCAATGGGACTGTAGCCTCTTTCCTAGGGATGCTCATTCGGATTCCGCGGAAATGCAATTTCCAAAATTCCGATCGGAAATTGGTAATGCAAGTGCATTAGGCGGATTTCCGCCGGAAATTGCGGAATTTCCGCGGAAATTGCGGAAATTCCGCCCGACTTTAACATCGATTTTCTCAAAAACTATAAGGTCTTTTTGAAAACTTTTTTTTGCATCTTGTTCAGGAGATTCTGTTTAATAAACCCTGAAAATTTGGTGTTTCTAGGACTTACGGGGGCTTTGCTATTAACCACTAAAATCAGCGGATTTTTACTGTAATGTAAAATGCAGAAAATCTGCATCTGCCTATTTTCTGCATTTTACATTACAGTAAAATTCCGCCGACTTTAGCGGTTAATAGCCAAGCCCCCGTAAGTCCTAGAAACACCAAATTTTCAGGGTTTGTTAAACAAAATCTCCGTAACAAGATGCAAAAAAGTTTTCCAAAAAGACCTTATAGTTTTTGAGAAAATCGATGTTAAAGTCGGGCGGAATTTCTGCGATTTCCGGCGGAAATTCCGCATCGGAATGCGGAAATTGGTAGCGGAAAGCGGAATCGGTATTTGGCAATGGCGGAATGCGGATTTACCGCGGAATCGGAAATTGGCATTTCCGACCATCCCTACTCTTTTCTGATAAGGAATTACAGCTTTCCTGGCAGAGAACTGAGGTCCTGAGAGTAGATGATAGGTAAAAAGGTCAATAGTTCATATATTTTAGCACTCGGATATCAGGGGCATTGAGTTGAGACAAAATTATAAATGTTTTTATTTTTTATAAAATATGTTATAAATATTAAATATATTGCATGTTATGTTTTAACATAAAACTGTGGGATAGCTAAAATAATTTTTTAGGAGTAGGAGAATGGATACAATTATTGATCTTGTCAGTCTAATTTTACTTAACTTTCACTTTAACCACTTTACCCCCGCCCGTACGGATTTCTCCGTCCCTTTTTCCATCCTTTAACCCCCAGGGACGGAGAAATCCGTACTTTCCGCGCTCCCGCTCGTAAACACGCTGCCCGCCGCTAGTAAACACGCCGCCGCCCACTCGCCCAGAGATCATTGAACGGGAAAATCCATTCCCGTTCGTTGATCTAAGCCCCGCAATGATCCGCTGCTCTCCGATGAGCAGCGCGATCATTGTGAAAAGATACACACTTACCCAGCCTCCAAGTACTTCCTCCAAGCTTCCGGAAGGACGCTTGGAGGTCGCATTAAAACAAAAAGTTACTGTGGCCGTCTTGTGGCCAAATAGTAAAACTACACCCTACACATTTTTCACATACAAATAAATTACTTTTACACAAAAAATTAACTCATTACCTCCCACACTCCCAATTTTTTTTTTTTGTAATTAAAAAAAAATTAAAAAATGTACAATAAAAAAAAATACATAAATAGTTACCTTAGGGACTGAACTTTTTAAATATTTATGTCAGGAGGGTACAACACTGTTACTTTATAAACTATGGGCTTGTAATTAGGGATGGACGCAAAACTGAAAAAAATGCACCTTTATTTCCAAATAAAATATTGTCGCCAAACATTGTGATAGGGACATAATTTAAACGGTTTTATAACCGGGACAAAAGGGCAAATACATTTCATGGGTTTTAATTACAGTAGCATGCATTATTTAAAAACTATAATGGCCGAAAACTGAAAATTAATTAATTTTTTTCCCACATTTTTCCTATTTTCCCATTAAAACACATTTAGAATAAAATAATTCTTGGCATAATGTCCCACCTAAAGAAAGCCTAATTGGTGGCGGAAAAAACAAGATATAGTTCATTTCATTGCGATAAGTAATAATAAAGTTATAGACGAATGAGTGGAAGGAGCGCTGAAAGGTGAAAATTGCTCTGGTGGTCAGGGGGTAAAACCCCTCAGTGGTGAAGTGGTTAAAGAGGAACTTTAGCGAAAAGGGGAAAAACATAAATCAATACAATGTAAAGTGAGAATGTAAATAACAGAGGAGAGATCAAGAAAATGATTGATATTCACCATGTAATTTGATCCACAATCAACCTGCATGTAATCATCTTTACTACTGGCAGACATGAAAAAAACTAGACCGTACCAACTGACATTAAATATAACGACACCCCTAACAGTGCGATAGGCTAAAAGGTTTTCTTTTATTTATTTTTTTATAGATACACATATGGAAAGTGGGAGATGGCAGGTAGAAACAGCTGTTATTTACTACAATGCGACAAGGTTCACAAACAGGAAACTGTCAAGACATAGGTGCTGACATCACACTGTAGGAGGGGTTTTACCACAATATCAGCCATACAAACTCCCCTGATGATCTATTTAAAGGGATACTGTAGGGGGGTCGGGGGAAAATGAGCTGAACTTACCCGGGGCTTCTAATGGTCCCCCGCAGACATCCTGTGTTGGCGCAGCCACTCACCGATGCTCCGGCCCCGCCTCCAGTTCACTTCTGGAATTTCTGACTTTAAAGTCAGAAAACCACTGCGCCTGCACGCCCGTGTCCTCAGTCCCGCTGATGTCACCAGGAGTGTACTGCGCAGACACAGACCATACTGAGCCTGCGCTGTGCGCTCTTGATGACATCAGCGGAATCGAGGACACGGCAACGCAGGCGCAGTGGTTTTCAGACTTTAAAGTCTGAAATTCCAGAAGTGAACCGGAGGCGGGGCCGGAGCATCGGTGTGTGGCTGCGCCAACACAGGATGTCTGCGGGGGACCGTTAGAAGCCCCGGGTAAGTTCAACTCATTTTCCCCTGACCCGCCTACAGTATCTCTTTAAGAAAAGGTAAAGGATTCTCGTAATAAAGGGGGTATCAACTACTGATTGGGATGAAGTTCAATCCTTGGTTACAGTGCTTCTTTAAAGTGAACCAGAGATGGTTCACTAGCGCTTATTTATACATACCCAGGGCTTCTTCCAGCCCCATGAGCAGCACTGAGTCCCGCGCTGTCCTCCTTAGCCCCTCCGTTAAACTGCTATGACTCCCGATAATCCGGGCAGATGCAGCCTCCTGCGCATGCGCGGCTCGGCTGCAAGCGCACCCCTTGTCGTGCTCCCGTCCCCTGGAGTGTTTGTGCCAAAAGTGTGGCGGAGGCGCGTGCGGCCAAGCCGCGAATGCACAGAACTTCTTGACTGGTGGCAACTGGCTGGATTACCGGCAGTCGTAGCAACAGAACAGAGGGGCTGAAGAGGACGGCAAGGGAAGCCACGGTGCTCTGCTCATGGGGCTGGAGGAAGCCCTGGGTAAGTATAAATTAAGCCTAGTGTACCATCTCTGATGGCTTTGCTGTCCAGACCGCACAGAGGGGTGAATCTGGATGGCATGCTGCAGATTCATGTAGCATGCAGCCCAATCCCTATAGTTGTGCATGTACGGATAGTGTAATGGTTAAAGAGGAACTCCAGTGAAAATAATGTAATAAAAACTGGTTTATTTTTACAATAATTAGAAATAAATGATTTATCTTTCCTCTCCCTGAATAACATTCTGACATTTGTCACACGGTGCCATTTTTACTGTTGGCAGGCGATGTCACTGAAAGGAGATGCTGCTTGCTTTTTTGCCTTTGTAAACAGCTGTTATTTCCCACAATGCAACAAGGCTCCCACAGTGTGATGTCAGTACCTCAGTGCTGTGAGGCAGTGACATCATTTGTGGGAGGGGTTTCACCACAAAATCAGCCATACAGAGCCCCCTGATGATCTGTTTGAGCAAAGGAAAATATTTCTCATGGGAAAGGGGGTATCAGCTACTGATTGGGATGAATTTCTATTCTTAGTTACTGTTTCTCTTTAAGCTTTACTTACCTGGGGCTCCTGTCCTCCAGGCTGCCACTGTCCCTTCTATATAATCGTCAAATCCTCCGGCCAGGGCATGAGCTTCTGTGCATGCGCAGTTGCGTGCCTCTCTTCATTGCTCTCCCATGGCCGGAAACTTTTGCAGTTTTACTGGAAGTCCTGCTGACCTCTTTGCCTGCAGTAGTGTCTGAATCACAGCCCTGAAACAGGTATACAGCTAATTCAGTCAGACTTCAGTCCTAATCATCTGATCTGCATGCTTGTTCAGGGTCTATGGCTAAAAGTATTGGAGACAGACCTTCAGCAGGACAGCCAGGCAATCAGAATTGTATTAAAGGAAATATATACGTCAGCCTCCATAATCCTCTCATTTCTGGCGTCCAGTAAAAGCTTATATAACTGGAAGAGAAGTTTTTTTTTGCTTGAGACAGATGAAGAAATCTACAGGAATGTATTCCGTGCTGGCCGCTACGTTCAGCAGGTCACATGGGGTCAAGATTAGAGATATCCCAAACATAGACTTTTACGTTCACAATTGGCGAACACTAACTTCCACAAATGCAAACCTGGTGACCCGTCATAGACTTCAATGGGCAGGCAAATTTTAAAACCTACAAAGACTGTTTCTGGCTACAAAAGTGATGGAAAAGTTGTTTCAAGGAGTCTAACACCTGGACTGTGGCATGCCGGAGCGGGATCCATGCCAAAAATCTCATGAAAAATCCCACCAAAAACTATATAGTTGACGCAAAGTCGGGTTTTAATACATAAAGGGTAGAAATCCCATTATGCACAGCTCTGGCTGTCAGTGGGCTGTGTAGTGTCTCACACAGAGAGATACAATAGTACTATCAGCACAAGCTCTGTAATAACAGAGGAGGAGATTTGGGCGCAGCCGGTGTCACCATAGGCAGTGCACTGTCAGCAACTTCAGCGCCGTCAGAAGATGGAGCTGAAGTTGCTCTTAAAACACTATAATTCCCCACTATCTACGTGGACGTGGAGGGGGAATAGTATTTATGCCGCCGGAAACTTGTTCAGCAGCAGGATAAGCCATATACCGGCTATGTCCTGCGCCCAAGTCTCCCGGCGACCAATTCATATGTATGTATATCAGAATACAGTGAAATAATAATGCATTGGAGTTGTTCCTTGCCTGCAACTAATGTAGCAACAGCAGTAGTCTGCACACACAGCTCTGGGTGTCAGTGGGCTGTGGAGTGTCACACACAAATAAAACACAGGAGACGGATGTGCTAGCCTTTAAAAGGGCTGTTTGAAGTGCTTTCACAGCTAGTGAGGAACAAGAACATAGGCCTAGCTAATGCTTTCCCTACCTATCTGTACCAAGTCTCACCCTGCTCTCACTAACAGTCAGCAGCCAGCAGAAAATGAATCCAATATGGCCACCACAACTGCTTTTTGATAGGGGTGTGGGGGTCCAGGAGGGGGTGCTAGTTGATTGGCTGTCATGTGCCTGCTGACTGTGAGGTAAGAGATCAAAGTTAAGCTCAATGATGATGTATTGGGGGCGGGTCAAACACACCAAATGTTCGCTGTTCACCATGAATGCGAAGAGCGGAAGTTCACAGAATACTGTCCGCAAGCGAACAGTTCGGGCCATCTCTAGTCAGGATGGTGGAATACCTGCACATATTTAAAAATAGCAATCAAAAAATGGCGCAGGGTGATGATAACATATTGCTACTGAGGTTATTCAATGCTTTAGAAATGTCCTAACACGTTAAATACCCTTAGTAACAAAAGGTCATTACCGGCATTTATCATACATTACCTGGCCCCGGCGATCGCGTCTCCTCCACTTCCTGGTTACTGTGCAGGAGTCCTGCAGCCAGCCAATCACCATGTTGGGGACTGAAGCCACATGGTGATTGGCTGGCTGCAGGACAGCTGCAAACTAACAACAAAGAAGTGGAGAAGATGCAATTCCCAGGACCAGGTGATGCATCCCTTTTTTTTTTATTTTTGGAGGAGGCATGGAGGAGGCATGGTCTTTAAAAGTAGGTGTGGCAGTTTATTTCATTACCTCCTATTACACTGCCACTCATTATACCGTCTCCTGACCCCCCAATTTAGTGCTTCTTGTTACACTACCACCTATTATAGTGCGCTCTGTATACTTCCCCTACGATGGGGGAAAATGCCAGGGACCCCCTGCAGAGTACTCAAGGAACCCTGGAGTTCCAAGGAACCCTCGTTGAGAAAGCCTGAGGTAAGCTCTGAGTCCTGCTGAATGCATAGTGCTGCAGATCGCTGTACTGAACACAAGGAAATAAATCCAGCCTTTTAACTATATACTTTTTATTAGCCGCCGTGGCTGACTCGCGCACAGACGGACCTTTGTGAAATATAAATTACAATTGGGTTCAGATACAAAGCAATATAATACATTAAAATGGTGCTTTTTTCGGGTTGTGAAGCCTGCGTCATGGTGTGTATAAGGTGCTGCATATACATTAAAGGTTTATATATTTTACATAGGCTTCTGCTTTCCGCACGATCTACAGGTACTTCGATCACCTCTTCTGTGGAATTCGGAATCTTCATAGATAACGAAATACTGGATTTGTGATTGTGCTTCTTCATCCGCATAGTAAAACCAGTGCAATTGTACCGCTAGTTTGGTTGTACGCTACAACCAATCAGATAACAACTCACTTTACTACTGTGGTGTTTGGAGAAAAGGGCTGTTTTTGTAAACAGACATCACTAGACTATTAGATGGAAATGATCCCTTTCCTCTTCACAGGTGTATATACCTAGCCACTTCCTGCTTGCGAGCCACGGAGGCGCCAGGCTTTGTTACTTGGACGGACAGATGCTCCACAGATTTGCCTGAGGAAG
This sequence comes from Hyperolius riggenbachi, assembly GCF_040937935.1. Taxonomy (NCBI): domain Eukaryota; kingdom Metazoa; phylum Chordata; class Amphibia; order Anura; family Hyperoliidae; genus Hyperolius; species Hyperolius riggenbachi. The sequence continues at coordinate 71,555,864 of NC_090649.1, read as the reverse complement.
TGGGTAGTCCCACGAAACGCGCTGAAGTAAAGTTTTTGTCCTGAATTTTTATGATTGTGAATAATAGAGATGTTTATTTGAAATTTAAACATCGTATGCCCTACTACCTTGAGGTAAGTCTAACTCTATCTACCTTTTAAAGGACAACTGAAGCAAGAGGGAGATGGAGGCTGCCATATTTATTTCCTTTAAGCGATACCAGTTGCCTGGCTATTCTGCTGATCCTCTGCCTCTAATGCTTTTCGGCATAGACCCTGAACAAGCATGCAGCAGAACAGGTGATTCTGGCATTATTGTCAGATCTGACAAGATTAGCTGCATGCTCGTTTCTAGTGTGATTCGGATACTACTGCAGCCAAATAGATTAGCACGGCTGCCGGGTAACTGGTATTGTTTAAAATGAAAAAAATATGGCAGCCTCCATATCCCTCTCACTTCAGTTGTCCTTTAAACTGATTTTAAAGAATTTTATCCTACGTTGGCGCCTCTGTTTTCTACATGATAGGAACTGGTCGGCAACATGTTTAGGCGCCAACAAAAAATGAATTTCCCATCATGAGCTGTCCATTTGCAAGGATGAATGACAATCCAAATTTTGCATCAGGTCTCAAGGGTCAGTAGCTATGTCACAGTTTTGGAAGTACTTAGCTGACTGCAGATTGAAATTGAGCTATCATTTCTAATACCAGTTAATTGCAAAACATCTTGTGCAGTGCCCATCTAAACTTTAAAGAGAACCCGAGGTGGGTTCTAAGAATCCTATTAGCACACAGAGGTGGGGTCTGCATATAATGCCCAGCCTCTGTTGCTATACTTTCTCCCCCCAGCCCCCCCCCCCCCCCCCCCGCGCTCTGCTGTCCCCCATAAATCACACAGCCGTGCTAGCGACATTGCTAGCCGGCTGTTTACATCTGCACTGTCACTCTTGCCGCTCCCCCGCATTCTCTATGTCGTCGCTCCCCGCCTGCGTCCTTTCCCTCCAATCGGGAGGGAAGGGACGCAGGCGGGGAGCGGAGACATAGGGGAGGCGGGGGAGCGGCGCTGAATGGCAGTGCAGATGTAAACAGCCGGCTAGCAATGTCGCTAGCACGGCTGTGTGATTTATGGGGGACAGCAGAGCGCAGGGGGGGGGGGGGGGCCTGGGGGGAGACAGTATAGCAACAGATGCTGGGCATTATATGCAGACCCCACCTCTGTGTGCTAATAGGATTCTTAGAACCCACCTCGGGTTCTCTTTAAGGTATTTTTTTTAACCAAATGGAATTTCCCTATTACCAGGCAATGCAAACTGAATATGATGATGATGCACATAAATAGGGGTTACGTTGAGTGAATACTGCCAACTAACAAAATAATTTCTAGAACCAAATGAAGGTGATCAACAGATTTTTGGACTATAAGATGCTCCGGACTATAAGACGCACCTAGGTTTACAGGACAAAAGTTGTGGATAGAAAATGTACTGAACTTGTCTTTTGGACCCCGCAGCTGTCTCTAAACTACACTGCCCAACTAGACTAACCCCTGGTGCCCCACCAGCTACACTAACTACCCTACACTAATCCCTGCTGCCCCCCCCCCCCCCAGCTACACTTATCATAACAACACTAATCCCTGCTACATTAAATCCTACACAGCAGAAATGCGCTCCAAGCCCTGTCTTCTGTCTTCTTGCTACTGCTGCAGCAGAGCGAGTCCTCTGCCTCTGATTAAAAACTGCACCAGCACACTCTGAGTCCCATTCTCTGGCACTTCCAGGTCTAGCAACCTCTCACTGTGTGACCCGGGCAGCGGCTAATTTGACAGGCAACTCTCCCTCCTGGATTGGCTGACGGCCCTGCACTGCATAGGCATTGGCGAGGATAGGACGGGGATAGGACTTCTAGCTTACACCCGGGGATGTATTGGAGTCAATAGTAATGTGCACCTTCAAAAACGTAGAACTAAAAGTCCCATGAAACACTCTAGCTGCACAAGTACCAGGAAGACAGACGACGTGGCTCGCAGCACATTGGTGCTGTGTCAGAGCAGTAGGAGGTGGAGAACTCATGCAGGCTGGATAGGTAACAACTGTTTCCACTGCGCCATGCACTCTGTATGCCGGGATACCATACATTCAAACTGAGTGCGTCTTATAGTCAGAAAATGATGGTATTTCTGTCGTTAAAAAGTGTCTGAAAAAAGTCCCTCAGTGTCAGGAGGAAAACACCCCTCACCTTTGACCTTACAAGCTTCCTTGCCAGTCCTGTGGTGTTCATCTTCAGTGACAGGAAATCTGGCGGATTTGCAGACGGGGTCGGTTAGCGTAAGCCATCAAAAGGGAGGTTGGTTAGGGTTAGGCATCAATTTAGGGATTGGTTAGGGTTAGGCATTGGTTATGGGGATCGATTAGGGTTAGGCATTGGTGGGGGGGTCGGTTAGGATTAGGCATCGGTGGTGGAGGGGGTTCAGTTAGGGTTAGGCATTGGTAGAGGGAGGGCTCTATGTGAGAATAGGGTTATGTTTAGTGATAGCAAAATATTGGTAAAATGTACCTATGTTTACCATTGGAATTACCCCTGCCCAATAGTAGAATATCGGTAATTTTACCGATACTCTATGGCGCCCAATTCCGCCACACCCATTTTGCATGCACGCTGCAAAGCATTTATACAGGTAGGCAGTGATTTTGATTGGCCCAATTCTGAGTTGCAAACAATTTGCATGCATGCCACAATTTTTAGCCTCTCATTGACCAACAAGGAAGCTCAGGAATTTCTTTCAGTTCTACTTAAATCTGACCAATCTCTGGATCTGCTGAAGATGTTGACAGTTTTCACCTTATGCAACCTCTGATTATGCTTAAACTGTCTTCAGTGTTGCCGTAACTAACACTGGTACTTGTTTTGCACTTATGGATGATGGATGATGGTAATAGAAAGCCCTACCTGAGTTTTCTGCAGCTTCCCAGAGCTTCTTTTTTTTTTACTATCGTCCATATAGCAGCTGATTCTTGCCACCACTAGAGGGTGCTGTTGGAAATCTGTAGAAGTGTTGCTCATTCAGCTCAATGAAAAGCTCATTTTCCACATTTTACATACAGCACCCCCTACTGATTGGCAAGGTGAACAGCATGTTTTTAAAAAGAAAAAAAGAAAAGTATACCTCCTTATTTCTGTCACTTCAAATTTCCATTAAATGCCTATAAACAATTTTTTAAAAAATTACATCTTTGTAGTGATGACACAACCTTACAATAAATCGTATTTCTTTACAAATATTTGGTCATATACAGAACTAATGTACAAACATAGGAAAATAAAAACTTCTATAAAATAGAGGGGTCTGCTATTAAACTCTCCAAATAATTTAACAATCACAGTTTATTCCCAGTTGCTCCTCTTCACATCTCTTCAGTCTGCTAATGGAAGCGATCTTCTGTATTGGCTTATAGTGTAGATCCTGCAGTTCAATGAGAAGAAGAGACATTGCATGGTTATTAAAGGAGCGCTCCACCCAGAAGCGCAGCTATGTCTCAAGGGCCCCCCCCTGCAAAACTTTTAGGGGGGCCCCTTCCTACATTCAGACCTCCAACCCCAATGCCTGGAGGGGAGGAGGGGTTTGGACTTCTCCACCAGGGTTCCCCTTCTGTGCTCGTCTCGCTGTGTCTATTCAGACCCACAGATCAGCGGGGCAGCAGTGATGAGGCTTACCTCTTCCACCATCAGGTCTCTCCAACACCCACAAGAGGCCATATGCAATTCAATTTTTCACCTAGGAGATAATTTTTCATCTTCTATTTAAAATAACTTTCCGGTACTTTTCAACTAAAAAAAAAGTACCAAAAAGTAAATGATAAAGTACCACACTATCAAAATTATTTTGAGTATTTTCTTGCTTTCTGATGGCCTAAAAGGCATTTTATTGACAAATTTAAAAATACTACCTAGGAGAAAACTCAGGAGAAAAAGTTACTATATACTCGAATACAAGTCGACCTCGTATATAAGTCGACTCTAATATGCAACCCTCTTAAGCTGGAATTTTTTATTGACTCAAGTATAAGTCTACCCAGCAAAGTTAATGAGTGCACTTGAGGCTCAGGAAAGGTTAATGACTGCATTGCTTACAGTATTGCAGCCATTAATCCCTCCTGTCCCTTAAGTGCAGCCAATACCTCCTCCAGGCCCCCAAGTGCAGCCCAGTATTTCCCCCACCCCTTTCCTTGCTAATTGTTGTGGGCAGGACTTTCAGACCTGTGTTTTCTTGGCATTTCCATTCTTCAAAGTATCCCTTACCACAGGCTAAATTGCTGCAAACGGGAATGTCACTATTAGTACACACATTACTCGGTGTGTTGAGCTCAGTGTTGCCTGTGACTCGTGTATAAGTTGACTCCTATACAGTTATGAAGTGAATCAGACCTAAATTTCTAGACTTATACTCGAATATTTACAGTAATTGCATATGGGCTAAGGTGTCTTCTCTGGTCTCTGCTTTCCTCTCGGTCTCAGGTTCTCCGCATGACGCATGAAGTCTAGTGACATGCTGAAGTCCAAGAGGAAGGAGACCAGAGAAAACACCTAGGCCCATATGCAATTAACTGTTTCACCTGAGTTATCTCCTAGGAGATAATTTTCATATTCTCTTTAAACTAACTTTTTAGCATTTTAATATTGAAAAAGTACCCAAAAGTTGGTGAAAAGATGCTATCAAATTTATTCTTAGTATTTTCTTGGTTGCTGGTGGCTTAAAACGCATTTTATGAAAAGTTCTGAAAATATCACCTAGGAGAAAACTGCATATGGGCCCTAGTGGCTGAACCAGAAACGCCGGAGAGACCCGATGGTGGAAGAGGTAAGCCCCATCATTGCCAATCCGCTGATTTGTGGGCCTGATTGGACACAGCCAGGGGTATGGTGGAGATGGAGGAAGGAAGAATTTTGGGCCCCTCCTCCCCACCAGGCTCCGCTCCACTTAACCTGTAGTTATGGCCACTGGCTCCACCACAAAGACGGTTCAAAAATGGCAGGTACTAGATCCTCAGGGTGGACTAAGACTATGGGATTCTTTTCAACAGAGGCGACAAATTAGTAAAATAAAGAAAAAATAAGTTAAATACTAAAAGGAAGGTAGTGGTGACTTACCTCTTCCAAAAGACTTGAACAGTCAGTATCCAGTAGTAAAATAATTCATTAATCGTAAAACTCCAATAAAGTGCAACCCATTTCACTAGCTTTAATCCGCTTCATCAGGCAATAGATAGGAGTAACTAGGAGGGATATGTTGCCTAATGAAGCAAATTAAAGCCTCTGAAATGCATTGCACTTTTTGGAATTTTATGATTAAAGAATTATTTGACTACTGGAGTCTTTTCAGAGAGGCAAGTCCACCACTACTTTCCCTTTTAAACTGTTTTTAACTTAGTTTACTCAAATGTCTAGAACCAGCCCTGGGTGAACAGTGATTCGCTGTAGTACAGGAAACAAAAATCCTATTTGACCTATTTATAGAGAAAAAAAAAGTTTCTGCAAATGTGACTTTGGAATGGCATGTGACATATTTACAACAAAACGTTTTCCCTTTTCAGTTAGAAAGTATAAAGGAGCTGCCAATCTGATTGCCAGGCAGCCGCCTGTCTCCTCCACTGCAGGGTGCTCATGTGACACGAGTAGGTATGGTTCCAATTGTCAGGTGGGGGAGTGAGCAGTCTTGTTCCAACAGTCGGGTGGGGGGAGTGAGCAGTCTGCAGTATGTTGCCAAGAGGAGAGATAAGCACCTGTAAAGCTGCTCATTGGATGATTTATTCATGCTGAAAAATAGCACATTCGTATTTGTTGTATTTATTTAAATATAAATATAACTGCCTGCATAAAAAAAAAAAAACCTCACGTGTAAAGCCTTGTACAAACGCTACATCAAACTGATAATAAACACCACTGTTGAGACTCTACTGTGTGCACAGTGGACCCCTGATGCCTCCCAACTCCACAACCAGCAATCAGCCAGGAGGATCGATTGGGGTGAACGACGGCTCTGGCATAAGCCCTCCTCTCCTTCACCCCTGCAAACGCACCGCAACGGTCCCAAAATATTGCATCACATGTTGCCGTTGTAGTGCGGCCATACAATGAGGCAGGAAGTACAATGAAAGTATGCCTCACTAAAAATGTACTCACGCTCGTCGTACTGCATGCATTACTGCATTGGAGCACTGCACTGCAATCAATGTGATAGAGCTATTATTGCTTCTGCCGAGAATCCAGTTTGTGTACAGCAGCCCCTGACTACCTTTATGCATCAGTGAGTGATTGACTCAGCCAAACGCAGGCCAAGGGCACTCTTTTCCTACTCACCCCGCCCACTCCCACTGGCGAACGGAGGGGGCTATTCCGGGTGTCTGTAACACCCCCCTGCACTGAGCTGTGTATTCAGCCAGGGAAGCCCGCATAATATAAACAGCCTCATCACTGGCGAATGGAGGGGGCTATTCCGGGTGTCTGGAACACCCCCCCTGCACTGAGCTGTGTATTCAGCCAGGGAAGCCCGGATAATATAAACAGCCTCATTCTCCCTCCCTTCTTACTTCTGGTGCCTCCCTCCAGCTAATAGAATGAGAGAGGCAACCGAGCTTCCCCCACAAGAAGATGCAGCCTGCAGTGAGAGAATGTTGATTCTGGAGTCCTGGACTCTCCACAGCACAGAAGTGTCAGACATGATGCAATTAGAGGGCAGGCAAGCTGGTAAATATGCACAGCATGATGCAGAGCTTGCCTGGACTCAGTGTCCGTGGGCAAACATCTGTCTGGTCTCTCCCCATTGTTATAATGACTGCATGTGTGGATAAGGTGTTAAACAACTTGAAAAGTTTTTGACAGTCCCTAGACTCCAGGAGGGCTCCTTTCTGACTTGTGTGGGAGACTGGCAGGGACAGGAGTCTGATTACAGGCAAGTAACCTGTCTGATGTGGGACTGCAATACAGATAAGTTCTCTGCTCCATCTCAGGCTATTCTTAATTTCTCCACTCCTCTCGCTGGGCTAGTGCAATGCCAAAATGACAATAGCAATCGCTAGCAATTTGTGAGTGTGATTTTGTGAAGCGATTTTCAGAGCGATTTTTGAATGAATCGCTCAATCCGATTTTGAAAAAGTCACAAAGCTGCTGTGAGAACACTGTCATAGGGTAACATTAGCCAAGCGCTTTTCAAATCACTGTTGATTTGAAAAACGCTCAGAAGCCCTCTTGGTGTGCACCAGCCTCCTTCATTCACCTTTGTTTTCCTCTTTCCCTAGTGCTGGCTGTGTCTTCTTGTCATACAGGAAAGCTAAATAAAAGTGCACTTCTGGTGAGGCAAAATATTATTATTTAGTATTTATATAGTGCCGCCATCTTTCGCAGATGCAGATATCCCTGTATCATATGGGTATCGCTTGTGGTATGTGACACTATGTAGCATATTTCACTGAATTGTCCAAACTAAGTCTATCTCCCGTTCCTCTCTCGTTTAGTTGTTCCAGCGCTGTCCCCTGTTCAAATTTGCTGCTACCAGAAGCCCTCAGAAACACTTGTGTCCTTGAGTACTTCCAAAGATAGGCAGCTCCGTAATACGCCAGCGCACTTTTGTGCATGGGCAGTATGGAGCCATCTGTATTCGGAAGCACTCGGGGACATAAGTGCTTCTGGACCTTTCAGGAATCCCCCCCTTAAAAATCCTGCGTTTGCCCCTGACTCCATTGTTTGCCCCGCCCTCCACCCCTCTCCATAGCAACAGAATGCATTGCTAGGGTAGATCCTGAGAGTTGAAGGAATTTGAAAGTGTGTGATTCTATTTTATGGAGTGCTTAGGAGAAACATCAAGTGCTCAGGGGCGTAGGGGCCACAGTCGCAGCAGTCGCCTGTGCGACCGGGCCCGGGGCCCCCCGAGGGGACCGCTCATCCTCCCCATGTGTAAAGATCATGTGGCACCGATCCATGTGTCCTGCAGGGCAGAGGAATCATCAGCGTGCTCTGCTCTGTCCCAGGACACATGTACAGCTGGGTTCATGCCAAACCACCGCACAACTGACCACATCTACACACTGCAAAGCCTTATCAAGACCCATGACCACAGCTCACGTGGCAAAATACACGCTTGCTTTGTGGATTTTATGAAGGTGTTTGACTCGGTGTGGCACCGAGGCCTTTTCCTAAAACTCCTAGAGAGTGGAATAGGATAAGAACCTATGATGTCATCAAGAGTTCATATACTGGGAACCAATGCAGTGTGAAAGTGAACGGGAAGAGAAGCGCTTTCTTCAAGCAGGGGCGAAGAGTCAAGCAGGGCTGCAGTCTGAGCCCAACGCTCTTCAACATATACATTAACTGGCTGTAGCCCTGGAATCCTCCCCAGCACCAGGCCTCCTCCTGCATGACCGTGAGGTGAAGTTCCTGCTATATGCAGATGACCTCCTGCTGCTCTCCCCAACAGAGAAGGGCCTACAGGATAGCCTGGCAGTACTGGAGAGTTTCTGCACCACATGGGCACTGCCCATCAACCCAAAGAAGACAAAAGTGATGGTGTTCCAGAGGAAAAATCTAAATAAAAGACCCACCTGCTCATTTATATTAAATGGTTGCCCACTGGTGACCACTAGCAGTTACACCTACCTGGGTCTGGAGATCAACCAATCAAGGAGCTTTAAATCAGCAGTAGAGGCCCTGAAAGAAAAAGCCTGCAGAGCGTTTTATGCCATCAGAAGGCAACTTTACCACCAAAAGTCACTGGTGAGAGTCTGGGTAAAGATATTCAACAGCAACATCACCCCAATCCTGCTCTATAGCAGTGAGGTATGGGGCCCGGTCACCTACCCTGACCAATCAAAATGGGACTCCATCCCAACAGAAATCTTCCATCTAGAGTTCTGCAAGTATCTTCTCCAAGTCCATCGCAGCACTTCAAACTCAGCCTGCCAGGCAGAGCTAGGCAGATTCCCACTATGGCTGACTATCCAGCAGAGAGCGCTCTCATACTGGGCACATATACAGAGCAGCAGCCCCAGCACTTACCACTATAAAGCCTTACTGAGCCAGGGAGCCGACGCCATACCATGCACTTTGAAACAAAGTGTCAGCAGCCAGCGCAGCCAAGACCACCAATGCAGCCTGACAAAAGCCCAAATAAAAGGGACAATAGAAAGCTGCAAGGACCGATACCTAGAGGAATGGAGAAGTGGCATAAAGAAATCCCAGAAACTCACCGTCCACCAATCACTACAGAGGGAGTACACAATGACTCCGTATCTGGAGAGGCTACACCACCACAAACACAGGCTATCTATACTGAGGCTATCTATCCCTGGCTATCTATACTGAGGCACCTACTCCTGGCTATCTATACTGAGGCACCTACTCCTGGCTATCTATACTGAGGCACCTTTTCCTGGCTACTTATACTGGAGCACCTATACCTGGCTACCAAAACTGGCGGCCTCTATTCCTGGCTACCAATACTTGGAGTCACCTTTTCCTGGCTAACTATACTGGGGCACCGATTCCTGGCTACCTATACTGGAGGCGCCTGTGCCTGGCTATTTAATGTAGGGTGGGAGGGGGGCCCAGGTCCAAAATCTGCATTAGGGCCCCGAGGTTTGTAGCTACACCACTGCAAGCGCTGTTTGGTTGGCAATTTTTTTAAAACCAATCTGGACAAAATGACAAACTGCGCACAAGACTGTTGCCATAAAGAGCATGCCATCTGTATCTGTATATATAGCAGCCCAACTTTATTAGGGCCCTTCCACTCCACATACGCTTCAGTATGATTTTATATGAAACTCATGCGTTTTGCCAATTGCAAGGGCACTGGTATTAACATAGTAATTGCGGTGTTCTGTACACAGTAGTGCGATACCTCTTTAACCCAATCACAAACGCTCCCTTAAAAACAAATGAAAATCGTGGTTGCAGCACACCACGATTTTCAGTGTGAAAGGGCCACTTAGGCCAGTTCTACACTAGGCTTGTGTGGTGCAATGCAAAGCTCCTGCTGCATCCCACCACAATGCAAAAAACCTCACTCATATGACCCTGCGGCAGAGTACGTCATCAGGGTCATATGCATAGCTCCGCCCCATCTGCTCAGTGACGTAACCCCTGCTGAGCAGGAAGTACGTCACTGGAAATCCCTGGGATTCCTGTTGGTCCACCACGACGCACCGCACTTCATCCTTTAGGGCCCGTTTCCACTATCGCGGTTTCCGCCACGATTCCGCAGAGTTTCCCCGCACATGAATCGCATGGGTAAACTCTGGCTCATGGGATCCGCCTGCGATCCCGCCCACCCGCTCAGTGCTGGCGTGCGTCTGCGAGTCGCACGCCGCACTAGTGGAAACGAGCCCTTACACAATGTGTGTAGCCCATAGATTGGTATTGCCCCAGGCACCATGCGTTAAGTGTGGTGCTTGCGGTAACATCCTGCTGCCTTTGTGTCGCCTCGGATACTTCCAGCATATTGCAATGGACCACAATAAGTGTGAAAGTGTCCATAGACTTCCATTGCTTTTGTGCCCTCTTGCACAATATGTTTATTTATTTAAGTATTTATATAGCGCCGACATATCACGCAGCGCTGTACACAGTATATTGTCTTGTCACCTAAGGGTCCTTTTACACTTAATCAGTTGCTGCTCTCAGTTATAACTGAAAGAAAACTGATTTTCAAAGTAATGCCCATGTTTTCCTATGGCACCTTTCACACGTAACGCGTTTTAACTGAAATCTTCTTCCCAATGCACTGCTATGGAAAAACCGCGTACCAACGTGCACTAATGCCCACCAACTGATTAAGTGGAAATGGGCCCTAAATGTCCCTCAGAGGGGCTCACAATCTGATCCCTACCATAGTCATGTGTCTATGTAGTGTAGGGTCAATTTAGGGGGAAGCCAATTAACTTATCTGTATGTTTTTGGGATATGAGAAAAAACCTGAGTGCCTGGAGGAAACCCACGCAGACACAGGAAGAACATACAAACTCCTTGCAGATGTTAACCTGGCTGGGATTCGATCCGGGATTCATCACTGCAAGGCAAGAGCGTTAACCACTACACCACCATACTGCCCACTATATGCTGAAAAACTGATGCGTTTAAACTTTCCATAGCAGTGCATTGTAAGTGTATAGTGGGATCTGAGCCATAGGAAAACATGGGCATCCAATATAATAAAACCCCTGAGTCCTCCTGTGTCTGTGCGTTTTGCCTAGTGTGCATGTGCGGCACACGGGCAGACTTGGGACAGCAGGAGGACGGGTGCAGGGGACGGGCAGGCGTGTGTTTGCACGCTTGGGAACGCGGCCCTGCATGCGAACGTGGCGTTGCATGGGGGGGAGAAGGGAGCGAGAGGCGTCGCGGCAGAGCCCTAGTGCCCATTTTTAAACGGGCTGGCTTATTTCTAGTGAATTTGAAAATCAGTTGTCCTTTCAGTTATAACTGAGAACAACTGATATAGTGTAAAAGGACCCTTGCAGGCTTAAAGGGGTTCTTTCGCGGAAAAAAGTAGGCAGTTAAAAAATGTGACAGATGACAGGTTTTGGGCCAGTCCATCTTTTTAAGGGGGATTCTCAGGGCTTTCTTTGTTTTCAACAGCTTTTCCTGAACAGCAGTTTAACTGAGTCTGCCAAAATAGCAAGATACCAGCCGGCCTCCCTAATCACTTGCACACTATTATGTCAGTTAGATTTTGCAACTGTTGTTCAGGAAATTCTGTTGAAAACAAAGAAAGCCCTGAGAATCCCCCTTAAAAAGATGGACTGGCCCAAAACCTGTCATCTGTCACATTTTTTAACTGCCTACTTTTTTCGCGAAAGAACCCCTTTAAAGAGGAACTCCAGTGAACATTTTACTGTTGGCAGGTGATGTAGCTGCTGCATGGTTTTTGGCAGTTGGAAACAGCTGTAAACAGCTATTTCCCACAATGCAACAAGGTTCACAGACAGGAAACTGCCAAAAGTTCGAACTTTTCTATTGGGAGGGGTTACTTGAGGGAGGCGTTTCACCACAATATCAGTCATACAGCGCCCCCTGATTGTCTGTTTGTGAATAGGAATAGATTTCTCATGTAAAAGGGGGTATCAGCTACTGATTGGGATAAAGTTAAATTTTTCTCTTTCCTTGTTTTTATAATACCAGTTGCCTGGCTGTCTGGCTGATTCTCTGCTTTTAATCTTTTAACCAAACACCCCATAGACCAGATTTCAGTTGCAAGCTGCATACTTGTTTCAGGTATGTGATCCAGATACTACTGCAGCCAAATAGACCAGCAGGACTGCCAGACAACTGGAATAGTTTATAAGGAAATAAATATGGCAGCCTCTATATACCTCCTCACTTCAGGTGTCCTTTAATGTAAACCATTTGGCAGCACATTCTACTTTCCACTTAAAAAGTGGAAAGTAAGTAATTCTACATTTTCTAACGTGGAATATTGATGACATGCTATGGGCAGGCCATAACGTACCTGGAATTGGATTTCTGCAGGGACTTGGCTGACTTGACACACAGGAATTTACAGTCAATGATTTGGTAGATAATGGGGTTGTACATGGCTGATGACTTTGCAAGCAGCGTCGGTATCACAGAGACTTCAATAGGAACAGAATCTGGCCTTCCGAAAGCGGACCAGATTGACACAACAGCATAGGGGATCCAAGCAATGAGGAATCCTACACAGATCAACATTGCCACCTGGTGGTAAAAAGAGGGAAACACATTTAAATGTGCGAGTTGATGTTGCCATTTTTACTATTACTATTGTTATTATCACTATTACTAGTACTCCTACAAGCTCTTCACTTACATCAGTGTTTCACAATGTATTATGGAATAGTAAGAGCAATGGGAAAAGAGCTAATCGGTAATATACATGTTTATACAGTAGTGTGCAAAAGTTTTGGGCAAGTGTGAAAAAATCCTGTAAACAAAGAATGTTTTAAAAAATGGAAGTGTGAATCATTTATTTTCATCAAGCAACAAAATGCAGTGAATGAACAAAAGAGAAATCTAAATCAACTCAATATTCAGAATCAGAATCAATTTTATTTCGCCAAGTAAGTTTGCACCTACAAGGAATTTGTCTTGGCAGTTGCTTAACAAACGCAGACAAAAACAATACAAGGGCAGACAGTGTGTATATTACAAGTCAAGGACATTATAAGTATAGTGGCAGTAAGCAATGTGAGAATTGTTAATTTACAGTTCTGTGCTGATTACTATCAAGTCCTAGCAGCTCTAACGTGGTTCAGCATTAAGTATGGCTACCGCTTGAGGAAAAAAGCTGTTCCTGTGTCTAGAGGTTTTGGTAGCGATTGACCGGAATCTTACTCCTGAAGGCATGCGCTGGAAGATGGAGTGAGCTGGGTGAGAGGGGTCAGAGGCAATTTTGGTTGCTCTCTTTCTGCACCTGCTAGCGTAAAGATCCTGCAGGGAAGGTAAGCTACAGCCAATTATCCTTTCCGCTGTTCGGATGATGCGCTGCAGCCTCCCCTTTTCTAATGCTGAGCAGGAGCCGAACCATACAGTCATAGATGATGTTATGGTGGATTTCGATAATTGCAGTGTAGAACTGCACCATTAAATTTTGAGGTAGGCCAAACTTTTTCAGCTGCCGTAGATGGTACATCCTCTGTTGCGCTTTCTTGACAATAGTGGCAGTGTTGTTGTCCCATTTTAGGTTGTGTGAGATAGTGGACCCAAGAAACTTGAATTACTCTGCCTGGGTTATTGTGGATCCATTTATGGTTAAGGGGAGGTGCTGGGGGGGGGGGGGGAGATCTCCTAAAGTCTATTATCATCTCCATGGTTTTGAGAGCATTTAGTTCCAAGTTGTTGCTGCTGCACCAGGAGGACAGCTGTCCCACCACATGCCTGTATGCAGACTCGTCCCTGTTTTCTATGAGACCAACTACTGTTGTGTCATCTGCAAACTTCAGAACCTTAACAGATGGATCTGTGGAGATGCAGTCATTGGTGTACAGTGAGTAGAGCAGTGGGGAAAGCACACATCCCTGGGGTGCACCAGTACTGACTGTCAGAGAGCTTGATGTGTGTTTACCAAGTCTAACATGCTGTCTCTTGTCGGTTAGAAAATCGGTTATCCATTTGCAGATGGATTCAGGTATGTGTAGCTGGGAGAGCTTGCTGTGTAGCAGAGATGGCATTATGGTATTAAATGCAGAGCTGTAATCTATAAATACAATCCTGGTGTAGGTTCCTGGGGTGTCTAGATGCTGTAGTACATAATGTATACACATGTTCATGGCATCATCTGCGAATCTATTAGGCCTGCAGGCAAATTGCAGAGAGTCCAGCAGGGGATCTGTGATAGATTTCAGATAAGCCATTAACAGTTTTTCGAATGCTTTCATGACCAATGATGTCAGGGCAACAGGCCTGTAATCATTTAAACATGTTGGTTTTGAATTTTTTGGAATTGGTACAATAGTTGAGCTTTTAAAACAGGCCGGAACAATTGAGAGTTCGAGAGATGCTTTGAATATGTCTGTGAATACAGGAGCTAATTGATCGGCACAGAGTTTCAAGCATTTCACAGAGACAGTGTCTGGCCCCATTGCTTTCCTAGTATTTTGTCTTTTGAAGAGTCTGTTTACATCTGATTGGCATATTGTTAGAGCATGCACATCTGGGGACAGGTCAATAGATTGTGTCTGGCCTCCTGTGTTGTGTAGTTGCTGAGGCACCGCAGGGGGTGGAGACGTTGGCTGGCAGGAGGAGTTTTCAGTTTGCCTGTTGCAGAGATGGAAATTATGCGAATTGACTTGGTGTGTTTGGCTTTTGTTGCTAGTGTCAAACCTGCAATAAAATGTATTCAGTTCATTTGCAAGCTGCAGATTGTGTAATGAGGGCGGCGATTTCTTCCTGTAGCTGGTAATTTCATGCAGAGATTTCCATATTGTGAATGAGTCGACGTTTGAACATTGTTTCTCAAGTTTTTTAGAATAATCTTTTTTTGCGTCAGTAATGGCTCTCTGCAGTTTGTATTTCGCAGCTTTGTAGAGGACTTTATCGCCTGTATGATATGCCCTTTCTTTATTGAGGCGCAGCTTCCTAAGATGTGATGTAAACCAGGGTTTATCGTTATTGTACCTGGTGCACTTTTTTGTGGGGATGCAGGACTCTTCACAAAAGGTAATATATTTGGTGTGACCATCCTTTTCCTTCAAAGCAGCCTCAATTCTAGGTGCACTTGCACACAGTTTTTGAAGGAACTCGGCTGGTAGGCTGCTCCAAACATCTTGTAGAATTGACCAAAGATCTTCTGTGGATGTAGGCTTCCTCACATCCTTCTCTCTCTTCATGTAATCCCAGACACACTTGATGATGTTGAGATCAGGGTTCTGTGAGGGCCATATCCTACAAGTTCCTATACCTGTTCTAATGTGGTCTGGTTTACTACAGCCTTTTTTAGTTGCACTGTCTCTCTAATATATCTCATCTTATTTTCTTTGTCAAGCTTTGTCGACCCAAATAGGAAGGGGCTGCCTCTGCTGTAATAGGGACAAGTTATGCACGCCCCCTGCACTCCCCCTCCACTCTCCCTCCCCTATGCTCACTCCTGCGTGCTTTGTTTATTTCTCGCTCACAGACAGCATGTCTGTGAGGCTGAGGGAGGAGGGAGCTGCCTGTCACATGCTGACAAACTGTTACCCAGACACCAGTGCAGAGCCCAGACTCCTGGATCAGAAGAAACAGCTGTGTTTATAGTCAGATTCTTGTCACGCTTCAGTGGCACAGAGCCACGTGAGGCAGAAGGTAAAACTTTTTCTAAACTTGCAAACAACATCTGAGGACTGAATTTTCTGTGTAATACAATAAATTTGTCTCCACTGACATACTTCCGGTTTCGTCAGCAATCTTTACTGTTTATAAAACAGTTTTTAAAACATGTTTTGATCGTCAGGATTGCGGTTGGGAGCTGCAAAATGTAACAGAGGGGGCTAGGAGATATCCCCGAACAGGATGGTGTGTTTATTTATATGTCATTTCTTCAATACAGATTCTCTTTAATGACTTTGGCTGTATATTTGGGGTCATTGTCTTGTTGAGAATAAATTTGGGGTCAATCATACATCTCCCTGGTGGTACTGCATGATGGATAAGTATCTGCCTATATTTCTCAGCATTGAGAACAGCATTAATCCTGACCAAATCTCCAACACCATTTGCAGAAATGCAGCCCTAAACGTTCAAGGAACCTCCACCATACTTCACTGTTGCCTGTAGGCACTCATTATTGTACCACCCTCCAGCCCGTTGACGCACGAGCTGCCTTCTGCTACTGTCACATATTTCACATTTTGATTCATCAGTCCAGAGAATCTGCTGGCATTTTTCTGCACCCCAGTTCCTATGTTTTTGTGCATACTTGGCCTTGTTTCCACATCAGAGGTATGGCTTTTTGGCTGCAACTCTTCCATGAAGACCACTTCTGGCCAAACTTCTGGGTTACTGGCTTCTGACATTTTCGAGCTGAGGGCACTGCTGGACATCTTACGATTTCTAAGGGTAATAAATTTGATGTGTCTTTCATCTGCTTCACTAAGTTTCCTTGGCCGACCACTGTGTCTACGATCCTCAAAGTTCCCTGCTTCTTCAAAAGATCTTAAACAGCACATCCTAAAACCCCAGTCTACTTTCAAATATTTGTCTGGGAGAGACCTTGCTCTTGCGTCATAACTACCTTGTGTATTGTTGCTGTGCTCAATCTCGCCATGACATAAAACAGCCTTCCACAACCTCACCTCGGTAGCAGAGTTTAGCTGTTCCTTGCCCAGTTTTAAGCCTCCTACACAGTTGATAAAGTTTCAGTTGATGACTGTGTTTCAACCTATGTGTGGCATTGACGATCATTAGCACCTGTTTGGTGTAATTGGTTTGTCAAGCACCTGACTATAATTCTACAAAATCCCTGACTGTAAAAGTGTACCTATAATAATTGATGCTGGTTTGAAGGCAAATGCTAGTAACTCCAAATATTGATTTGATTTAGATTTTACTTTTGTTTTCTCACTTTGAACTTTGTAAATTGATAACATTTAACAATCATTATTATATATATTTCTGAAAGCATTCTTTATTTAAAGCATTTTTTCACACCTGCCTAAAACTTTTGCACTGTCATATATATATATATATATATATATATATATATATTACGTTTGGGCAAAAACACCTAATATGTTTTTTTGTTTGAGTAACTTCAAGCTACTCCTCCACAAACAAATTTATAGTATCTATGATAGAAGTAAAACTTAAAGAGAACCCGAGGTGGGGTTCTGACAATGCAATCCACATACAGAGGCTGGGTCTGCCTATACTGCCTATACTGCCCAGACGATGCATGTTGGCAGCACAGCTGTGATTTATGGGGGATTGCAGAGCGCAGGGGGAACTTAGGGGGGATTGAAATGGCAACAGAGGCTGGGCAGTATAGGCAGACCCAGCCTCTGTACGTGGATTGCATTGTCAGAACCCGCCTCGAGTTCTCTTTAATGGATGCATATCTTTTCTGAAAAACAAAACCCTGTAAATTAACTGTGTAACCTCCATTCCAGAAATTGATGAGTTTTTCATACTGAAAACAGAATAACAGAGTTGATTACCTAATGAACACCACCAAAGTGTAGTGTTTTAGCTAGTTAAAAGCAATAGTAAATGCTTGGAAATTGTTTCGAACCAATTATCGTGTACTACGATTAAATATATATTTGTCAAGGATTACTTGTGATAATGTGTACTATGACGGGGGAACTTGGTGAGTACAGGGTTTTAAAAGGGGTACATACCAATAATATGTTGAGAAACACTGGACTAAAGGATATAACATGATGATGGACGCTCACATGGGTGTAGACAAAGATATTAGCTGCTAAACTTTACTGATGTGGAGCAAATAAATTGTAGGAACAACGGCAAGTGTTGGAAAGGTCAATACTCCATGAGAAGAGTCAGTACTTCCTGCTGAGATGAAAGCTCACTTCCTCCGAATGTTAAAAAGCTCTCCTATCCGAAAGTGACACTTTTATCATTAATAACAACTCCCTCGTTGGCTCTACACAAAACATAAAGTGCCAGTGTAGAGCTACTCAACTGAAGACAGGTAGAAATCGTCAATAAGTGTACCCATGAGGCCATGTAAAGATGTGGCTTGTAGGATAAAAGTTACCAGAGGACTAGGGAATGTGTCATAGAAGTTAAGCAGTGCCCTTTTCCGGGACCAGAATGGGCGCTGTTTTCTGAAGGAGCACAAAAAAATAGTTTTTAGCAAAATCACTATCTGGAGCCAGCCATTCACAGCAACATACTGGTCAAATCTACGCCCTGCCTCCCATATTAGCAGGGCCGGTTGTAATAACAATGGGACCCCCGGGCAAAATTAACCCAGGGGCCCCTCAATAGACACCCCCCAACCAAAAAGCCGCAGTAGAGGCTCTTTGTTGCAGCCAAATTTCCCCCCATGGCCCCTTAGCTGGCCCAGGTGAGATGCTACTCTGCTGAAAATTCTGCAGGGACCCACAGGGAACAACAATTAAGTTGAAGGGGGACACCTTGGGGGCCCCTATAGGCTCTGGGGCCCTGGGGCAATTGCCCCCTTTCCCTCTATGGTAGCCCTGCATATTAGGCCCTACATGTTACTAGGAAGGTCCAAGTCAGAAGGTCACCTTGGTCAGCCTGATCTCCAGCGAGTTATTCTTCTGGTTACTGGCATCAAAGTGGGCCACTTCCTCTGCAGATGACTTAACCTTACAGATGATCTTTGCGTACGAGAAGACAATGATGGCTGTGGGGAAAACAAGGCAGAAGAACAAGATGCTGACCACGAAGACCTTTCCTCTGAGAGAGGCTTGTGCCAGCCACCAGTCCAATGTACAAGAGGTTCCAAACGGTTCCGGAGCATAGTTCCCCACTCCCACCAATGGCAGAGTTGCCCAAAATGATGCGTAGATCCAGATGCAGATTAAACTGATGAAGGCATGCCGCCTCTTCAGCCACGTACCTATAGGGATTTAAAAAAAGGAGGGGGTTTAAATTGTATCTGAACTCCAGAGTAAAGATTTGTGAAACTGTAAAGGCTAAAGCAAGGTCACACACCTATAGATATGCAGCAACAACCTATCCCATCCAATCATGTCAAGCTAGCAACAGTTTGAGGATCGCTGGACGTTTGATAGACGCCCGTCTTTCTCAGCCTGCCTACCTCCCCTATAATTAGCGGCAGTATGTTTGAACCTATCGCCTCGGCGCTGTGTAGTTAGTGGCAGCCATGTATAACCTAATTGTCCCCGCAGTGTAATTCCAGCATCAGTATAATCTATTTCCCTCCTGTGTAATTAGCAGTCATGTTTCACCCGATTCTGGAACTCCACGCTGCTCAGAGACCTCTCTTATCCGTCCATCTTCCCCCAAGTGGGAAAATGACGCATAGGAGAGATCTCTGAGCAGCTTGGACTTCCAGGATCGGGTGAGACATGGCTGCTAATTAACAGTGGGGGGAAATGGATTATACTGATGCCACAAATTACATTGCGGGACAATCACGTTATACATGCCTGCCTTTAACTACACAGCGGGGGCCAATCGGATTATACTGATATCACTAATTACACTGTGCGGGGCTGTTACACATGGCTGCCGCTAACTACACAGTGCCGGGGCGGGGGCAATAGGATTAAACATACTTCCGCTATCTACAGGGGAGGGAGGCAGGCAGAAAAAGATGGGCGACAAAGAAAGAACATAGGGACTGCATTCGTAAGTTGGGGACTCCCTGTATTCGGACCATAAGACGCAGTGACCTTTTCCTCCCACTTTTGGGGGAGAAAAAGTGTGTCTTATAGTCCAAAAAATACAGTACCTAAAACAAGTGCTTTAAAGGTGCTTGGAGTGATGATTATGGGATATTACAGGTCCTCTCTAGTACAGAACATGGTTTGGTAGAAGGACAAGAGTTTGGTAGGCTGCAGATATTCAGCAGTTCTGACCAGTGATCCTGGGATTGTTTACTCACCATATCTCAGATGGCAGATTTTCATGTATCGGTCGAAGCTGACTACTGTCATGGTGGTGAGACTTCCACATCCGAAGAAGAAGCCGGTCCAGCCGTACCACTGACAGAGGCTCCACCCAAACACCCAGCGATGGCTGAGGAACGACACAATGCAGAAGGGCTTCCCGGCCACTGCAACAACAGGGCAGCCAATCAGAGATCACACAAGTGGCATATTATGTACAGCCAATCAGAGATGACACAAGTGACATATTCTGTACAGCTGTAACAGAACAGCCACTCAGAGATGACACAAGTGACATATGTACAGCTTTAACAGAACAGCCAATCAGAGATGACACAAGTGGCATATTATGTACAGCTTTAACAGAACATCCAATCAGAGATGACACAAGTGACATATTATGTACAGCTGTAACAGAACAGCCAATCAGAGATGACACAAGTGGCATATTATGTACAGCTTTAACATAACAGCCAATCAGAGAAGACACAAGTGGCATATTATGTACAGCTTTAACAGAATAGCCAATCAGAGATGACACAAGTGACATATTAAGTACAGCTGTAACAGAACAGCCAATCAGAGATGACACAAGTGACATATTAAGTACAGCTGTAACAGAACAGCCAATCAGAGATGACTCAAGTGACATATTATGTACAGCCAATCAGAGATGACACTGGCATATTATGTACAGCTTTAACAGAACAGCCAATCAGAGATGACACAAGTGACGTATACAGCTATGTATAGCTTTACGGCTAAATATTTACAGGTAGAAGGAAATTATGTCCACATCAGCCACTATATTCCTTCACAATTCTAGCTGAAAAACTGACATGCATTGCGTATTGCTCAGTGTTAGAATATACCCCTGTATATTATCCTATTAGCACTATAAGACCTTGACCAGTCCAGCAGCCTTAACCACTTCAGCCCACAGGTGTTTTCACCTTCAGGACGAAGGCAATTTTCCTCTGTCAGCGCTCCTCCCATTCATCCGCCAATAACTTTATCACTACTCATCACACGTAAATGATCTATACCTTGTTTGTTTGCCACCAATTAGGCTTTCTTTGGGTGGTACATTTTGCTAAGAATTATTTTATTCTAAATGCATTTTAACAGGAATAATAAGAAAAAAATGGAAAAAAAAAATCATTATTTCTCAGTTTTCAGCCATTTGTAATAATCTCCTCTGTGAGGTCTGTTTTGTCTTCAGACACTACTGCAGCCAGATTATGCTGTCTGCTGTCTGCAGAGATTTTCTGACATTTACAATGAACGAATTGTCCATTTGCATCTCATTCGCATTCCATTGCGGTGTGGTCTGCTATTCTGAATTCAAGTGCTATGCTGTTTGCATGGGGATGCATGAACTTATGAGATGCAGGCTAAGTGAATGCAGATGGGTGCTTTGTCTTTTGCATGCTTCTCTCTGATTGGTGTGTTCATCCATAAAAGTCACTTCCTGAGTCTGCCTCCCTGCCTAACATTTTGTTAGTCTTTGGACTGCAAGTCCTGGGTCAGACTTTAGTTAGATCCTAGTGCATTGAACCCGGCAGGACCCCGGCCTAGTTGCACATAGCTAGAGTTACTTGTATATTATCGTGTATATTGTAATTGACCTTTGATAGCTGTAATCAGTAGTATATTACATATCAATTGTATTTATCTGTGTATGACTTCTTGCCTGTTCTGACTACTCCTTCTGCCTCGCGATTCTGTACCTCTGCTTATCTGACCTTGTTGCCGACTTCTTGCCTGAAACTTTACTCTGAGCCTGTCTTACGATTCTGTACCTCTATCTGCTCGGTTGTTGCCTACCTGATCTGTCTGACTATCCTCACTCACCAGTGGGCCCTCGTCACTGGAGAGGTTACCGCTGAGCCTCTATCAGCAAGTTACTGTTTGCACCAATCACTACACATACTGGTGCCTCTTTGTTATTTTCATTATTGTATTAGTGTGTTCTACTCCTGTTTGTTTGAATTCTCTGACACCAGTGGGCTCCCCCCACTGGGGCTACCGCCTTTGTGGCGTTCGCCACCTTACTGTGCACCAAAAACGTGTACTTCTCACAATTATAAAGTATACTGATCTGTTATGTTTTGTACTTTTGGTATTGCTCATTGCTGCATTCGCATTGAGCAATTTCTGTCATCTGTGGATGCTCTGTGAATGAATGTCAGATTCCTCAAAGTCTGATATCAGTTTGACAGACATTCATCTGATCTATTGCAGATCTGTTCCTGTTCCTGTCCTGTTAATGTATTGCTTATTGCTGCATTCGTATTGAGCAATTTCTGTCTGTCATCTGTGGACTGTTCAGAGGATTTGTCTCTCTGTGCTCCACAGCTCCACCTGCTGGCTGGGTTTGTTCCTCCACAGGTGTGTTCCACCATTACTGGGCTCCTCTGTCTGAACGCTTTTGTAGATCTACTCAGAATCAGCGTACAAGCTGTGCGCTGACCGTGGAGATCGTTCCCGCAATCGTTACACCATTATAGTTTTAAGATTAAACGTTCTACTGTGGATAAAATCCACACATTTTATTTGCCCATTTGTCCCTGTTATTGCAACATTAAAAATATTTCCCTAGCACAATGTATGGCGCAAATATTTTATTTAGAAATAAAGGTGCATTTTTTCAGTTTTGCGTCCATCACTAATTACAAGCCCATATGGGCTCAAGTTAATACGGTATATAGTAATATACCTTCACAACATACATATTTAAAAAGTTTAGTCCTTAAGGTAACTATTTATGTACTTTTTTTTAAAACTGTATTTTTTAAAATATCTTTTTAAATTGTGTTTTTATGTTTTTAGTTAATGGGCAGGGTGGGGAGTCAGTTTTTATTTAATGTGAATTGTGTTTTTTTTTTTCATTTGTACTTTAATTTTACTTTTAGGCCCCTAGGTGGCGATAAGCACTCTCCCGGAAGATACCAGGGAGTGCAAGATCTTTTGTTTTACATTTCATGGTTCAAGAATCAAATACCTCCTGATTGTAGGCATTTAATTCATTTGCAGGGAATCGTTTGCCTCCGGGGAACACTGGTTCCTCTTCAGCAATCAATCCCCTGTAATAACAGCAGGGAACTAGCTCCTGCACACAGATATGTGCACCAGGGCAGCAACACTGCTGGATTCATCCAGATTGCCTTTGAGTGGCGATTTTTGGACAAATATATCCGTCCAGATTGGCTTAATAAAGTAAAATGAAACTCAGAATTTCTACTTCGCTCTAATAGATTATTTACAGCAAATTATATACAAAATACAACCAGCATTTTTTTTTTTTTTTACTAGAACTGCATTCAAAGGTTTAACACAGGCATTAGAAGCTTCCCTGCCAGCAGAGCTGGCTGCTTCCGAACCTGTAGATAATGTTAACTTGTGTTTAATTGTATCAAGTGAGGAATGTAAACAAAGCCTTCTCTCACACTCCCATGTCTCCTAAAGACAGTGAGACAAGCATAAATGATTTCTGATGCTTAAGTTAGACGATGAATAAAGCAGTTATAAATAAAATGCAAAGTAAGCTCTCAGAGTAAAATAAGTGTACTTTAGGAACGTATAATTTCTAAATGAATAATAATACTTATGTTCAAAAGAAAATATGCTAACTGTAACATATTAGTTGTGTCTGCCCAATTTCTGTGCTGACACAGCTGAGAGATCGGAGGTGCTCATACCTTGTCTGGATCTTTATAAGCTCCACATATTACCTGATGAAGCAGGGTGTAACCTGTGAAACGCATTGCTATCATTCTGGAGTCTACTTGAATAAAGATATTTTTTCAGTGAATAACTGATCGCGTGACTACTTGTGGGAGGTAAGTCCACCACTTCCTCCCCCTTTTTAACCAGTTTTTAACTATTTTATCCTTATCTGGCGCCTCCGTTTTGAAAAATTGTTTATTCTGAGTGTCCACCCTTGGTGGAGGGGTGTTACCCCCTTTCATCTACTTCTACGGAGAGCGACGTTTTAACCCGAGTGGGGTCGGGTTTAATTTCCCCTCCTGCCTACTGAGTGGTTACCAGAGGTGAGTATATTCTCATATACTGTATGTACTCTTATGACAAATTGGTTTGACGTACTGCACTATTGGGGCTCTCGATCTGCTTTGTTATTCAAGATGAGAGATCAAATGACACCTGTGATTACATAAAGATGAGGGGGAATCAGGCAGGTTCTTCTCTCTAAAAATACACAGGGTGCATTTCTCTATGTTTTTCTTGTGTCCTGTTCAGGTCCACTTTTCAATGTTCATGGGGGGGGGGGAGTTTATGAATGTGCCTGGGGAGTGAAGGCTAGTATTAGGGCCCTGCTCATGTTGGAGCTGATGGAAGTTGTGTGGCTTCCCTAGGGCATGGACTCTAGGGGACAACTTTTCTTCACCGGGGCTTCCCACAAGGGGCAGTCAGCCACTACCTCTAACTGGCAGCAGGCTGTGAATCCCAGGGTCACAGCCAGAAATAACACGCAGATCAGGAGGGCAAATCCCACAGTGTCGTGGGACAAGAAAAAGTGATGCAAACTGGTCTGGCGGGCTGGCAGGCTAGCAGTAAAGATAATGCGTACAGAGCTAGCAGGACAGAGTCACAGGACCAAACAGGGCAACTGGACTGATACGCTGAGCAGGATTACTGCGTACCTACCAACTTTTTGAAATAAGAAAGAGGGGCCCTGTAAGAAACGTCCCTGCCACACCCCTAACCCCACCCCCCTCATCGTGCATACCTCAAGGACTTCAGAATCGAAATATGTCGTTTCATCATTCAAACCAATACTGGTCCTCTTTATCATCCTTAACCATTTCAGCCTGCGGGGATTTTTCACCTTATGCATTAAAGCAATTTTCACCTCCTATTCATTCGCTAATAACTTTATCACTACTTAACACAATTTATTGATCTATATCTTGTTTTATCCGCCACTAATTAGGCTTTCTTTGGGTGGTACATTTTGCTAAGAATTATTTTTTATAAATGCATTTTAACAGGATTAATAAGAAAAAATGGAAAAAATTCATTCTTTCCCCGTTTTCGTCCCAGTTTTAAAATAATTCATGCTGCCATAATTAAAACCTATATATTTGATTTGCCCATTTGTCTTGGTTATGACACCATTTAAATTTTGTCCCTATCACAATGTATGGCGCCAATATTTTATTTGGAAATAAAGGTGCATTTTTTTCTGTTTTGCATCCATCACGATTTACAAGCTTATAATTTAAAACATGTTTGTAGTATACCCCCTTCAAATGCATATTTAAAAAGTTAAGACCCTTAGGTAACGATTTATGTTTTTGTTTTTTTTTAATTGTAATTTTTTTTTTCCATTAAATTTTTATTTGGGTAATATTTTGGAGTGGGAAATAAACAGTTAATTTTTAATGTTATTATATGTGTAAATTGTAATGTAAAAAATATGTAGATGTAGTTTTACTATTTGGCCACAAGATGGCCACCTTGAGTTTATTTTTTTCTCCTTGTGCTTCTCGATCACCGGAAGCACAAGGGGGATGGGGAAATTTTTTTTGCAGAAGGACTGAAGCCTTTAGTAAGAACGCTTCGGTTTTTCTGCTGGGGACACGGATCGGTGATCGGGAACCATGTTCCCGTTCACTGATCCCAGGGCTACCAGCGGACAGCACGGGGGCGCGCCCGCAATCGCGCGCGGGAGCGCGGCACCGCTGCAGAGCAGCCGCCTGGACGTGAAATGGTTAATTTTTCTTAATTTTAACATTTGAAAATAAGAACAATATCAATTTAATTGATGGTAATAAATAGTGAGTTAAACACAATTCCAGTAGATGTAGAAAAATACATATATTTACACTAATCTGTACATCAGTCTCGAAAGAGGGACACATGAGGAAGAAAGAGGGATAAAGGGATTTGATTCCAAAAGAGGAACTGTCCCTTCCGAAAGAGGGCCAGTTGGGAGCTATGTGACTGTACAGTATAACTGGATTGACCGATAGCTTAACCACTTAAAGCGGTATAAAACCCTGACATAATATTCAATAAAAACAGCAAGAAGTAGACACACTGCGGATTTATTGCAGGAGCTCTGTAAGCTGTATCAAAGACATGCTTTTCTTTAAAGGTTATTATGCTGTTGCTTATCTTTTAGAGCAGAGAGGAAGTTCTGAGTTCAGGTCCACTTTAATGGGCATCACCTATAGAAGTCAGAAAACTGACACAAGCAACACTAACTTTGCTGAAAGCAAAGCTGAGCTATGTGTGCGGCTGCCTCTGCTGCAGATACTGCCAAGGCAACACATTTACAATTATATTTGTAAAATCAACTGTTTTGATTCAAGGTGAGAATATGCAGGTTCAAGACCTTAAGGAATAAAGGTTGGGAAAAATAGAAGGGGGGGAGGTTTGACCTAAATGAGTGTGCTTCGTTTTTTATTTATTTATTTGCTCCGCTTACTCTCTGTAAACGCGTACGTTAAAAAGGGGCGCTGGGAAAAAAGGGCGCGGGGTTTTAAACGATAAACATGGATAACGTTTAAAAATATAATGTACTATATTTCGTTTAAAAATAATGTTTTATAAAGTTATAAATCATTAAATAATGTTCATGAAATCAGCAATTGTGAAAACGTTAATCTTCCGTTTAAAAAGTGAAACGTATAATAACGTTTAAAAAAAAATTAGTAAGTAACCCTCCCTGTACCTACCCCTAACCCCTAGACCCCCGTATTGGTGCCTAAACCTAAGACCCCCCTGGTGGTGCCTAAACCTAAGACCCCCCTGGTGGTGCCTAAACCTAAGACCTCCCCTGTGATAAGCATTAATAACGTTTCAAAAAAAAATATTGTACGGTTTTTCGTTTAAAAATAATGTTTTAAAAAATATTGTACTGTTTTTCATTTAAAAATAATATTAAAAAATGTATAAATCATTAAATAATGTGTAATCATGAGAAGCAGTTATAAAACATTAAACGTCTCCGGGCGCCGCTTTTAAAACGTTATTTTTCTCCAGCGCCCATTTTTCCTGTTGGGCGCCCATTAAACGATATTTATTATGGGAGTGAATGGCGGCTCCCGATTTGTCCACTAGCCTCCTGCGCCCTTTTTTACTGTTACCCTGTAAACATCCACACAGTGTGCTGTCTACTATGTGCACTAGATGGCAGCACTGCTGTGCACATACTGCTCTCTGGTTTAATCCAAGTTATTATTTTGCTTTCTTAAAGGGGAACTGACGTAAGAGGTATACGGAGGCTGCCATATTTATTTCCATTTAATCAATACCAGTTGCCTGGCAGCCCTGCTGGTCTATTTCTCTGCAGTAGTATCTGAATAACACCAGAAACAAACATGCAACTAATCTTGTCAGATCTGACATTAATGTCAGAAACACCTGATCTGCTGTATGTTTGTTCAGGGGCTATGGCTAATAGTATTAGAGGCAGAGGATCAGCAGGAGGGCCAGGCAACTGGCATTGCTTAGATGGAAATAAATATGGCAGCCTCCATATCCCTCTCACTTCAGTTGCCCTTTAAGGTAAATAGCGACAATCTGCGTGTCTCTAGCCTGGCACTTTTTTTAATAGGGGAGAACAGAGCCTAGGAAGGGGGGCTGGAGGCATAATGCAAGGACACAGAGGCAGATCATTGTATACAGAACATGCCTCTGTGTCCTAATATGATTTCACAAACCTACCTCGGGTTCTCTTTAAAGGACAAGTGAAGTGACAGGAATATGGAGGCTGCCATATTTTTTTTCCTTACCTGGCAGCCCTGCGGAAATATTTGGCTGCAGTAGTGTCTGAATCGCACACCAGAAACAAGCATGCAGATAATCTTGTCAGATCTGACAATAATATCAGAAACACCTGATATGCTGCATGCTTGTTCAGGGCCTTTAGCTAAAAGTATTAGAGGCAGAGGATCAGCAGCACAGCCAGGCAACTGGTATTGCTTAAAAGGAAATAAATATAGCAGCCTCCATACCCCTCTCATTACAGTTGTCCTTTAAAGGGAACCTCAAGCGAGAGAAAAATGGAGCCTGCCATATTTATTTGATTTTAAACAACAGACATTTTCAGTGAGTCCTGCTGATCATCTGCCTCTATTTAATACATTTAGCCCTAGCCCCTGAACATGCATGCAGCAGATCAGGTGTTTCTGACATTATTGTCAGATCTGTCAAGATTAGCTGCATGCTTGTTTCTGGTGTGTGACAGACACTATTGCAGGGCTAAAAACACAGTTCTTTTACCAAAGAGAAACAGATATGAGTGGCACTCCCTACAGTAACATGGAGCAGTGTGAGTGCATGGGCAAAAAAACGTTCTCACCAGATAACCGACGCTTCCTGCATCTGCTGCTGGGACGTGTGCACATCGGACTGTGTGAAGAAAGCCATCAATAATATGTAGAAAAAGAAGCAGAACCTCCGGGCACCTTCCGTCCAATTTCTTTATTGCAGTGCTTAGGTACAGGTGATACATCTGCGATACATCCGGGTTACGGATACTCAAGTGATGGTGTGATGGAGGTAGGGGGGTGCCGGGCACCAGATGGGGCTTACGACGTCCGTTTTGCGTCTCAGTGGACGCTTGGTCACGCTGTGCTCCAATAACTAAAGCGAGGTGCGGTCTATCGCGGGGATATGCCCCGCCCCTTCCGGTTGTCGCAGTCGCTATTGGTGGATGAAGATCAAATGGGACAGTCCAGCCAATGAAGAAACATCCCCTCCGTGTCTGAACTACCATGCCCATAAGGCTATGCGAACTAAGAGGCATGGGGAGGGTTTATGCGCTTTCGCCACACCTTATTGGCTGCCCCTCAATCTGTACAGCCAATCCCTTCCCTCTTGCGCGCCGCACATAAACGACTGCATACATTTTAACAGTAAAATATCGAAAACGCCTGGGCACGGTGAAGGAGAGACATTCAGGAAAAACTCCCCATTGTCTGTCTATGACACGGAGGAGGGCCTCCTCAACCGGCATATCCCTAAATCTGAACATTAGGTGAAAAGTGTAAAAGTGACACACAATATGTTAAAAAGGGATAAAACCTGGGCAATTCAGACCCAGCTGCAGCCGAACAAGCTCCAAAGCTACGGTTTAACACCCAAAACTTTATACAATAGATTTACTTGTATGGCTCTAACTCAAGCCTGGACAGCTGTGGGCAGGGGGAAACAAATACAAAAAGGCGGCCCTCGAGGGACACATTAATCATTAACATAACCTCCATCACTCCAACACTATATGACAATGAAAAACATGTCAAAAATCAATTATACAAAAAACTGGCAAGATTAATGGAACCCGCTCCCATAGTTGACCTGTCCACTCCAATCGCATAATACTGGCATAGGTATATGGGTACCTATGGATCCAGCATCATACATGCCAGTCCAATTTTGTCTTTCAGGCCAGCTGGTCCCATTGCTTCCGTATGCAGTATAATACATGTTTCTTTTCTAAGGAGTAGTTTGTCCCTATCGTCCCCTCGCCTTGGGACCTCCACCCTGTCTAATATCGCAAATTTCAGTCCATAACAACTTCCTCCATGTTCATCCTTTATGGCAGCAATTAAATATTCCCCTTAAAAATCAATAGGTCGGTTTTGATTGGCTTTTGTAGGCTACACCCACTTCTCTGAATATTAATCCCAGTCACCCAGTGACCAAATGTGCAAAGTTTGAGGACCCTACCATTAACAGTGTAAGAATGGCTGCAGTTTACATTTTCCCAATGACATTATTCGGGTATGTATTTGGCTGGTGTTGGCTCCGCCCACTTTTTCTAATCCTAACACACAATTATTCAATGACCAAGTTTGTGAGCTTTGCGGTCTTTGGCATCAATAATTTGCATTGAGATTAAACAAATCTGATTGGCTGTTTGTGGCTCCACCCCTTTTTCTGAATTTGAACCCCAGTCACCCAATGACCAACTATACCAGGTTTAAGAAGGCTTGTGCCATTAACAGTGCAAGAATGTCAGCAATTACATATTCCCCTTAAAAATCAATAGGTGAATTTTGATTGGCTTTTGTAGGCTCCACCCACTTTTCTGAATATTAATTCCAGTCAACCAGTGACCAACTGTGCAAGGTTTGAGAACCCTGCCATTAACAGTGTAAGAATGGCTGCAGTTTACATTTTCCAGTGAAATTTGTATTTGTCTTCACCCCCTTTTTGGTTATGTAGTAGAATCCAGATGATCCGCACACTTCATATGAACCAAGTTCAAATTTTATTCAAAACATCGTGACACAAGCCATTCCAAACCAACGATTCGTTTCGGGGCCACGCAGGGTCCCCTTTGTCAAGGCAGTAAAACACAGAATGGTCACCATGGTTCATATGAAGTGTGCGGATCATCTGGATTCTACTATTTGACAATTTACTGATCCAGCACCTCCTGGGTAGGTGTGCAGTTCCCTCGTGGATTTTTGTACCTTTTTGGTTATGGGAATAAAAAGTATCCTTTATGTTATTGCAGGTAATATACTATGTGTGTGCCAAATTTCATTCAAATCCAATCAGCCATTTTTGCGTGATCGAGTAGCAAACATACAAACATCCAAACATCCGAACTTTCCCATTTATAATATTAGTAGAATTGTTGATAAATGGTCTAGCGTTTAACAATAATGTCCTTAACCCTTTCGGGACCGGCCGCCTAACCCCCCTTAAGGACCTGGCGTTTTTGCTGAAAGGGGGGGGCACGTTTGGGGGGTTAGGGCAGCTGGATCCCTGCAGGGTCTTGCTGGGCATAGTGTCCCGTGTGACCAGTTGTCCCCCTTTGGTCAGCAGCCATCACTCACCTTCCAGGCTCCAGCGATGAGCCGCAGCGGACCCCTCTGCTCCGGCCGGCATCTCTGCTCCTACTGCCGCTCAGTTCCGGGTCGCGGCTTGATGATGTCATCAAGCCGGGACCAGGC
The DNA here is from genome assembly GCF_040937935.1 of Hyperolius riggenbachi. Classification (NCBI taxonomy): domain Eukaryota; kingdom Metazoa; phylum Chordata; class Amphibia; order Anura; family Hyperoliidae; genus Hyperolius; species Hyperolius riggenbachi. The sequence continues at coordinate 71,524,883 of NC_090649.1, read as the reverse complement.
ACTGACGTCAGAAGGAGCATAGATGCCGGCAAGAGCGGTGGGGAGCGCCGATTGTCGCGGGAAAGGCAGGGAGGTGAGTGGATCCTCTTCCTCCCCCCCTACCGCCGCAGCTTTCAAATGAATCAGTAGGATCCACTGGCGATCGTAGTAATCACGTGATCAGCAGCCATACGCGATGGTTGCTGATCACTGAGGGGAGATGTCAGCTGTCATATGACAGGTTAATCTCCCCTCTCCGGTGCGCACAATCGCGTCGGGACGGTGTGTTAGCACGGACGTTGAATCAATGTCCAGTCAGGGCGGCAGCACCACCTGCTGGACGTAGATTTAAATTACGTCGGTCCCCAAAAGGTTAAATATTACACAACTTATAGTCCCACATACCAGTATATACCTTCAACAGTTGCAACAATTCTCATTTTCATTTGCACACTCCTTCAGCCAAATAAATCAAACCAATTGCGCTCACCAGAGTTCCAGGCTAATCATATATAGATCAGCAAATGCGCATTCGGCCCAGCCAGCAAGCTCCTTTCCCCCCACAGTAGTATAATGTCTTCAAAAACTCATGCAAAGAAAAAAGGAATCTATGGTGTAGTATGTTTGCAACTGACCCAGCACAGACCAGCAGATTGGTTTGTCATCGCCAATCCTCTGTAGATACAGCCACACTTCCAAATAACCTTCAAACTCAGGACACTCACATAGGGTAATACCATTTATTCCATATAAAAAATTAAAAGTAGTGCACTTACAATAGCTCCCTTACAATGGACGTATCAAAATATTTCCACGTGTAGTTGGCGTCTCCTCTCCTGCTAGGCTGAGGCTCTGCCCTACTAGTTTCGTCAATGATGACTCATCAGGGTCTGTGCTTTTTCAGCCAGACAATCTGGTGAGAAGCTTGCATTATTCTCCGATGGTGAGGTGTCTGTGGGAGCATTGATGGTGATCTGATGCAGCTACAAACATATAACCACACCATAGATGTTTTATTTCTTTGCATGAGTTTATGCCAAACCAGGCACATTTCTTTGCATGAGTTTATGTTTGACTATCCCTAAAAAACTGTTTCTTAGCAATGATCAATTTTATTTAAAAACAACTAAGATAGATGTCTTATCACGCTGCAATCACTAGAGGCGTATTAGTATTACTCTGTGCCGCATTACAAATCATCTTAATTGTTTCTGCATGGTTCTGACAAGCCTAGTAAACTTAGTTAGGAGGTGAGAGGAAGTAGTAACAAGGCTCATGGGAGCTGTAGGGTGATATACTGCTGTGATAAATCCATAAGCTGTAAAAAATAGCGGCATATTGATGGCAAGACTTCTCCCGGAGAGAGGCGAATATGTGATCATCAAAGGCGTGGTGTGTGTGGAGCGGATAGATCAGAGATGTTATCTGTTGTTTATCTGTATCCTGAGGGATGAGGGATATCATGTGTTGTGGCTGGAGCGTTTCGGAACAGAACTAGAAATCTACAGCCTTGCTGGTAGAATTTTCTAGCGTGAGATTGTAAACCGTGCAATGAAACCAACACAGTCTGTAGATCAGATCTAAAAGGGGGGCAAAGGAAGACTACAGAGGAATGGGGGGTTCCTACTGAGGGTTCAGAGAAAAATGGCAGTCTGTGCATGCGCGCCACGTCACGCCACGCTCCCGTCGTGCACACTTACTGTGTCACCCATTGAATTATCACTGCATAATCCGTGCGGTAGGCTTACAGCGATTTTGATACTTCCGGCGCATAGCGTCACGCGAACTTTGCAAGTCTATGTCTTAAAGAGAGTCTGAAGCCTTCTAAAAATCATCTTTTTATTAGACATCTATCGTTAGCAATATCAGCAGTGCTAAAATGCTGCATTCATGTGGAAGAACAATGTCATTAAACTCCCCATATCCCTGGGGGGAAATGCAGGGAACCCTTCCTGTAAGAGGCAGAGCTTTGTGCTGTAGCTCTGCCTCTACTCACGTCAATCCCCACTGATCGCCGCTTCTCCCCGCCCCTCTGTCTTCTTTCACTGAGAGGGGTGGGGAGAGGGGCGGCGATCAGCGGGGATTGATGCTAATGGAGGCAGAGCTGCAGCGCTAAGCTCTGCCTCCCCGGCCAGCAAAAGCCACGACTTGGAAAGTCGAGGAATTTTGCCCCGGTATTTGGGGGGTTTAATGACATCGTTCTGCTGCGGGAATGTGGCGTTTTAGCACTGCTGATATTGCTAAAGATAAATGTCTAATAAAAAGAGGATTTTTAGAATGCTTCAGAGATGTGGCGTGTAAGAAAAATGCGGTGTGATGCAGTGCACAAATGTGCAAAGGGCCTGAAGGTACTCTCTTCAGCCAGTGCTCCAATATTTGTAGATCAGTCATCTGTCCTGTCATGTCATTTCTGAACATGACTCATTAACCACTTCCCGACCGCCGTATTGACAAATGGCGGCCGGGAAGTGGCCCCCGCAAGGACCGCCGTATTGACAAATGTCGGCGGTCCTTGTAGGGGCATGGGCGGAGCGATCGCGTCATCAGTGACACGATCCTCCGCCTGGCGCCGCTCACCCGCCGCAACATCCCGCCGGCCATACGGAAGCGCCGGCGGGATGTTAACCCGACGATCGCCGCATACAAAGTGTATAATACACTTTATAATGTTTACAAAGTGTATTATACAGGCTGCCTCCTGCCCTGGTGGTCCCAGTGTCCGAGGGACCACCAGGGCAGGCTGCAGCCACCCTAGTCTGCACCAAGCACACTGATTTCCCCCCCCCTGCCCCAGATCGCCCACAGCACCCATCAGACCCCCCCCTGCCCACCCCCCAGACCCCTGTTTGCACCCAATCACCCCCCTAATCACCCATCAATCACTCCCTGTCACTTTCTGTCAACGCTATTTTTTTTTAATCCCCCCCCCTGCCCCCTGCTCCCTCCTGATCACCCCCCCACCCCTCAGATTCTCCCCAGACCCCCCCCCCCCAGACCCCCCCCCATGTACTGTATGCATCTATCCCCCCTGATCACCTGTCAATCACCCATCAATCACCCATCAATCACCCCCTGTCACTGCCACCCATCAATCAGCCCCTAACCTGCCCCTTGCGGGCAATCTGATCACCCACCCACACCAATAGATCGCCCGCAGATCCGACATCAGATCACCACCCAAGCGCAGTGTTTACATCTATTATCTCCTCTAAACACCCACTAATTACCCATCAATCACCCCCTATCACCACCTGTCACTGTTACCCATCAGATCAGACCCTAATCTGCCCCTTGCGGGCACCCAATCACCCGCCTACACGCTCAGATTGCCTTCAGACCCCCCCTTATCAATTCTCCAGGGCATTATTTACATCTGTCCTTCCCTGTAATAACCCACTGATCACCTGTCAATCACCTGTCAATCACCCATCAATCACCTCCTGTCACTGCCACCCATCAATCACCTCCTGTCACTGCCACCCATCAATCAGCCCCTAACCTGCCCCTTGCGGGCAAACAGATCACCCACCCACACCAATAGATCGCCCGCAGATCCGACATCAGATCACCTCCCAAGCGCAGTGTTTACATCTATTCTCTCCTCTAAACACCCACTAATTACCCATCAATCACCCATCAATCACCCCCTATCACCACCTGTCACTGTTACCCATCAGATCAGACCCTAATCTGCCCCTTCTGGGCACCCAATCACCCGCCTACACGCTCAGATTGCCCTCAGACCCCCCCTTATTAATTCGCCAGGGCATTATTTACATCTGTCCTTCCCTGTAATAACCCACTGATCACCTGTCAATCACCTGTCAATCACCCATCAATCACCCCCTGTCACTGCCACCCATCAATCACCCCCTGTCACTGCCACCCATCAATCAGCCCCTAACCTGCCCCTTGCGGGCAAACTGATCACCCACCCACACCAATAGATCGCCCGCAGAGCCGACATCAGATCACCTCCCAAGCGCAGTGTTTACATCTATTCTCTACCCTAAACACCCACTAATTACCCATCAATCACCCCCTATCACCACCTGTCACTGTTACCCATCAGATCAGACCCTAATCTGCCCCTTGCGGGCACCCAATCACCCGCCTACACGCTCAGATTGCCCTCAGACCCCCCCCTTATCAATTCGCCAGTGCAATATTTACATCTGTTCTCCCCTGTAATAACCCACTGATTACCTGTCAATCACCTATCAATCACCCATCAATCACCCCCTGTCACTGCCACCCATCAATCACCCCCTGTCACTGCCACCCATCAATCACCCGCTGTCACTGCCACCCATCAATCACCCGCTGTCACTGCCACCCATCAATCAGCCCCTAACCTGCCCCTTGCGGGCAATCTGATCACCCACCCACACCAATAGATCCCCCGCAGATCCGACGTCCGATCACCTCCCAAGTGCAGTGTTTACATCTGTTCTCTACCCTAAACACCCACTAATTACCCATCAATCACCCCCTGTCACTGCTACCTATCAGATTAGACCCCTATCTGCCCCTAGGGCACTCAATCACCCGCCCACACCCTCAGAATGCCCTCAGACCCCAGCCCTGATCACCTCGCCAGTGCATTGCTTGCATCTATTCCACCCTCTAATCACACCTTGAGACACCCATCAATCGCCTCCTGTCACCCCCTAGCACACCTACCTATCAGATCAGGCCCTAATTTGCCCCGTATGGGCTCCTGATCACTCGGCCAAACTCTCAGATCCCCCTCAGACCCCCTTCCGATCACCTCCTCAGTGCATTGATTGCATCTATTTTCCCCTCTAACCACCCCCTGAGACACCCATCAATCACCTCCTGTCACCCCCCTAGCACTCCTATCCATCAGATCAGGCCCAATACAACTACATCTAAAAGGCCACCCTGCTTATGACCGGTTCCACAAAATTCGCCCCCTCATAGACCACCTGTCATCAAAATTTGCAGATGCTTATACCCCTGAACAGTCATTTTGAGACATTTGGTTTCCAGACTACTCACGGTTTTGGGCCCGTAAAATGCCAGGGCGTTATAGGAACCCCACAAGTGACCCCATTTTAGAAAAAAAGACACCCCAAGGTATTCTGTTAGGTGTATGACGAGTTCATAGAAGATTTTATTTTTTGTCAAAAGTTAGCGGAAATTGATTTTTATTGGGTTTTTTTCACAAAGTGTCATTTTTCACTAACTTGTGACAAAAAATAAAATCTTCTATGAACTCGCCATACACCTAACGAAATACCTTGGGGTGTCTTCTTTCTAAAATGGGGTCATTTGTGGTGTTTCTATACTGCCCTGGCATTTTAGGGGCCCTAAAACCGCGAGGAGTAGTCTAGAAAACAAATGGCTCAAAATGACCTGTGAATAGGAAGTTGGGCCCCTTAGCGCACCTAGGCTGCAAAAAAGTGTCACACATGTGGGACCGCCGTACTCAGGAAAAGTAGTATAATGTGTTTTGGGGTGTATTTTTACACATACCCATGCTGGGTGGGAGAAATTTCTATGTAAATGGACAATTGTGTGTAAAAAAAAATCAAACAATTGTCATTTACAGAGATATTTCTCCCACTTAGCATGGGTATGTGTAAAAATACACCCCAAAACACATTATACTACTTCTCCTGAGTACGGCGGTACCACATGTGTGGCACTTTTTTACACCCTAAGTACGCTAAGGGGCCCAAAGTCCAATGAGTACCTTTAGGATTTCACAGGTCATTTTGCGACATTTGGTTTCAAGACTACTCCTCACGGTTTAGGGCCCCTAAAATGCCAGGGCAGTATAGGAACCCCACAAATGACCCCATTCTAGAAAGAAGACACCCAAAGGTATTCCGTACAGAGTATGGTGAGTTCATAGAAGATTTTATTTTTTGTCACAAGTTAGCGGAAAATGACACTTTGTGAAAAAAAACAATTAAAATCAATTTCCGCTAACTTGTGACAAAAAAATAAAAACTTCTATGAACTCACCATACTCCTAACGGAATACCTTGGGGTGTCTTCTTTCTAAAATGGGGTCATTAGTGGGGTTTAGAGTTGGGCCGAACGGTTCGCCTGCGAACGGTTCCATGCGAACTTCCGTGGTTCGCGTTCGCGTCCCGCAGGCGAACCTTTGCGGAAGTTCGGTTCGCCCCATAATGCACATGGAGGGTCAACTTTGACCCTCTACATCACAGTCAGCAGGCCCAGTGTAGCCAATTAGGCTACACTAGCCCCTGGAGCCCCCCCCCCCCCCCCCTTATATAAGGCAGGCAGCGGCGGCCATTACGGTCACTCGTGTGCTGCCTGCGTTAGTGAGAGTAGGGCGAGCTGCTGCAGACTGTCTCTCAGGGAAAGATTAGTTAGGCTTATCTTGTTCCTGTCTGGCTGCATACCTGTTCTGTGAACCCACCACTGCATACCTGTGCTGTGAACCCACCACTGTATACCTGTTCATTGAACCCACCACTGCATACCTGTGCTGTGAACCCACCACTGCATACCTGTGCTGTGAACCCACCACTGCATACCTGTTCAGTGAACCTGCCACTGCATACCTGTTCTGTTCAGTGGACCCGCCACTGTATACCTGTTCATTGAACCCACCACTGCATACCTTTGCTGTCAACCCACCACTGCATACCTGTTCTGTGAACCCGCCACTGCATACCTGTTCAGTGAACCCGCCACTGCATACCTGTTCTGTTCAGTGGACCCGCCACTGTATACCTGTTCAGTGAACCCACCACTGCATACCTGTTCTGTTCAGTGGACCCGCCACTGTATACCTGTTCAGTTAACCCGCCACTGCATACCTGTTCTGTTCAGTGGACCCGCCACTGTATACCTGTTCAGTGAACCCGCCACTGCATACCTGTTCTGTTTAGTGAACCCGCCACTGTATACCTGTTCTGTTTAGTGAACCCGCCACTGCATACCTGTTCTGTTCAGTGGACCCGCCACTGTATACCTGTTCAGTGAACCCGCCACTGCATACCTGTTGTGTTCAGTGAACCTGCCACTGCATACCTGTTCTGTGAACCCGCCACTGTATACCTGTTCTGTTTAGTGAACCCGCCACTGTATACCTGTTCTGTTTAGTGAACCCGCCACTGCATACCTGTTCTGTTCAGTGGACCCGCCACTGTATACCTGTTCAGTGAACCCGCCACTGCATACCTGTTGTGTTCAGTGAACCTGCCACTGCATACCTGTTCTGTGAACCCGCCACTGTATACCTGTTCTGTTTAGTGAACCCGCCACTGTATACCTGTTCTGTTTAGTGAACCCGCCACTGCATACCTGTTCTGTTCAGTGGACCCGCCACTGTATACCTGTTCAGTGAACCCGCCACTGCATACCTGTTGTGTTCAGTGAACCTGCCACTGCATACCTGTTCTGTGAACCCGCCACTGTATACCTGTTCTGTTTAGTGAACCCGCCACTGTATACCTATTCTGTTTAGTGAACCCGCCACTGCATACCTGTTCTGTTCAGTGGACCCGCCACTGTATACCTGTTCAGTGAACCCGCCACTGCATACCTGTTGTGTTCAGTGAACCTGCCACTGCATACCTGTTCTGTGAACCCGCCACTGTATACCTGTTCTGTTTAGTGAACCCGCCACTGTATACCTGTTCTGTTTAGTGAACCCGCCACTGCATACCTGTTCTGTTCAGTGGACCCGCCACTGTATACCTGTTCAGTGAACCCGCCACTGCATACCTGTTGTGTTCAGTGAACCTGCCACTGCATACCTGTTCTGTGAACCCGCCACTGTATACCTGTTCTGTTTTGTGAACCCGCCACTGTATACCTGTTCTGTTTAGTGAACCCGCCACTGTATACCTGTTCTGTTCAGTGGACCCGCCACTGTATACCTGTTCAGTGAACCCGCCACTGCATACCTGTTGTGTTCAGTGAACCTGCCACTGCATACCTGTTCTGTGAACCCGCCACTGTATACCTGTTCTGTTTAGTGAACCCGCCACTGTATACCTGTTCTGTTTAGTGAACCCGCCACTGCATACCTGTTCTGTTCAGTGGACCCGCCACTGCATACCTGTTCTGTGAACCCGCCACTGTATACCTGTTCTGTTCAGTGAACCCACCGCATCAGTGCGCATACCTGTGCAGTTAAGTGAACCCACCTACCTACGTGAGTGCACGCAGTGTGATATACCACTCCGTGCATACCCGATATGGACAAAACAGGTAGAGGAAGAGGTAGTGCCAGAGCCAGAGGAAGGCCACCCGGCAGGTCTGCGCGAGGTCGTGTAAATGTAATTTCGTGTGGACCTGGCCCACAGTACAGTGCTTGGAAGAAGGCACGTCCCATCACCTCCCAAGATTTTTAGGACGTGGTTGAGTATTTAGCGACACAGAACACCTCATCTTGCTCAGCCACCAGCGCTACTACTAGCACCACTTCCGCTGCATTTGACACTTCGCAAGAATTATTTAGTGTTGAAATCACTGATGCACAGCCATTGTTGTTACAGCCAGATGAATTTTCACCAGCTCATATGTCTGAGTTACGCGGCAACACTATGGATGTAACGTGTCAGGAGGATGAAGGACCTACTGATGGTGCAAGTTTGGATTTGTCTGAGGCAAGCGAAGCTGGGCAGGATGACTACGATGATGACGGTAATAGGGATCCACTGTATGTTCCCAATAGAGGAGATGAAGAGGGGGACAGTTCAGAGGGGGAGTCAGAGAGTAGTAGGAGGAGAGAAGTTGCTGAAAGAAGCTGGGGCAGCTCTTCGTCAGAAACAGCTGGTGGCAGAGTCCGGCACCATGTATCGCCACCTATGTACTTCCAGCCAACTTGCCCTTCAGCTTCAGCTGCTGAGGTCCCCATAGTGCCCACATCCCAGGGTGGCTCAGCGGTGTGGACATTTTTTAATGTGTGTGCCTCAGATCGGACCAAAGCCATCTGTTCGCTCTGCCAACAAAAATTGAGCCGTGGAAAGGCCAACACTCACGTAGGGACAAGTGCCTTACGAAGGCACCTGGAGAAAAGGCACAAACAGCAATGGGATGGCCACCTGAGCAAAAGCAGCAGCAGCACACAAAAGCAAAGCCACCCTCCTTCTCCTCTTCCTCCTCCATCAGGTGCATTATCTGCTTCTGCTGCTTTCTCCCTTCCACCTTCACAGGCACCCTCCTCCACTCCGCCTCTGCCCTTGAGCGGTTCCTGCTCCTCTGCCCACAGCAGCAGTCAGGTGTCCGTGAAGGAAATGTTTGAGCGGAAGAAGCCAATTTCGGCCAGTCACCCCCTTGCCCGGCGTCTGACAGCTGGCGTGGCGGAACTGTTAGCTCGGCAGCTGTTACCATACCGGCTGGTGGACTCTGAGGCCTTCCGTAAATTTGTGGCCATCGGAACACCGCAGTGGAAGATGCCAGGCCGCACTTATTTTTCGAGAAAGGCCATACCCCAACTGCACCGTGACGTTGAGAGGCAAGTGGTGTCATCTCTTGCGAAGAGCGTTGGGTCAAGGGTACACCTGACCACGGATGCCTGGTCTGCCAAGCACGGGCAGGGCCGCTACATTACCTACACAGCCCATTGGGTGAACCTGGTGGTGAATGATGGCAAGCAGGGCGCAGCGGACCAAATTGTGACACCTCCACGGCTTGCAGGCAGGCCTCCTGCCACCTCCTCTCCTCCTGCTACATGCTCTTCGCTGTCCTCCTCCTCCTTGGCTGAGTGGCAGTTCTCCTCTCCAGCTACACAGCCCCAGCTCCGCAGGGCCTATGCTGCATGCCAGGTACGACGCTGTCACGCCATCTTAGACATGTCTTGTCTCAAAGCGGAGAGTCACACTGGAGCAGCTCTCCTGGCTGCTCTTAAGAAACAGGTGGATGAGTGGCTGACCCCGCACCACCTGGAGATAGGCAACGTGGTGTGCGACAACGGCAGCAATCTGCTTGCCGCTTTGCATATGGGGAAGCTGACACACATACCCTGCATGGCACATGTCATGAATCTAGTGGTTCAAAGATTTGTGGCAAAGTACCCTGGCTTAGCGAATGTCCTGAAGCAGGCCAGGAAGTTCTGTGGGCATTTGAGGCGGTCTTACACAGCCATGGCACGCTTTGCGGAAATTCAGCGCAAAAACAACATGCCGGTGAGACGCCTCATTTGCGATAGCCCGACTCGCTGGAACTCGACCCTGCTCATGTTCTCCCGCCTGCTAGAACAGAAGAAAGCCGTGACCCACTACCTCTACAACTACAGTAGAATGAAACAGTCTGGGAAGATGGGGATGTTCTGGCCCGACAACTGGACACTGATGGAAAATGCATGCAGGCTCATGCGGCCGTTTGAGGAGGTGACCAACCTGGTGAGCCGCAGTGATGGCACCATCAGCGACTTAATTCCCTACGCTTACTTCTTGGAGCGTGCTGTGCGTAGAGTGGCGGATGAAGCTGTGAATGAGCGTGACCAGGAACCGTTACGGCAGGAACAGGCATGGGACCAATTTTCACCAGACCCAGCTGTTTCCTCAACACCTGCGGCAGCACAGAGGGGGGAGGAGGAGGAGGAAGAAGAGAAGTCGTGTGCAGAAGACGAGTCAGACTCAGAGGATGATGAGCAAGGTGTTTCTTTGGGGGAGGAGGAGGAGGAGGGGACAGCGGCAGGAGAACAACCTCAGCAGGCATCGCAAGGGGCTTGTGCTGCTAAACCTTCCCGTGGTATTGTTCGCGGCTGGGGGGAGGAGGTTGACTTACCTGACGTCACTGAGGAAGAGCAAGAGGAGATGGAGGGTACTGGATCCGACTTTGTGCAGATGTCGTCTTTTATGCTGTCCTGCCTGTTGAGGGACCCCCGTATAAAAAACCTCAAGGGGAATGAGCTGTACTGGGTGGCCACACTACTAGACCCTCGGTACAGGCACAAAGTGGCGGACCTGTTACCAACTCACCGGAAGGTGGAAAGGATGCAGCACATGCAGAACCAGCTGTCAACTATGCTTTACAATGCCTTTAAGGGTGATGTGACGGCACAACGCCAGCAAGGTACCACTGCCACTAATCCTCCTCCCGTGTCCACGCAGTCAAAGACAGGACGCTCCAGCGATCTCATGGTGATGTCGGACATGCGGACGTTCTTTAGTCCAACGCCTCGCCGTAGCCCTTCCGGATCCACCCTCCACCAACGCCTGGAACGGCAGGTAGCCGACTACCTGGCCTTAAGTGTGGATGTAGACACTGCTGTGAACAGCGATGAGGAACCCTTGAACTACTGGGTGCGCAGGCTTGACCTGTGGCCAGAGCTGTCCCAATTTGCCATCCAACTTCTCTCCTGCCCTGCCGCAAGCGTCCTGTCAGAAAGGACCTTCAGCGCAGCTGGAGGCATTGTCACAGAGAAGAGAAGTCGCCTAAGTCACAAAAGTGTTAAGTACCTCACCTTTATCAAAATGAATGAGGCATGGATCCCGGAGGGCTGCTGCCCGCCCCAAGACTAAGTCAGTCCCCGCACACACAGCATCTCTGCCTGCACGCCGTGTGACTGGCTGCCTGGCCTGCCCCAAGAAGACTAAGTCGCTCCCAGTCCCTCCACACAGCATGTCTGCCTGCAGGCCGCTTGACTACCTTCTCCGCCACCACCAACAGGGTCCGGGACTCCAGGCGGATTGCTGAATTTTTTAGGCCGCTGCTAGCAGCGGCCGCTGTAATAATTTTTCTGGTGCGTGTACATGACTGCCTAATTTTTCTGGCTGCACTGCGGGCAGCTGCAACAACAAAAGAAAAGGCATGTACATGCGCCCATTCCCCTTCGTGATCATTACCTTGCCGTGGTGAAGGGGCTTGCGTATCACAATGAAGCAATGACCGGCGCCTAGATGAGTGTCTCAGGGGGCACACCAACGATAATAAGGTCGTTGCCTCATTGTGGTCAGACCAAATTTGATCAGCTGGACAGTCACTGTTCTGTCATTCAGCTACATCAGCCAGGCGACCATATGGGCTGTAAAGCCACCAAAACCTGCACTCTCGCCATGGTGCGCACCAGTCCAGCACGGCCGTCACTACACAAACAGCTGTTTGCGCTGCGTTACACGGTGAGTTTGGTGTGTCAGTGTGAAGCAGTACCTTAATTACACTACCTGATTGATGTATACACATACAAGATGTTTGAAAACACTTTAGGCCTGTCATTTAGCATTCAATGTGATTTCTGCCCTTAAAACGCTGCTTTGCGTCAAATCCAGATTTTTCCCGGGGACTTTTGGCATGTATCCCACTCCGCCATGCCCCCCTCCAGGTGTTAGACCCCTTGAAACATCTTTTCCATTACTTTTGTGGCCAGCATAATTATTTTTTTTTTCAAAGTTCGCATCCCCATTGAAGTCTATTGCGGTTCGCGAACTTTAACGCGAACCGAACCTTCCGCGGAAGGTGCAGTAGAGCCCGGAGGACGTCCGATGATGTCAGAGCGCCGGCGTGGGACGCAGAAGTTCCGGGCCTTGGAGCGCAGAAGAGCCCGACCTGGCAGCCGGCCTGGCCAGGTCGGGCGTGCCACCGGAGACCACCGGGAGCCTGCGGAGCGGCGGCGAGGGCACCTCCTGCCTGCCACGGGCTGGAGGAAGCCCCAGGTAAGTGGAATTTGATTTTTATTTTTTGCCCACCCTCCCTGAACCTTCCCTTTAAGGGGGGTAAAGCCCTAGGTCCTCAAGTGGTTAATCATATTTTGCTTGCTGCGATAAATGCTCTGCAAGCTCTGCCCTCAGTGCTTCCAGTGGCTGCTGAGCTGGTCATGTGACTCCTTCTCAGAGCTACAGCCTTAAGCAACTTCTCTCATGCATGCAAGCATACCTCCCAACTTTTTGAGATAAGACAGCGGAACACTTGAAGACACGCCCTGCCACACCCCTAATCACACCCCCACTACACCCCTCATCATGCATACTGCAAAAAAATTAGAAGCCAAAGATGTAGTTTTATCATTCAAACCACACTAGTCCCTTCTATCATAACTAGTTTTCCTTCTTTTTTTACATTTTCAAATCAGAAATATATCAATTTAAATCAAGTTTAGAGTACATGAAACATATTTTCTTGTAGACGTATACATATGTTCACATAGATCTGTACATGAGTCCTGAAAGAGGGACAAATGAGGAAGAGAGAGGGACAGGGAATTTTGTAACAAGGAAAAAGGGCGTTGGCTGAGGGTGGACTAAAATAGACTTTAATGCAATTATTGTAAATACGGCAAAAAAAGCAGATAAAAGGGCGCCGTGATAAGTATCATTAACAAGATTCGAACATTATAGTTTTTGAAGTATGTTATTGTTTTAGACGCTTGCAACGTTATAGTTTTTGTCATATTATTTTGTTTATATTTACAAGTTTTATGTTATCAAAGATATTATTGTTACTATGTGTAAAAGGGTGTTTCTGCAGAGGGAGTGGTTAGGGTTAGGCACCACCCAGGCGCCGGTTAGATTTAGGCAACACCAGGGGGGGTGGTTAGGGTTAGGCACCACCGGGGGGGTTAGGCACCACCGGGGGTTACGGTTAGGCACCACCGGGGGTGGTTAGGGTTAGGTGCCTCCAGGGGAGTGCTTAGTTTTAGGCACCACCAGGGGAGGGTTCTGTGTGAGGGTAGGGTTGGGTTAAGCTGTATTGTTGAATTACGTAATGATATTTAGTGTTACTATCTTTTCGTTATTATTTTTCGTCTGTTTTTACAACAGTATTTATCATTACCAAAGCTTGACAACAATGTTTATCGTTATCAAATTTGTTAATAACCGGTGCCATTTTGTTATCAACTCGGGCCCTTTTTTCACAGCGCCCTTTTTCATGCACGGCACGCGGGGGATTTGGTTCTCAAAGAGGGACTGTCCCTCTGAAAAAGGGACAGTTGGGAGCTATGTACATGAGTCTGTTGTCAGGTTATGTTACACAGTAAACTAATTCCAAGAATCCTTTAAAAGAAGCACTGGGATCAAAGCAGCTTACTTTTACCTGATATTCCCAGATCACAGAATGCTAAATTAATGGTCATTATCTCAGCCGGCCTAAGCTTCTTCTTCCGTCTACATGCCGTTAGTAATACGTAGCCATTCCCCACTGTAGACAGAACACCTGCAAAGACAACAGAATTCAATTACAGCACAAAGCTATTGACAAACACATTACTCCCAACTTTTTGAGATAAGAAAGAGGGACCCTTAAGCCACTCCCCTGCCACACCCACACACCCCAAAGTCACACATACCATAAAGATGTCATACGAAAAATATGTTATTTTATTATTCAAACCACCCTGGTCCTTTCTATCCTGGTCCATTATCTTTCACATTAACATCTGAAAATAATAAATATATTTGTGGCAGTGAAGCTCATCCGAGCTCGGATATCCGAGATACTCGGATATCCTAGCTCTTTTTTCACTATTCGAGCTCGAATACCGAGGTCGAATAGTATTAGCTATCCGGGCTGTGCTATCCGAGCGCACTGGGATAGCAAGCAGCTATCCGGAGATATCCTAGCTATCCGAACTCGGATAGCATCATCCGCTCGGATAGCGTCACGTCACCTCGAGTCCTCACAAGCGAATCAGAGGGCTCCCAGCCCTCTGGATGCAGCCAATCACAGAGGGGGAGCCTGGCCAAGCCCCCCTCTATAAATAGCGGACGCCATGTTGCCTCACTCGTCCTGCTTGCGACTTACTGACTGTTAGTACTGAGAGAACTGCTCCAGTGCTTTTTGTCTGTGCAAGTGCATTTATTGTTCAATACACCTAGCGTTTTTACACTCCAACACTTGATATTCACCTGTATTGCTTTGTATTGTAGATAGATTGTATTTTAGGCAGTTTAGTTTGTGTGATTAGGGACTAGGGAGGGAGACTGTCACTGGTGCTGCTGCAGCTGCAGCCAGCAGCTAGGCCCTGTGCCTAGGCAATGCAGCCTGCCCTGCTCTGTGCTCTAGTCTCTAGTTACCTGTGCTCTCACCTGTCCTCCTCTACTGTACTACTTCTGTGTTAGATAGATTATTGTACTATTTTGTAGTTAGCAGGCCCAGCTTTACTGCTATACCTGTCCTGTATCTGCTCTCTGTAATCGAGTCACACCTGTTCTATTGTTTAGCTAGATTCTTCTATTGTTTAGTTAGTACTGTAGTACTGCAATCAGTGCTAGTAGTTGTTAGAGTAGTAGTACTACTGTGTTAGCTTTCTACAGAACTGCTGTGCTGTGAGCAGTGCCAGTGTGACAGTTAGTGTGCACTAGTGTCTTCTCCTCTGCTGTCTGACTGGCACTTGGCACGTGCCACATCCGGCATGCTCCTGGCACACGTTACACCTGCTGCTGCTGCTGCATTGCCCTGCTCCTGCTGCCTGTGCAGCTCCCACCGCCAGGGTGCCACAGGCCACTGATATCACCTATATTTAACCCAAAACACAATTGCTGCGTAATTTTTTGGAGGTGTCTGGGGTGAAAACTGTCATGTCCCAGTTGTGCGGTTGGACTTTGGACACAATGGGCTTGATTCACAAAGCGGTGCTAACTGTTAGCACGCCTGTGAAAACCCCCTTAGCACGTCTAAACCAGCTTTTCGCGCGCAAAACTTTATGCGCATAAAACTTTACGCGCGTAAAACTTTATGCGCGCACTGCACAGAGCGCAGGGCGCTCCGCGCGAAGTGCCCATTAAAGCCTATGGGACTTAGCGCGCGCATAGGACTTTGCGCGCATAAAACTTTGCGCACAAAACTTTGCGCGCGATCTGATTGAGAAATCCGGTGCTAACCTACGGTACTTAGCACCCTGGTTAGCACGTCTAAAGACTTTAGACGTGCTAAGTAGGTTAGCACCGCTTTGTGAATCAAGCCCAATGTGGGCTGCACGACTGCTGTCTGGAACCTAGTCCTGATGTTAATTTACAGCTATTTTTTTTTTTTTGGGGGGGGGGGGAGGATTTTAAGTCCCCACATCATCAATTAGTGTTCCCCTTTACAAAATAATGATGCTACATGCCTCATATACCCTAAAAACGTTTTTAAAGCAATTTAAAGGCCACTTCCGGTTTTTCTATCCGGATATCCGAATTTGCCCGGATAGCCCGGATACTGTGGTCGGATATCCGATTTGCATTCGGATCGGAAAATTTTGAACTCGGATATCCGACCCGGATCGGATATCGGGGTATCCGGATCCGAATCGGATCCGGATTTTGAAAAGGGGTATCCTAGCATCACTGATTTGTGGACTCACTTTTTCTCCCCCAAAAGTGGAGAAAAAAAGTTCACTGCACCTTATAGTACAAATGCAGGGAGTTCCTGACTTGTGAACACTGCCAATACAAACCTCCAACCCACCACAATGTCGGGGACTCCCTGTACTGTGCCCATGCAGAGGAGGACACAGGGTGACAAACGGAGGACACAGGGGGACAAATGGAGGACACAAAGGGGCATAGAGGAGGACACAAGGAGGACACAGGGGACACAAGGAGGACAGAGGCGAACACAAGGGAGACAGAGGAGATCACAGGGAGACACAAGAGGTACAAGGGGGCATAAGGTACAAAGGGGGGCATAATCTACAAGATGCCCCTTCACCATGGATGCACCAAATGTAGTAGATATATTTTTCCGCCTGGTTTTTGTCCTCTAAATCTAGGTGCGTCTTATGGTCAGGAGCGTCTTACAGCACTGCAGTGCACAGCACTTGGGGAGGGGAAGAGAGGTTGGGGTGTACAAAAGAGCCTGCTGCACACTGAATAGGGACTGTCTGCAAATCTTTGTCAGCAAAACTTTGTTTGAATCCTTATCAGTGGGTGAGCAGATGCAGTCATCAGAACAATTGTACAGAGAGCAGAAAGTGTTTTCTCTATGTGTCCTTAGTGGTCAGTCTTTTAGGACACGGAAAGGAAACTTCTCCCCCCATGGAGCCCCCTGCCGCTGCATCCCTTGCAGGGTCTATTGTTACGCCCCTGCTACTGACTCCATGATTGCTGTGTGCCGCTGGTCTTAAAGTGGCCAGAGCCGTCTGGTCCGGAAAGGGTTAATGTGGTCTAGCAAAACATCCTTGTATACTGTACCTTTTTATCTATTGGCCTTTACCATGATTTTTTAAGAAACTTATGATGATTGAAACAAACCACCTGAGTCTCTTGTTTTTTGAAGCAAGAAACACAGAATGTTCGGGAAAGTGGAGTTTATCATAATCTGTGCTGAAGGCTGACTGCCAACATCAGCTGCGATCTCCTGCTGGGACATCAAGCCTGAAGGCAAATGTGGAATCTGACTAGCTTTCATAGCAGCAATCAGTGCGGTAAATTACTGGTGGTGCTTAAGGGCAAATAAAGGCAATTACATATTGCATAAGACATGGAAAAAAGTGGTCTAAAAGTCAGCATTTCTACTTTGCTCTAAAAGATTCCTGAGAGCTTTAAAGCTACTGAAATGGTTAAACACAGCACTTTGTTCTGCTATGCAAGGGCTATTCAGCTTCAAATCCGCATCCAGACTGGAGATAACAATCTTTGTTTACATTCCAATGTTGTTACATTTGTGTGTAACAAGTAAAACAACACGCTTTGAGAAGCTGCCTCTGCTTCAGGTATAGTTCAGAACAGCTCACTAGAAGATTTTAATATACAATAAAAAGCAGCTGGAATAAAATGCAATGGCAGCTTTAAAGTGAACCAGAGACAAAGCACCCTCATGTATTTTACCATATATATCAGTGGGAACATTAGAGAAAACACTTACCCTGCTCTCTGTTTCATCCTCACTGCTAAAAGTGTCTGCTATCAGCTGTGATAAGACTGAGCATTCAGTCTGGCTTTGCTGGGAATGATTTTAGCTGAGTCATTATAGTAGAGCCACAAAGGGGCAGACTTTGGCTTGAAAAGACACCAGAGAAGACAGACTCAGCTATAATCATTCCGTAGCAAAGCCAGACTGATTGTTCAGTCAGGGATTCTTATCAGAGGTGATAACAGTCAGATTAAACAGAGAACAATGAAACAAAGAGCAGATTAGGTGTTTACTGTCATGTTCCCACTGATTTATAAGGTAAAATACATGAGGGTGCTTCGTCTCTGGTTCTCTTTAAGGCCAAGATAAACTACACTTTGGAAACTTGTAATTTGTAGACAGACGATATTACTTGTGCACAAAAGCAAATATGATAACTGTATGAGTAATAAAAAGTAGAAAAACATATTTTTATTTAATGTTATGTCAGAGTTTCAGACCACATTAATGTATTTAAAGTGGAGCTGTCAGCCATACTATGTCAGGAAAAAAAAATATATAAGTAGATAAATACTTGCTCTACTTACATAACATATGTATTGTACTGTCCACGTTATGATTCCTGTGAATTTTATAAAGGAAAAGTAGAGAATCCTATTCTAGACAGTTTCCATATTTACTGTGGCTATTTTGAAGCCAGTCGTGATGTAATATCCGACCTTAGTCTCCTCTGCCTGATTTGCCTGCCCTTCACTATAGAAAGTGCATTGTTTGAGCCTGAGAAATTTTGGCCAATCAGAGAGGAACAGAGGTGTGGGAGGGGAAAACAGGAGAGAAATAGGCTTCAGCCAATCAGGCTGCATTAGTTAAAGGGACTCCGAGCACAAAAAAAAAAAGAAAGTTGTACTCACCATGGGCTTTCTCCAGCCCAGTGCTGGTCGGGAGGTCCCACGCCGGCGTCCTGGCTCCTCTCCTTCTCCCCGCTCCGGAATGGCTGGCAGGCCGCAGCCCGGGCGACACTCTCCCGAGTGTCGGGCTTCTTCTTCCGCATATGACGCGGATTACGTCACACGCCGGCCGCCTCGCGTCATCATGGCGGCCGGCGTGAAAGTACTGCGCATGCGCGCTTTGTTTGCGCATGCGCAGTACTTTCACGCCGGCCGCCATGATGACGCGAGGCGGCCGGCGTGTGACGTAATCCGCGTCATATGCGGAAGAAGAAGCCCGACACTCGGGAGAGTGTCGCCCGGGCTGCGGCCTGCCAGCCATTCCGGAGCGGGGAGAAGGAGAGGAGCCAGGACGCCGGCGTGGGACCTCCCGACCAGCACTGGGCTGGAGAAAGCCCATGGTGAGTACAACTTTCTTTTTTTTTTTGAGCTCGGAGTCCCTTTAAGTCTGAGGAGAAGTAGAGAAGCAAAAAAAGGACAACCCAGCATGCCCTGCAACTTCTCTTTTGTGTACCAAATTTTCTATGTACCAAATAAGAGTCAGGTAAACTGGGGAATGATAATTTATCAACAAGAAAAGTAATAGTGATTTTAACTTTTGGATTGCCTGATTAGCATCCTTATTACTTGTTTACCAGATAAAAATAAAGAATTGATTTTTTATTTTATTCCCGACAGTTACACTTTAAGCCATAGGCCCTGGACAAGCATGCAGCAGATCAGGTGTTTCTGACATTATTGTCCGATAAAAATATTGGATTGAATTGTCGATCGAGCAGGAAAATCGATGAATATAGGGGTACCTTAAGCCCTTTCATAGTCACTGTCTAATTTCCCTACCAGAGTTTAAAGCCAATTACCTTATCAATGTCTGGGCCACGATTCAAGCTTGGAACTGTAGTGCTGCAGGGCAAGAGTGCCAGCTACTGCACCGCCATGTCACTTATTAACTACTTGCCAACCGCGCCACGTCAATTGGCGTGAACGCGGTGGCAGCCCCAGGACCACTCCAGGCCGATTGGCGTAAATGGCTTTCAATAGGGCTTGCAGGATATCGCGACGCACTGATGCGCGCGGATCTCTGCATGGTCAGTCTCAGAGCGGCCGTCTAATCACCGAGTCTGCCTCCCAGTAAATAGGCAAAAGGGCTAATTTTTGATTCACTACTTATTTATAAGAAAATGTAAAGGGGTGATTTAAAAAAAAAATCAAAAAGAAATATTTTATTATAAGTAATTTAAGCACTTCCGGACAGTGTTGATTGAACACAAAAGCCCTGTTTGGAGGCTGTTATTCATGCCAGGGCATAGATCTTGCCTCACCGCCGCCGCACGCTCTCATGGCTCCCGCCGATCGAGTCGCTCTCTGCCTGCCGCAGCTCACACTCCCTGCTGTCGGTATGACAGCAGAGCTCCGCGAGCCGGTCAGGAGCCGATTTCATTGGTTCCTTACCCTGTCATCAAAAAGAGCTAATCCCATTAGCTCACATTGATCAGAGGGTCAGGAGCAAATGAAAGCGGCTCCTGACCGCCTTACAGAGTTTTGTCGTCATAGAGACGTGCAGAGTGGGTGGCCTGAGGCGATGGGTGTATGGCGGTAGTGGCGATTCAGAGCAGTGATTCGTCGGAAGGAGCGTTTTTTTTGTGCCAGCAGTCTCTGGTCCTTAAGGGGCCAGAGGCCGCTGGTACTGAAGGGGTTAACAAATCAAAAATGCTTTTTCTTTTTAACAAACAAAACGAAAAAACCCACAAATTTTATTAAAGATTTTCATTTTTTTTGCGGGGGGGGGGGGGGGGGAGTGTCAGGGGCGGGGCTGAGGGGGGGACAGATAAAACAAAGACATGAAACATAGCTCAAGACAAACCAGCCTGAAAAGTTTAACAAGGGACAGAGTAGCAATGCAAAACAAGGACCCGACCAAAAAACACCCCAACTCCCCCATCACCCCTAAAGACCCACCCCTCTCACCCCCGAGTTCCACTGTGCTCTAGCTAAAAAGAAAAGAAAAGAAAAAAAGGGGAGAGGAAAAACAAAAAAGAGGACTTCCTACTAGACCCTATGAACTAAAAATTATCTACTAGTTAGAGACAACCTTGAGATTCCCTAGAGTGCCTCCAATGTCCTCCAGGTAGTACAAAGATGTGAGAGTAAAGTCATTAATAAGAACTTGTATCTGCTGTCGAGAGAACTGTTGAATGATAAATTGCCTCCAGATTTTGAAAAAGGACTACGTTCGTTTTTCCTTGGCCAGGAGGGTATTTAGTCTTTCCATCGTGAAGATATTATAGGACAACTCCTTCTGGACCATCTCAATGTCAGGACCTTGAATCCCGCCATTTACAGAAAACAGATTGCCTGGCTATTCTTCTGCCCAATATTCTATTCTTCTGCTACATATATTACATTCAAGTCCAGAGGAACCTTCCACAAGTGTAAGACAAACTGTAAAGGATATGGAATTATTATTATTTAGCTGCGTTAGAATGTTTGCACATGCTGAGTAATGTTTGCTTTTTTTTTTTAAAAATTGACGCATGCGCCGTTTTCGTTCGATCACTATGCGTCAAAAAGTACGCATCAAGTACGCATCAAGAAACGCATAACCCAGTTCAATATAACGTCCAGCTTTAATACTAACATGCATTGTGTTAGGGGCACTTTATGCGACCTTAACGTCGCATCAAACGCAACGTCTTAATGTGAAAGAGCCCTCAAAGTAATAATAATAATAATAATGTACCTACTCACCTATAAGTAGCAGGTATATCCCAGAAACAATGTCAGCTTCTTTAGAGAGTTTGGAGTCAAACAGGTCTTCTCCTCTCTCCACCGCTGGAATGAGGCCACTGTAGCCGAACATGCTTTTATTGGTGGCCATCTTGTTTCAGGTGTCACTCATCCCTAGAAAGAAGCAGAAATTGATCTTGGTGAATTCTATATCTCACCTGTTCTTTTACAGTCACAATTATAATGCTGCTCTTATAGTTAATTACCCTCTGATCCCTTCAGCATTTGCCAATGTCGAGTTGAGGACTTTCCTGCACTGCCAACATGAATATATTACACAATATTTGTTTCCCATGTAGTTTTGGTGAGTGAATCTCACCGGAATATCACACTACAGCAAAATTCAGCGCTGAACCTGAACGGACAGGGTCAGGGGGCGTTCACTTCACAACGCATTTTTCACATGATACGTCCTCCTTTTGACTCTGGAAGCAGGAAGTATGGAATCATATAAAACGCTCCATGAACTAATAAGTTAGCTTCCCCTGGTGCTGTCTGCTGGTTGGTGATGAATTGTGGTGCTCCAGTGAATTTGGCACAATGTTGCCAAATTCGAAAACCAACACTATTCCCATGGTTGTCACCCGCAGACCAAAATCTGGGCAAGTCATCCATTCCCCAGCAAGTTGATGGGCAGAGTCGTCTGAGTTAACCCTAAACAGGAACAACTGAGGTCCTGGAGGATGACTGCTTATGTCATATCCTCTTTCCTCAGCTATTCACATCCTGTAGTTTCCCACACTTCAGTGCGCCCACCCTGTAGGAGTGGCCACTAATTTACACACACCTCGGCTTTTACACAGCTCCAGTGAAATCTTACTCCACACTAATGTTCCCCTCCAATACACTTCCATCTGTGCTGCATAGGAGAATTTACATAGATTAACTTGAATAACATACAATCGGTGTAAAGAAAGCAAAAACATATGTTTGCATGCAACCTGCAATATTCATAAATTTGCATACAACTTGCATTATTCATATAGTGCAACTATAGCTCTTACAATAAAGTGCCTTCATTCTTAGTATTTAACCACTTAAAGAGACTCCGTAACAAAAATTTCATCCGGTTTTCTTCCATCCTACAAGTTCCAAAATCTATTCTAATGTGATCTGGCTTACTGCAGCACGTTCTACTATCACTATCTCTGTAATAAATCAACTTATCTCTCTCCTGTCAGACTTGTCGGCCTGTGTCTGGAAGGCTGCCAAGTTCTTCAGTGTTGTGGTTCTGCTATGAACTCCCCCTTCCAGGCCCCTCTATGCACACTGCCTGTGGGTTATTTAAATTAGGGCAGCTTCTCTCTGCTCTCTTATCTTTTACAAGCTGGATAAATCGTCCTCTGAGCTGGCTGGGCTTTCACATACTGAGGAATTACATACAGGCAGAGCTGTCTGCACTCTGCAGGAAGAAACAGCCTGACACTTCAGTGGATGATAGCTGCAGAGGGAAAGAAACACACAAATGATCTCTTGAGATTCAAAAGGAAGGCTGTATACAGCCTGCTTGTGTATGGATGTATTTTCTATGTGTGGACATACTGTACATCAACCTACTTCCTGTTTTGGTGGCCATTTTGTTTGTTTATAAACAAACTTTTTAAAACTGTTTTTAACCACTTTTAATGCGGCGGGGAGCGGTGAAATTGTGACAGAGGGGAATAGGAGATGTCCCCTAACGCACTGGTATGTTTACTTTTGTGTGATTTTAACAATACAGATTCTCTTTAAGGACCAGGGGTGGTTTGCCTGATCTGTGCTGCGTGGACTCTCCAGCCCGCAGCACAGATCAGGATTATGCCAGGGCGATCAGACTTACGCCCTTTTTTCCCCAATAGGGGAATGTCCTGCTGGGGGGGTCGGATCACCGCCGGCTTACTGCGCTTTGCGGGGGGGGGCTCTTCAAAGACCCCCTCCACAGCGTTTTCAGCGCTCCGTCCCTCTCCCTCCCTCTCCCTTCCCCTCTGAGCGGCGCAGGACGGATATCCATCCTGCGCATTGTAGGATAGGCTCCAGAGGCCGTGGATCGCCGATCTGCCTTACGGCGCTGCTGCACAGCAGCGCCGTATGATGTAAACAGCGGGGATTTCTTCCCCGCGTGTTTACATTTTGCCGGCGAGCCGCGATCGGCGGCTCTCCGGCTGTTCACGGAGACACCCTCCGTGAACTTCAACTGACATGGAAAGGCCGTTTCCATGGTAAACCACTTAAGACCTGCCGACGCCTATGGGCGTTAGCTGGTCGTTAAGTGGTATTGGTAAATACAGTACATTGAGCTATTAACTCTTTTAACATCACTCAATGTTTTCTTTTTTTGGGGGAGGGGGATCACTTCCTTCTTGAACAAGTGGGGCCAACCCCGGCAAAATATCTGACCATCACAACTCCCCCTAACCATCGCCCCCTTCCCCACATGTCAAGTGGGGCCAGTAAAACTCCCAGTAAAACATGGCATGCGTCCTCCACATGTTTCGCTGGACTTACTGCTTCTTCGGTTTTTATTTGCCCATTTTTAAGCTACGGTAATCTATGGCTGACGTATAGTTCTTTTTAAGAGATAATCATTGGGAACAAATAAGGCAACAGCCTAAATATGGGTACAGTATAATCTGTTCTAATAGCCAAAGCTTTCATTACAGTAAGACATCTCCGCTCACAATAAATCTCTTGGCTTAAAATGAAAAAGCCAAAATCAAAGGGCAGCCCAGCAGGAGATCGGCTGTTCTATAACCAGTGCTTCCTGGATGTCATAATATCATCAAAATGTTGTTGTTGTCATTTTTTAAATATTTCTCATGAATGAAAATGAATCTCCACCCAAAACTAAAGTCACAGCTTTGTGAAAAGATCAGAGACACAGAATCCAGGCTCGTCTCCCAAACAAGGACTCTTCAAGGGAACCTGAAGTGATAGGTATAAGGAGGCTGCTTCACTTCCTGTTTGGCCGGATGCCAGAAGGGGAATACTGCACAGTAACGCTGTATTCTCTGAAGGCCCATTTTTGGCGGTGCAACACTAATGCCAAAATACAGTGTGAAACCGGCCTCAAGGTCTATGGCTAAAAACAGATTAGAGGCAGATAATAAATTAAAGGCAGATTATCAGTAGGAGAGCCAGGGAACTAGTATCGCTTAAAATTAAATAACTATGTCAGCCTCCAGCCTCCGTATACCCCCTCGCTTCAGGTTCTCTTAAATAACGTGTATGCTTACATGTTGCATTATGCATGTTCTAGGGCTAAAGTAAGGACACATAGTGAACCAGAGGGACCGCTAAGGGTCATGTGTGACTGCTCTTAAATAAGCTGTACGGATAGTGCTGCAGTGGACATTTGTATTTGAGTGGATGGACTCATGGGCGTATCTAGGTAATATAGAGCCTATGGCAAACAATGAAATTGTGCCCCCCCCCCCATCCTCCCGGTCAGAGAGCCCACTTCCCCTCTAAAAACAGCATCCTTTATCGTGTACATGTGTTATGGTTGCCTCTGTTTTTTGGCTTGGGATATTGCTGAAGTTACTTTTGGAAATATCTTCTTATTCCCTTTCTGTCCTCTTTTCTAACACTAAGTTAGGTGCGCCCTACATACATTAAGTAGCCATGTTTCCCAGATTAACAGAATTAATCTGTTCTGAGGTCTGAGTGATGGGGAGGCATGGGGGCAGGCGTGGCATTGCAGCACACGGGCCAGCGTGGGCGCAGCACAGGAGCATGCAGGGCGCCTATGGTTTCATGGCGCCCATGGAACAAGCCATGCCTGCACCCCTCTACATACGCCTCTGGATGGACTGCAGTGAGTATTTGCATGAGAGTGTTCAAATGGTTAATTGATGTTGTTGCGAGGAGACCCGGGAGATGTTTATCCAATTGAGCAAAAATCAAACAATGCATGTGAGGCATTAATGACAAATCTGCCATAAATGAAGTTTTCATAATGATTAAAGGGAATCTGAAGTGAAAATAAAACTTATGATATAATGATTTGTATGTGCAGTATAAGATTATGGGCAGAGATGTGAGTCTCATATTGTTTCCAGTACAGGAAGAGTTAAGAAACTTCGGTTGTTATCTATGCAAAAAAGAGCTTCTCTGAGCTATTCAACCCCACTTTGGTCGGCTACAGCCCTGTCTTCAGAAGCACTTATCTCAACCTGTCTCTCACTGTTTCTTGTTTGTTTAAAGTTTTACAGCCAGGAAGTTCAAAGGGTCATTATCTCTGCTCTGTTTCATCATTTAAAATACAGGGGCCCATATGCAATTAACTTTTTCACCTGAGTTATCACCTAGGAGATATCTTTCATCTTCTCTTTAAACTAACTTTTCAGCATTTTGCAATTGAAAAAGTGCCTTAACCACTTGAGGACTACAGTCTTTCTAACCCTTAAGGACCAGGCACTTTTTTTCCACTCAGACCACTGCAGCTTTCACGGTTTATTGCTCGCTCATACAACCTACCACCTAAATGAATTTTGGCTCCTTTTCTTGTCACTAATAAAGCTTTCTTTTGGTGCTATTTGATTGCTCCTGCGATTTTTACTTTTTATTATATTCATCAAAAAAGACATGAATTTTGGCAAAAAAATGATTTTTTTAACTTTCTGTGCTGACAATTTTCAAATAAAGTAAAATTTCTGTATACATGCAGCGCGAAAAATGTGGACAAACATGTTTTTGATAAAAAAAACCCCATTCAGTGTATATTTATTGGTTTGGGTAAAAGTTATAGCGTTTACAAACTATGGTGCAAAAAGTGAATTTTCCCATTTTCAAGCATCTCTGACTTTTCTGACCCCCTGTCATGTTTCATGAGGGGCTAGAATTCCAGGATAGTATAAATACCCCCCAAATGACCCCATTTTGGAAAGAAGACATCCCAAAGTATTCACTGAGAGGCATAGTGAGTTCATAGAAGATATTATTTTTTGTCACAAGTAAGCGGAAAATGACACTTTGTGACAAAAAAAAGAAAAAAAAAAAGAATCCATTTCTTCTAACTTGCGACAAAAAAAAATGAAATCTGCCACGGACTCACCATGCCCCTCTCTGAATACCTTGAAGTGTCTGCTTTCCAAAATGGGGTCATTTGTGGGGTGTGTTTACTGTCCTCGCATTTTGGGGGGTGCTAATTTGTAAGCACCCCTGTAAAGCCTAAAAGTGCTCATTGGACTTTGGGCCCCTTAGCGCAGTTAGGCTGCAAAAAAGTGCCACACATGTGGTATTGCCGTACTCAAGAGAAGTAGTAGAATGTGTTTTGGGGTGTATTTTTACACATACCCATGCTGGGTGGGAGAAATATCTCTGTAAATGACAATTTTTTCATTTTTTTTACACACAATTGTCCATTTACAGAGTTATTTCTCCCACCCAGCATGGGTATGTGTAAAAATACACCCCAAAACACATTGTACTACTTCTCCCGAGTACGGCGATACCACATGTGTGGCACTTTTTTGCACCCTAACTGCGCTAAAGGGCCCAAAGTCCAATGAGTACCTTTAGGATTTCACAAGTCATTTTGCGGAATTTGATTTCCAGACTACTCCTCACGGTTTAGGGCCCCTAAAATGCCAGGGCAGTATAGGAACCCCACAAATGACCCCATTTTAGAAAGAAGACACCCCAAGGTATTCCGTTAGGAGTATGGTGAGTTCATAGAAGATTTTATTTTTTGTCAAAAGTTAGCGGAAAATTGATTTTTATTGTTTTTTTCACAAAGTGTCATTTTCCACTAACTTGTGACAAAAAATAAAATCTTCTATGAACTCACCATACTCCTAACGGAATACCTTGAGGTGTCTTCTTTCTAAAATGGGGTCATTTGTGGGGTTCCTATACTGCCCTGGCATTTTAGGGGCCCTAAACCGTGAGGAGTAGTCTGGAAATCAAATTCCGCAAAATGACCTGTGAAATCCTAAAGGTACTCATTGGACTTTGGGCCCTTTAGCGCAGTTAGGGTGCAAAAAAGTGCCACACATGTGGTATCGCCGTACTCGGGAGAAGTAGTACAATGTGTTTTGGGGTGTATTTTTACACATACCCATGCTGGGTGGGAGAAATAACTCTGTAAATGGACAATTGTGTGTAAAAAAATCAAAAGATTGTCATTTACAGAGGTATTTCTCCCACCCAGCATGGGTATGTGTAAAAATACACCCCAAAACACATTGTACTACTTCTCCCGAGTATGGCAATACCACATGTGTGGCACTTTTTTGCACCCTAACTGCGCTAAAGGGCCCAAAGTCCAATGAGTACCTTTAGGATTTCACAGGTCATTTTGCGAAATTTGATTTCCAGACTACTCCTCACGGTTTAGGGCCCCTAAAATGCCAGTTCAGTATAGGAACCCCACAAATGACCCCATTTTAGAAAGAAGACACCCCAAGGTATTCCGTTAGGAGTATGGTGAGTTCATAGAAGATTTTATTTTTTGTCACAAGTTAGTGGAAAATGACACTTTGTGAAAAAAACAATAAAAATCAATTTTCCGCTAACTTTTGACAAAAAATAAAATCTTCTATGAACTCACCATACTCCTAACGGAATACCTTTGGGTGTCTTCTTTCTAGAATGGGGTCATTTGTGGGGTTACTATACTGCCCTGGCATTTTAGGGGCCCTAAACCGTGAGGAGTAGTCTTGAAACCAAATGTCGCAAAATGACCTGTGAAATCCTAAAGGTACTCATTGGACTTTGGGCCCCTTAGCGTACTTAGGGTGTAAAAAAGTGCCACACATGTGGTACCGCCGTACTCAGGAGAAGTAGTATAATGTGTTTTGGGGTGTATTTTTACACATACCCATACTAAGTGGGAGAAATATCTCTGTAAATGACAATTGTTTGATTTGTTTTACACACAATTGACCATTTACATAGAAATTTCTCCCACCCAGCATGGGTATGTGTAAAAATACACCCCAAAACACATTATACTACTTTTCCTGAGTACGGCGGTACCACATGTGTGACACTTTTTTGCAGCCTAGGTGCGCTAAGGGGCCCAACTTCCTATTCACGGGTCATTTTGAGGCATTTGTTTTCTAGACTACTCCTCGCGGTTTAGGGCCCGTAAAATGCCAGGGCAGTATAGGAACCCCACAAGTGACCCCATTTTAGAAAGAAGACACCCCAAGGTATTCCGTTAGGTGTATGGCGAGTTCATAGAAGATTTTATTTTTTGTCACAAGTTAGTGAAAAATGACACTTTGTGAAAAAAAACCAATAAAAAATCAATTTCCGCTAACTTTTGACAAAAAATAAAATCTTCTATGAACTCGTCATACACCTAACAGAATACCTTGGGGTGTCTTTTTTTCTAAAATGGGGTCACTTGTGGGGTTCCTATACCGCCCTGGCATTTTACGGGCCCAAAACCGTGAGTAGTCTGGAAACCAAATGTCTCAAAATGACTGTTCAGGGGTATAAGCATCTGCAAATTTTGATGAGAGGTGGTCTATGAGGGGGCGAATTTTGTGGAACCGGTCATAAGCAGGGTGGCCTTTTAGATGACAGGTTGTATTGGGCCTGATCTGATGGATAGGAGTGCTAGGGGGGTGACAGGAGGTGATTGATGGGTGTCTCAGGGGGTGGTTAGAGGGGAAAATAGATGCAATCAATGCACTGGGGAGGTGATCGGAAGGGGGTCTGAGGGGGATCTGAGGGTTTGGCCGAGTGATCAGGAGCCCACATGGGGCAAATTAGGGCCTGATCTGATGGGTAGGTGTGCTAGGGGGTGACAGGAGGTGATTGATGGGTGTCTCAAGGTGTGATTAGAGGGGGGAATAGATGCAAGCAATGCACTGGCGAGGTGATCAGGGCTGGGGTCTGAGGGCATTCTGAGGGTGTGGGCGGGTGATTGAGTGCCCTAGGGGCAGATAGGGGTCTAATCTGATAGGTAGCAGTGACAGGGGGTGATTGATGGGTAATTAGTGGGTGTTTAGGGTAGAGAACAGATGTGAACACTGCACTTGGGAGGTGATCGGATGTCGGATCTGCGGGCGATCTATTGGTGTGGGTGGGTGTTCAGTTTGCCCGCAAGGGGCAGGTTAGGGGCTGATTGATGGGTGGCAGTGACAGGGGGTGATTGATGGGTGGCAGTGACAGGGGGTGATTGATGGGTGATTGACAGGTGATTGACAGGTGATCAGTGGGTTATTACAGGGAAGGACAGATGTAAATAATGCCCTGGCGAATTGATAAGGGGGGGGTCTGAGGGCAATCTGAGCGTGTAGGCGGGTGATTGGGTGCCCGCAAGGGGCAGATTAGGGTCTGATCTTATGGGTAACAGTGACAGGTGGTGATAGGGGGTGATTGATGGGTGATTGATGGGTAATTAGTGAGTGTTTAGAGGAGAGAATAGATGGAAACACTGCGCTTGGGTGGTGATCTGATGTCGGATCTGCGGGCGATCTATTGGTGTGGGTGGGTGATCAGTTTGCCCGCAAGGGGCAGGTTAGGGGCTGATTGTTGGGTGGCAGTGACAGGGGGTGATTGATGGGTGATAGGTGATTGGCAGGTGATTGACAGGTGATCAGTGGGTTATTACATGGAAGGACAGATGTAATTAATGCACTGGTGAATTGATAAGGGGGGGGGGGGGGTCTGAGGGCAATCTGAGCGTGTGGGCGGGTGATTGGGTGCCCGCAAGGGGCAGCTTAGGGTCTGATCTGATAGGTAACAGTGACAGGTGGTGATAGGGGGTGATTGATGGGTAATTAGTGGGTGTTTAGAGAAGATAACAGATGTAAACAATACATTTGGGAGGTAATCTGACGGCGGGTTTGCGGGCGATCTAATGGTGTGGGTGGGAGATCAGATTGCCCGCAAGGGGCAGGTTAGGGGCTGATTGATGGGTGGCAGTGACAGGGGGTGATTGATGGGTGATAGGTGATTGGCAGGTGATTGACAGGTGATCAGTGGGTTATTACAGGGAAGAACAGATGTAATTAATGCACTGGCGAATTGATAAGGGGGGGTCAGAGGGCAATCTGAGCGTGTTGGCGGGTGATTGGGTGCCCGCAAGGGGCAGATTAGGGTCTGATCTGATAGGTAAAAGTGACAGGTGGTGATAGGGGGTGATTGATGGGTGATTGATGGGTAATTAGTGGGTGTTTAGAGGAGAGAATAGATGTAAACAATGGATTTGGGAGGTGATCTGATGTCGGATCTGCGGGCGATCTATTGGTGTGGGTGGGTGATCAGATTGCCCGCAAGGGGCAGGTTAGGGGCTGATTGTTGGGTGGCAGTGACAGGGGGTGATTGATGGGTGATTGATGGGTGATTGATGGGTGATTGACGGGTGATTGACAGGTTATCAGGGAAGATAGATGCATACAGTACACAGGGGGGGGGGGTCTGGGGGGGGGGGGTCTGGGGAGAATCTGAGGGGTGGGGGGGTGATCAGGAGGGGGCAGGGGGCAGGGGGGGATATAAAAAAAAAAATAGCGTTGACAGATAGTGACAGGGAGTGATTGATGGGTTATTAGGGGGGTGATTGGGTGCAAACAGGGGTCTGGGGGGTGGGCAGGGGGGGGTCTGAGGGGTGCTGTGGGCGATCAGTGGGCGGGGGGGGGGCAGATCAGTGTGTTTGGGTGCAGACTAGGGTGGCTGCAGCCTGCCCTGGTGGTCCCTCGGACACTGGGACCACCAGGGCAGGAGGCAGCCTGTATAATACACTTTGTATACATTACAAAGTGTATTCTACACTTTGTATGCGGCGATCGCGGGGTTAACATCCCGCCGGCGCTTCCGTACGGCCGGCGGGATGTTACGGCGGGTGGGCGGAGCCAGTTGCCGGGGGAAGCGCGCGTCATCAATGACGCGATCGCTCCCCCGGCATGCCTAAAGGACGCGCCGCCTGAAGGCGTATTGCGGTCCTTTAGGCGTCCACTTTGCCGCCGCCCATGGGCTGTGGGCGGTCGGCAAGTGGTTAAAGTTGGTGAAAAAGTACTATCAAATTTATTTTGAGTATTTTCTTTCTTGCTGGTGGCTTAACCTTCCTGGCGGTAAACCCGAGCTGAGCTCGGGCTATGCCGCCGGAAAGCACAGCTCAGGCCCCGCTGGACCGATTTGCATAATGTTTTTTTTGCTACACGCAACTAGCACTTTGCTTGCTGCGTGTGCAATCCGATCGCCGCCGCTACCCGCCGATCCGCCGCTATCCGTCGCGCCACAGCCGCCCTCCCCAGACCCTATGCGCTGCCTGGCCAATCAGTGCCAGGCAGCGCTGTGGGGTGGATCGGAGTCCCCTTTGACGTCGATCACGTCGGTGACGTCATCCCGCCCGTCGCCATGGCGACGGGGGAAGCCCTCCAGGAGATCCCGTTCTTTGTACGGGATCT
This sequence comes from Hyperolius riggenbachi, assembly GCF_040937935.1. Classification (NCBI taxonomy): domain Eukaryota; kingdom Metazoa; phylum Chordata; class Amphibia; order Anura; family Hyperoliidae; genus Hyperolius; species Hyperolius riggenbachi. Next base: position 71,493,103 of record NC_090649.1, on the reverse strand, counting down.
CCTGATCTCCGATCGCCGGAGGCCATTGGAGGGGCTAGGGGGATGCCGCTGAGCAGCGGCTATCATGTAGCGAGACTTTGTCTCGCTACATGAAAAAAATAAAAAAAAAACGGCTTTACTGCCCCCTGGCGGATTTTAATAAAATAGGCATTTTATGACAAGTTGTGAAAATATCACCTTGGAGAAAACTCATGAGAAAAAGTGAATTGCATATGGGCCAGAGTGTAATTTGTAAACTGCATGTATTAGAGAAACTGCAAATTTGCTACTAATGTTCTATCAATTATCTGTACTACACATACAATTCATTATATTTCTTTTTTGCTTCAGTGTCACTTAAAAATGAATAATAATAAATCCAATGGTTTTTGTCTTCTTGGTGGTAAGTCTCATATTACCGTCCTTTTTCATCAATGTTATACTATTTTAACATAGATAGAATATAGTCAGTGTTTTGGGGTGCCTCCTAGCAGTGGCGTCACTAAAGTTGGTAACACCTGGAGCAGTAACCAACAGCGTCACCCCCCCCCCCCCCCAATATAACAAAACAATAGATGTTTAAATAAGTGTGTGTGTAGTTCCACGCGACCAAAATAGTAAAACAATTGTTGCAACTAGCGTAATGCTCAGAATCTAGCAACTCTTGTATTCATCCTGCCACTTGTTGGATAAACACTTCTAATGGTGTATTTTTGTATTTTTGAATGATAATATTGATATATTCTTATAGAGATGTCAAACTCCAGTCCTAGATAATAGGTGTAGGGTATTGTTTACCAACTTAGGTCTGGTGCACACCAGGGGATTGATTCACTAAACCGTGATAACTCAAATATCACACCCTATTAAAGATATCACACCTTATCAAAGTTATCACGCCTTATCAAAGTTATCATGCCTTATCAAAGATATTACACCTTATCAAAGATATCACACCTTATCAAAGTTAACACACCTTATCAAAGTTAACACACCTTATCAAAGTTAACACACCTTATCAAAGATATTACACCTTATCAAAGATATCACACCTTATCAAAGATATTACACCTTATCAAAGATATCTATATATGATATTGTGGTGACGGCTGTCGTCACCACGCCGGCCGCCTCGCGTCATCAAGGCGGCCGGCGTGACAGTACTGTGCATGCGTGGTTTACAGTACTGTCACGCCGGCCACCATGATGACGCGAGGCGGCCGGCGTGGTGACGACAGCCGTGACGTTTAAGGAAGAGGAGCCCGACACTCGGGCCCAGTGTTGCTGGGACCCGCCGGGTCAGCCATTTCTGGCCAGGCCCAGTAAGAAGAGCCAGATGGATGCTGTGGGACCTCCCGACCTACGGTGGGCTGCAGAAATCCCCAGGTGAGTACCAATTATGTTTTTATTCAGAGCTCGGAGTCCCTTTAAAAGGAAGTAAATATGGCAGCCTCCAAATCCCTCTCAGTTCAAGTGTCCTTTAATTCCTGTAAAGTGATTATCTGGTGCTACCCTAACTTTGTAAGTATAACATAGCCTCATGATTGATTTCCCCGGTATACTTAAATTCTACACCAGATTCAGATGTCATAAATGCACATACACAAGAGATCCACAGATACAGCTGGCCCAGGTACAACTTGCCTGAGTGTTTGGCAGTGCTCAAGCCTCAGTCAAAGTGCTTCCACAACATAAGGTACCAACCAAGAAAAGTGTTGGCTGCATAACTGGCTGCAATAGTATTAGAAAAGAGTTACTTCTTCAGGTGTCACGAAGGACCGACCCTCAGGGTCTGTAACTAGAGATGGACTAAGATGTAATGGTGCCCTCGCCAAGGTAAAATATTTAGGGCCCCCTAGTGGTCTCTTTGGTAAGCTGAAGTGGAGAGAGGTGCGAGAAGGTGGCAGGTGGGTCCCTTGCCACACACTAGGCCCCAAGCACCTGCCTAGGTTGCCTGGTGGATGATCCTGCTCTGTCTGTAACATGTAGTGCAACTCTGTTCTAATTCAAATATCTTAACATGTAGTCTTGGTTTAATTTGTTGTGTGCAAGTTGAAGTGAAGCATGGCCTGTGAGAATAGAGTATTGCAATAGGCCAGCCCAGGCCTGGATTTAAATCACAGGAGCCTATAGGCACAGGTGTCCTGGCACCCTAGACTTTGACCTCCATGGACCTACAAACCCCCACAGGTGTGCCGGCTGTCCCAACTGTCACTTCTCATTAGTGGAATGCCAAAAGCCAGGTGAGTAACCTCTCATTAATGCTCTGCTCGGGACTCTGCGTAGGAAAGGAGGGAGGCATTCGAGGAGCAGAGTGAGCCCCCTTTTTATCATCAGGCATCTGTAGGCACTTGGTTACAGTGTCTTATGTTAATTACAGCCCTGGGTCAGCCTATGCATATCCCCCAAATATCAGTTAGGCAGATTGTTCCCCTGAAAGATGTAACCACCAGGCAGCAGAATGATCCCCAGACAAAAAACAGTATCTGTATGGAAAACTAGACAAGTATGATTCAATGGAGAGAAAGGAAACAGTATGGAGAGCCCCAAGGATCCTCTGGAGCAGCGTCTTCAGTAAGAGGCTCCCATGGCACATGCCATATCTGCACCCCTATAGATACTCCTTTGTTTGCCTGAGTCAAATCAATGAAGAAACTTCTGATTGGCTGTGACCAGTTGCTAGCTTTTATTAACAGTCAACATTAGCATTTGTATTGTCTGCTGATTAAACCAAAGAGTCTTTTCCTGAATGGCAGATGATTATTTGGCAGTCTAAAGTTTCAGTTAACTGAATAATTATTTCTGTGTCAAATGTTCATTTTCTGCGCTGATTATTTTCTGTTGTTTCCATTGTGTTCAGTTATTCAAATCTTTTCATCAGGAATAGCCAACCTGCAAAGCCAATTACCTACAAAGCCAGCCCTCGGGCTGTTAATTACACGGCACAGAAAAATATAATTGCAATTGCTTCTGTAGTAGAAAAGGGAAAATAACCACTGAATTTCCAAAAAGTGAAAAAAAAGAAAACAAAAAAACAAAATAGAAATGCTCCTTGTTAATCCATTTAGCTAGTGCATTCAAAAGCGGATTTCCTCTTCTTTGGAACAGCATGAATGTCCCTGTTATTTCAGATTAGCTCAGGAGAACAAGTCACATAGAGGGGGTAAATTAACTTATTTTTTTAGGCCAAGACAAACTTCATCAGTAAATTTGAGAGGACTTTCCATTGGGTAGTTTAAACAGGATCTGAACTCAGGACTTCCTCTCTGCTCTAAAAGATAAACAACAGAATGATAACCTTTAAAGAGACACTGAAGTGAGTAAAAAACTCGCTTCTTCTGTTATATTCAGCAGGGGCATGTGTGCCCCTGCTAAACTGCCGCTATCCCGCCGCACAACGGGGGTCCTTTACCCCCCAATTCCCCCCCTGCAAAATCTACAACCAACTTGGTCGTAGACTTTGCTGCTCCTAGAGGCAGGGCTAACGGCTGCAGCCCTGCCTCACAGCGCTGTCTATCAGCGGCGCATCACCACCTCTCCCCCGCCCCTCTCAGTGAAGGAAGACTGAGAGGGGCGGGTGAGAGGCGGAGATACGCGCTGACAGACGCGCGTGAGGCAGGGCTGCAGCCATTAGCCCTGCCTCAATGCGGAAGAGATCCCCGGCGAGGACGGAGGGGATTTGGGAGGTAAGGGACCCCCGTTGTGCGGCGCGATATCGGTGGTTTAGCAGGGGCACACATGCCCCTGCTGAATATAAGAGAAGAAGCGAGTTTTATACTCGCTTCAGATTCTCTTTAAAGAAAAAAACATTTCTTTGTTGCAGAACTCATGCAATAAATCTGCAATGTGTCTACTTCCTGCTTTAATGGAAGCACACAAAGGGTTAACATTCTGTGTTTACAAATTAGCTGAGGCTGCTGTGTCTGGCGAATTTCTCTGCTGACACAGCTGAGAGATCAAATTACACTTGTGATTACTTGAAAATGAGGTGGAATTAAACAGGCTCTTCACTCTAAGCACAAACAAGGCGGATTAATCTGTTTTACTTGTGTCCTGTGCAGGAGTTTAGGTTCACTTAAAAGTTTAAAGTTTTAATGTAGGCCAAAGCGAGTCTTTTATTCGAAAGGAGTAGCTGGTGGGGCATGTTATGCTGCACGGAGCAGGAGTGCATGCGCCATCTTACCGTCAGTCGTATGTGCATGCACCATCTTGCTGCAAGCGCAATCAGACAATCACAGTGCTACGGGGAGGCGGGGCCTGTGCAACCAGAAGGACACAAATACACACAATGGACAGCTTGGAAATTATTATTGCAGACATAGGCGTCTGCAGAAAATTTTTCGGGGGGGGGGGGGGGGGGGCAAAAATGGGGGGGGGGGAGTCATGCGCACCGCACCGAAAAATGGGCGTGGCCATGAACCACAATGTGTGTGTGGGCACAGGTGGAGCCAAATTTACATGAACTTAGCAATGGTGGGACATTAGACTAGGGCTATGGTAGGGATTACATTGTGAGTGCCTCTGACACAGGTGCCTCCCAGTTTAGGTAGTGACAGGGAAACTTAAGCCACACCCCAGATTTTGCAGGAGGGTGCCAGTGGGTGGGAGAGTGTGACAATGGGCGGGAGGGGGGTGCAAGTAGGTAGGAGGAGGGTGTCAGTGTGTGGGGAGGACAGCAGAAAGGCAGAGAGAGAGAGAGAGAGAGAGAGACTGCAGGCAGAGAGACACAGCTGAGAGGGAGAGAGAAAGAGATGGCAAAGAGAGAAAGGCAGAGAGGGACTGCAGAGAGGGGCAGCATCATCGTCACGTGACACTGGTCTCCGACTTATCCGCCGCTCACTGTGCTTCCGCTAATCAGGAAGCACAGAGCGGTGGAGAAGGCGGTGACCAGTGTCAGGGCCGGATTACCGACCAGGCAACAAAAGCAGTTGCTTGGGACCCCCATTCAGAGTCAAAGGGGCCCCATCAGCACATAAACCAGCCCTCGCCATCCTGTCAGCGGTGGCTGGATGGCATAATGGTTAAATGGACTCTGAGCAGTGCAGTAACTATGGAAAGATGCATATCATTTTAAAGCTCTCTTTCTCCTCTTTCCAATGATATATAAACCGCCGCCCTATGCCTTTTAGTTTTCACTTTTTTTTGCGATCGACATCGCGGCCGCGGCAATTTCGAACGCGAAAATTGCGAAAACTAGGGTGGCAGTTCATCTATCATTGGAAAGAGGAGAAAGAGAGCTTCAAAATGATACGCATCTTTCCATAGTTACATTGTATTACACAGGACGACTTTTCTCCAAAGTCGGCAGCTCGATCCAGCACAATGCAATGAAATATAAGGAACCCAGGGGGATATAATTACAAACATCATGCTGGTAGGTGTGAGGATGTAATTAATTAGTTGTGGGTATGCTTAAAGGCATACCTACAGGCACTGCTCGGAGTCCCTTTAAGGGCTCTGCCTCTGACACAGGAGACCAGGGTTTGAATCTGGTCTCTGCCTGTTCAGTAAGCCAGCACCTATTCAGTAGGAGACCTTAGGGCAAGTCTCCCTAACACTGCTACTGCCTATAGTAGAGCGCGTCCTAGTGGCTGCAGCTCTTGCGCTTTGAGTCTGCCAGGAGAAAAGTGCAATATAATGTTATTTGTCTTGTCTTGTCAAATGATGCCGTGCGCTGCTGATTGTCTTCAGAGCCAGCTCCTGCTACTGTGCGCTCTGCCACTGCCCACTTCTCCCTTTCCACAGAGAACCACAGCTGCAGCAAGAATGATAGCAGCAGATGGCAAACGCTCACTCACCTATCCATGATCCAAGCGATAGAGATCCCGTCATCTAAAAACCCATCTGTCTCTTCTACAGTGTAGCCGCTCGCTCTGAACTTCCTGATTCTCAGATCAGACAGGAAGTAGGAAGTAGTAATAGCAGTAGTAACAGAGCGGCAGCACTCTAGAGGAGACAGATGGGCTCCGGATGATGGGACCTCTATTGCTTCGATCGCAATAGGTGAATGTGAGTTATCTGGTGCTGTCATTCTCCCCCGCTGTGGCTGCCTTCTCTGCTGGACTATTCACTGGGATGGAGGCTGCATGGTGGCTGTCTAGTTTGGGAGGAAATCGGTTGTTCAGTGGTGGGGGTGGTTATGTAATTCTGACTGGGGAACGGCTTCCGGTTTGGCGGTGTCCAGAGCTTTCTGCTATTGCCAGGCTGGAGATGCAGGGGGAAAGTGCTGCTGCTGTGATATCTGGCGCCCTCTTCACAGGGGTGCCCCAGCCCCTGAGTGCAAATTTCCCAGCCATTCATCTCACACTCTGCATTTTGCCGCTGCTATTCCCTGCATTGTGCACCCACAGAGGAAAGCGGGCTGTTGCCCATAGCAACCGGTAGCTCAGCTGCCCCGGTGTGTGCGGAATGTTGCTGTGCAGCTGCATCTTCTGATTCTATTACGACATGATGGGGGGGCCCAAATCAGTTACTTTGCTTAGGGCCCCATTTAGCCTTAATCCGGCTCTGACCAGTGCCACGTGATGATGGCGCTGCGCGCCATCGCCTGAAACGCAGGAAGAAGGTGAGTAATTCTTCTCCGCCTGCTGATGCCCGCTTCTGTTTGCCACTGCTGAGTTGGAAGGGGGAAGCGCCAGAAGGAGGGGACCCAGGTGAGGGTGATGGGGGATCTGGCCCCCTCTCCCCGCCGCTGCCGATCCTTTTGTGTTGCTTCCCCCTTCTGCGGGTTCAGGTGGCTGGGGGGGGGGGGGGGGGCAGCAGCTGGCCAGGCAGGGGGGGGGGGGGAGTCATGCCCCATTTTGGACAACGTGCGAACGCCCATAATTGCAGATAACTAGATCTTACAAGCAAAAGCAAGTAATCTGCTACCCCTACTACAAGGCCGGTCCCAGAAATACCAAGCCTGACCAGGAGATGGCGGTAGTTGTTTGAAAAATACCACTGTATTAGAAAGTAGACAATCTATAAAGCATATGTTTCAAGTTTGAAGATTTCACAATCTTTAGTATTTGTTTGGCAGCCATCAATAGGGGACATGTTCAGTGAATTTGTGAAAATGGAGAAAACTGGTCATCATTATGTGATACAATACTTTTATTTGAAAGGCCTCAGCCCAACCAATATAAAAGCTGACCTGAATTCTACTCTGGGTGAGTCTGCTCCTTCGTTTACAACAGTAAAATATTGGGTAGCAGAGTTTAAACGAGGCTGTACGAGCTGCCAAGAGCATCGCAGTGGTCGACCAAAGGAGATGACAACTCCTGAAATGGTGAAGAAAATCCTCAAAGTGGTACTGGATGATCGTTGAGTGAAAGTGCGCGAGCTAGCAGACGTATGTAGGCATTTAAAAAAATGCGGTACATCGCATATTATCTGAAAATTTGGACATGAGAAAGCTGTTTGCAAGATGGGTGCCGCGTCTGCTCACACTCGAGCAAAAACAGTGTCATGAAGATGTTTCAATCGAGTGTTTAGCGAAGTTTCACAGCAACAAAGCAGAATTTTTGCACCGTTCCATAACCATGGATGAAACATGGGTCCATCACTTCACACCCGAGACAAAAGAATGATCAAAACAATGGACTGAAAAGGGAGGACCGACTCCAAATAAGGCAAAGACCGTTTCATCTGCAGGCAAGGTGATGGTGTCAGTTTTTTGGGATGCTCGTGGGATAATTTTCATTGACTATCTTGAAAAAGGAAAAACTATCAGCTGGGTGCTGTACATAAGAGCCTGCTGCACACTGAATAGGGACGGTCTACAAATCCTTGTCTTTAAAACTTTGTATGATTCCTTATCAGTGGCTGAGCAGATGCAGTAATTAGAACAATTGTGCAGAGAGCAGAAAGTTTTTACTCCGTGCCCTTAGTTGCCTGTCTCTCAGGACAGGGCCCCCTGCGGCTTCTGGGCCCCCCTGCAGCTGCTTCCCTTGCAGGGTCTATTGTTATTCCCCTGCATACAGGGTACATTTCTATGTTTCCCTCTGTCCTGTGCAAGAGTTCAGGTCCACTTTAAGAGTAATCATTCTTCTGACCTTCCCACTCTGAGGAAAATTCTAGATGAGGTCTATAGATCTCTTTATTCAATAGGTCAAATATGCAAATAAGAGGTGTTAGGTTAAAGGGAACCTAAACTGAGAAGGAAATGGGGTTTTCCTCTTAAAATAATACCAGTTGCCTGACTCTTCTACTGATCCTGTGTCTCTAATACGTTTAGCCACAGCCCCTGAACAAGCATGCAGATCAGATGCTCTGACTGAAGTCAGACTGGATTATCTGCATGCTTGCTTCATGTGTGTGATTCAGCCACTACTGCAGCCATAGAGATCAGCAGGACTGCCAGGCAACTGGTATTGTTTAAAACATCCATATGCCTCTCAGTTTAGGTTTCCTTTAAAAAGAATTTCAATAATCTTAGTCAGCAATTATGTTACTCACTTCCAGATTGATTGTATCACTGGACATGTCAAGATCCTCTGCCAGAAATATCCCATACTGGAAGCATTGAGTCTAATCTTCTCTCAGATTTCCTCCAGATTATTACAGTTTTAGATTTTCAATGCATGTTTGCAAATGTTGTGAGTGTCCCAGTGTCAGATAAACAAATAAGTCTCTAAACATTTCAAAATCAACTACTCTGATAACTGAGACACTTTAGGCTTTGTTCACATCTAAAATCGCAATCGCAAACGCCAGTGATTTGTTTTTTTGCGCCAATTTTTTTCCCCTCCCGGCGCCTACCTGCACTGTTCAGTTTTGTATAAAGCGATTTTTCTAAGCGCTTTTGCAGAGCGATTTGTTGGTGAACTCATTGACCAGGAAAAGAATACATACAATGTAGTTATTCTTAAAAGTGCAGGGGAAATCACTATACAAAAATTTTCGAGTGTTTTGCGATTTCCCTATACCTTCCATTGAGGCAAATGGCCTCCAAAATGGTACAGGCAGCGCTTTGCTGAGCGGATAGGAATTGAACCGCTCAGATGTAAACACTCTCATAGGGAATCATTGCAAAAATGTTTTTAGGGCGATTTTGAAAATCGCCAGAGGTGTGAACTAGCCCTTATTTCCTATCTATACTACAGTACAAAAACACACGATTGGTTCACACGATGGCCAGGGGCCCCAGATCTCTCTCACTGGCCGGGGCCCCAAGACCAACATGCGATACCTGGAGGATAGTGCAGGTGGGCCCGGACCTCTCACACCCAGGCACTGGACCTCTCACATCCAGAAAGCCCACCAACACTGCCTCCATACTGAATGCTAAATTCGACACACACAAGCAATAGAACACAGCAGTACATGCATCCAGCTACATTTAAGTGGTCAGCAGGCGCTCGTCAGCCAATCAGGATGCGCTGTTATACACCCTTTACCTGCCATACCACATCTAGCAGCCATTAGCATTCAGGTGGGAGGCTCCAACTGAAGCCTCCCACCTGAATGCTAATGGCTGCTAGATGTGGTATGGCAGGTTAAGGGTGTATGACAGTGCATCCTTATTGGCTGACGAGCGCCTGCTGACCATTTAAATGTAGCTCGATGCATGTACTGCTGTGTTCTATTGCTTGTGTGTGTTGTATACTACAGTATAACAAACCTACAAAGGTTACCAGTGACACCAGCAGGGGGAGTGCTAAAAATGTGATAGGAAATATTTAATTTAGTATTTTCCTAATTAAAAAAAATAACTTTTGAAAAAAACAATACCCTGTCTCTGTACCTCATCATATTAGTGAAATCATTAAGTTACATCACTGGATAACTAGGGATGGCCCTGCTTAAAAGAACTCATGGAGAAGCATGTGGTCAGTTTGATCAGCTGATAGATGGGTAAGGCTCTGATTTGCTGGTCATGATCATGCATTAAACCAGGAAGTCATCACAGCAAATCAGAGCCTTACAAATCTCAGCTGATCAAACTGATCACATGCTTCTGATCACATGCTACTGATCACATCCCTAGTCAAAACGCATCTTGCACATTCCGTGCTCTGCTCTCTCCATGGTGTTGAAATGTTGGTCTTACAGAATATGATGAAAAAGTCTACATTAAAGCGGAACTGAACTCAGAATTCCCCCTCTGCTCAAAAAGATGGGATCACCACTTATTTAGGAGTCCACTAATTTTACGTTTGACCTCTGAAGGGAACAGGGGCGTAACTATAAATCATGGGGCCCCCAGCAAAACTTTGATGCCCCCCCCCAATGGTCACATCCTTTCCCTTGCCTCCCCTTGGTGCCCTCCACAGCCTGGGGCGCCATCTTACAAGGGTCCTAAAACAAGTGTGGCCATCATGATATTCACACCTATAACAATTGTAGCCACAAAAACACCTGATCTGAAGGAAGGACCCCTTTATCAGAGGGAGTGAAGTAGTCGTTTGGGCCCCCTAACAGTTGCAGGGGCTGCTCCCCTGCAGTAACACCCCTGAAAGGGAACTTTAACCACTTCCCTACCCTGGTCATTTTCACAATTCAGCTCAGCTTTGATTACGTTGGCACAGCTAAATGATCTATATATTGTTTTATTCAGGATAAATTAGGCGCATTGTGGCTGATATTTGTTTTTAGCAATGACCTTATTTTCTATGTATTTTAAAAGGAAAAATACACAAATGTTTTCACTTTCATACATGCTAGCTTTAATGTAGATAGCTTATATTGTACATTAAATCCACACATTGTATTTTTCTAGCTCTTCTGTTTATTTAAACAGTTCATTTGTTGTAATATGTATTAGTAACACATTGTGTATACCCTACTCTCTTGTTACATCTGTATGCTCCTGGAATGTTTGTTTTACACTTGTTTACACATTAATCCTGCCATTGAATTTCCTAGGAGGAAGAAAGGTTTTTGCTGTTATTTTCCTTAAAACTGTGTAGCATTGTTATCATCTTAGAGATAAATAAACAGTGTTATGTAGTATTTTGTAGGGAGGGGGGTGCAGAGACTTATTTTCACCTCATGGGGCAAGAAGTGGTTAATATAGTCCATATTTTCACAAGGCAGCAGTGTCTTTAAATAAAGAATTCACCACAGGCAACCCTGTCCGGCACAGAAGCTTACGCCATGCTGACACCTGTTTAATGTTTGATGATAATTTCCTTTTCTCTCCTTGAAGCCGGCATGCTGTTAGCAAACTGTAGTGTCAGCTCACCCGGCAGGAGGCTTCTCAAACCAGTTAACAAGCCCACCGGAGTCCACGGCACAAAAGACTAGGATGAGGCTTTGAGTGACAGAAATGAAAGCAATCATTCAGTGTAACTGCCTGAGGGAGCCACAAACTGTTGTCACTCAGTAACAGGCATGCGGATCTCGTTCCTTTTCTACCTACAGCATCTGGAGTTGCTGGGGGCTAAACTAGAACTTTGCATGGGGCAATCACATTGGGGAATAAGTGATTATTTCATTAACCGACAGCTTGATTGGTTAATGAAGTTCACCCCTTACCAATTATGGTTCTTGAAGGCCAAAGAAAATCAAATTGTTACCTCAAACTATACATGCATTTCTGGTTTATTTATTTATGTTTGCAAAACAGTTTTACAAACAAAAAACTTCAAAAACACATATAAGGCTGATTCACAAAGCGGTGCTAACTGTTAGCACGCCTGTGAAAACCCCCTTAGCACGTCTAAATGAGCTTTTCGCGCGCAAAACTTTATGCACGCAAAACCTTACGCGCGCACTGCACAGAGCGCAGGGTGCCGAATAAAATCTTATGGGATTTAGCGCGCATAGGACTTTGTGCGCGCAAAGTTAGCGCGCGATCTGATTGAGAAATCCGGTGCTAACGTACTTAGCACACTGGTTAGCACGTCTAAAGACTTTAGACGTGCTAAGTAGGCTAGCACTACTTTGTGAATCAAGCCCATGGTATTATTATTATTTAGTATTTATATATAGCGCCGACATCTTTTGCAGCACCATGCAAAGTATATTGTCTTGGCACTACACCAACACCAGTTGGTCAAATAGCTGCAACAAGGGTGAGGGCACTGGAACAAAAAGACCAAGCAAGGATCGGGAAGGCTCTATAGGATCCAAAGCCTTCCCTCTCCATAGGCAGGTATAATTTTTTATCTTTTTTTATTTGTACTAGTATTGCTTGTGTAACATGGTTTAACTATTTCGCCGCCCATGTACAGTATATCTACGCCTGGGGAGTAGATATAAGTACACCTGCCTGGGGAGTAGATATACGTACACGCCTGAGGAGTAGATATATGTACACCTGCCTGGGGAGTAGATATACGTACACCTGCCTGGGGAGTAGATATACGTACACGCCTGGGGAGCAGATATACGTACACCTGCCTGGGGAGTAGATATACGTACACCTGCCGCCACCACCGCTGTCCGCGCTCCTGCTCGCTTGTGCTCGCTCCCACACTAATGCACGCCGCCATCAGCTCGCCCGAAGATCAATGAATGGGAACGCAGTTCCCATCCATTGATCTAAGTCCCCACAGCAATGATCGGCTGCTTCTATGAGAAGCTGCACGATCATTCTAAAAAAAAAAAAAAGTTTCCCATCCTCCCTACACTTCCTGTAAGCGTATATACTACGCTTACAGGAAGCATAAAAAAAATGACTGTGGCCAAATAGTAAAACTACATTTAAAAGCATTTTTATATATACAAAAACATATTTTTATATCTTAAATTAACTCATTACCTCCCACACTCCCCAATTGTTACCCCCCAAAAAAATTGTAAAAAAGAATAAATAAAAAAAAAAAATATACAATAAAAAATACATAAATGGTTACCTTAGGGACTGAACTCTTTTAATATGTATGTCAAGAGTCTATATTGCTGTCACTTATGGGCTTGTAATTAGGGATGGACGCAAAACTGAAAAAATGCACCTTTATTTCCAAATAAAATATTGGTGCCAGACATTGTGATAGGGACATAATTTAAACGGTGTATAAACTGGTACAAATTGGCAAATAAATTATGTTGATTTTAATTATGGTAGCATGCAATATTTAAAAACTATAATGGCTGAAAACTGAAAAACAATGATTTTTTTCAATTTTTTTCTTATTTTCCCATTAAAACACATTTAGAATAAAATAATTATTTGCATAATGAAAAGAAAGCCTAATTGGAGGTGAAAATAACAATATATAGTTCATTTCATTGTGATAAGCAGTGATAAAGTTATTGGCAAAAGAATGGAAGGAGCGCTGAAAGGTGAAAATTGTTCTGGTGCCGCAGGTAGAAACCCCCTCAGTTGTGAAGTGGTTAATGTGGTAATGTCTCCCGTATAAATTGTACAGCACAGCGTAATATGTTAGTACTTTATATATAAAGATTTATACCAATAGTCGCAGAGCAATCAGATGGCAAAACATAACGGTTCCTAGAGTTCCCTTCTTGACCCCAGCTGCTGACTGCATGGGGTTATGCCCAAGGGATTATAGAATAGTAAACAAAAAGTATAGGGAGCTTACTATCCATTGTATTTATGGGTGAGACGAGCCTATTTTGTGGTAGACAGCCAATATATTTTTGTTTGTTGAGTTATAGAATAGCACATATCATTTTTTCTGGGAAAATCAATGTTATCCAGTTCTGATCTATCCAAATCAAATGACGGTTTTCGTGTCAAATTTGACTTTAGCCTGAATCCTACCAGCAACACTTAACACCAACCCGGCACAAAGCCTTAACCACTTAACGACCGCTTAATGCCGATAGGCATCGGCGGGTCGCAGTGGTGTTACCATGGAAACGTTCCATGTCAGTTCACGGAGGGAGTCTCCGTGAACATCCTGCGAGCCTCCGATCGCGGCTCGCAGGCGAAATGTAAACACACGGGGAAGAAATCCCCGGTGTTTACGTCGCATGGCGCTGCTGTTGCAGCAGCGCCGTAAAGGAGATCGGCGATCCCCGGCCTCTGATTGAAGCCTATCAGAGGCGGTACAGGACGGATCGCCGTCCTGTACCGCCCATAGAGGAGAGGAGAGGGAGGGAAGGAGAGGGAGGGCAGGATAGCGCTGCGGATGGGGGCTTTGAGGAGCCCCCCGCTAGGCACTCGTGAGCAGTGGCGATCAGACCCCCCCAGCAGGACATCCCCCTAGTGGGGAAAAAAGGAGGGAAGTCTGATCGCCCTGCCTGCCACACGACCTGTGTTGGGGGATGAAGAGCCCACCCAGCACAGATCATTGAAAAGCAAGCCGGTCCTAGTGGTAGTCTCTTTGCAGCTACAATCTCTCTTGAGCCTTCATGTTTCTTCCGTAAAGCAACATGAATCACGTTCTTCAGCGCAGCAAGAATTAGAGGGAAAGAGGCGGCTCTCCTCCCAAAATGCCCCCCTCCTTGCACTCCACCCCTCCCTAGATGCATGGCAACACTACAGTCACCTGCTCTAAGCGATCCAGCGATGAGATCTCCGTCCAGCATACATGGCTACAGCGGTGCCTCAAGTGACCTGTTACTTGATGCTGGGTTACATGACACACCGCTGTAGTCAGAAAGGAAGCAGGACTTCACCCGTGGCTAGTGATCCCATCGCTAATCTGCTGAGAGTGGGTGAGTGATGATGACGAGGCACCAGTGCAGCACATACCCGGCATCCTTGGGATCAGATACTGCAGGCCAGCAGGGAGCAGATGCTTTCTTGGAAGAAGCAGAGGGAGGTAAGTATAGTGCCAGTGCCTGCAATGCACAGCCCAATGTGTTTCTCCGATTTGGCTTTGCTCACACGCATTACGTCCTCGCACAACATATTTGCTTCAGGCAGCAAAAAGTCTAAAACCGGGTCCGGCCCTCCTCCTGAGACCAGTAAAGAGTGTTGTCCAGCTCTTGTACCCTGCTGGGGCCACTCAACCAAGGTTTGTGACAGACAGGGAGCTACAATTTTCAAGATTAGAAACGAGCATACGTTCCTCAGAGATTGGGTTTTTTTGTTGTCATAATTCAAAAAAAACCCCTTTAATTTACAATGTGACCAGCATGTAGTGCGTGGTGCACTACATGCTAGTCACATTGTAAATTAAAGGTTTTTTTTTTTTTGGGTTTTTTTTTTATTGAAGAGAAATTTCTTATATCAATAATACAAAAGTCATCTGTCGCTGCCACCCTGGGCATGTTATTATTTCACACAGCCGTCCATTTATTGTGCGGATAACAGTTATGTAACTTGTATGACAGCCTCCCTGAGGGTCTCTATAACACAAGCTTTATGAAAGAAGGAAAATTGCAAGGATGAATTGTTGCTTTTGATATTTAGGGCCATTTTTATGAACAATAATTTAGGATCTCTCATCTGAGGAGGACCTCCCCCTCCCCCATAAGCAACCCAGCTTTTGAACTAAGGACATACAATTTCTTGAAAACTGGGGTACAGCGAGTTGCTCCCGGGCTTAAAGAGAAACCGTAAACAAGAATTGAACTTCATCCCCATCAGTAGCTGATACCCCCTTTCCCATGAGAAATCTTTTCCTTTTCACAATAGATCATCAGGGGGCTCTGTATGGCTGATATTGTGGTGAAACCCCTCCCACAGTGTGATGTAAGGATCACACCGTGGGAGCCTTGTTGCATTGTGGGAAATAACAGCGGTTTACAGCTGCTTCCAACTGCCAAAAAAGCAAGCAGCTTCTCCTTCCACTGACATCACCTGCCAGCATTAAAAATGTCACCATGTGATAAATGTCAGAATATATATCAGGGAGACAAAAGATTTTTCAATGGGCAAAAACTGACTAAATCGTTTATACATAATTATTGTAAAAATGAAGCACTTTTTTTATTACATTATTTTTACTGGAGTTCCTCTGTAAGATTTTTTACATAATGGCAGTGGCGTAGCTAGGGTCTTTGACATCCGGTGCGGAAAATTTAGTCAGTGATGTCACTTCCGCATATCAGTGCGGTGTGCTAGGTCCTAGCGCCTGCACTATTGGTCGCCGCCTGATCGAGGTCTGACGTGGGTGGAAGGGGAGGGGGGGATGCGGCGGATAGAGGGGGGGCAGTGGCGGCCAGGGGGGGCAGCGGGCAGCCAGGGGGAGGCAGCCGCCAGTTTTTGCCATAAAGTGCAGACGCCCATGCCCTGAGCGCACCCCCTCTAGGGCGGCTGGGGTCACCCCACCTGGTGCGAGTTGCACCCCCCGCACCTCCATCACGACGCTACTGCATAATGGGCAAATCAAAACACTAGCGGAGAACAACGCTGAGGGAGGAGAGAATTGCCTGACCCAATGGCAGTATCTGCAGTTGCGACATTTTTTGAGAGTTTTGAGCAAAAGCTCCATCTAGGCCCCTCAACTGTGTCTGAGGATCTAGTTCTGGGCAGGGGTCCGCACAGACACCTTGTATCTTCCCTCTACCAGATGTTATTACTCGCTAATTGGCAGGGCTCTACTAAATTCTGTGCAATCCTCCACACTGTGCAGGTGCAGAACGCCATGCGCCTGCACAGTAGCATGGAGTCTCTTGGGCTCAGTGGAAAAAGCTGAGCCAGAGTGGCTCTGATCTACTGCACAGACACAAGGAGTCTTGGGCCTGCACAGTGCAGCCGTGCTCGTTCATAGAAAGGATCGCAACCGCGCCCAAGGTTCGACAAAGTACTTGAAAGGGTTCCAAGGATCCCAATGCTGGATCGGTGAAAGCGAAGGGAATGGCAGAAGCCACTGGATTATCCCTCTACTTAGGTAAATACCCATTTGTTGCAATTTTTTCCCCTTCAGGTATACTTTAAAGAGAGTCTGAAGCCAAAAAAAACCCTGTTTTCACTGGCTATTTATGTTAAGCAATAAGATCATAGCTGAAACGCTGCATCCCCACAGCAGAATGAGATATTTATACCCCCAAAATCCTGGGGCAAAATTCCACTACTTTCCAGATCGTGGATTTTGCTGCCCGGGGGAGGCAGAGCTTTGCTCTGTAGCTCTGCCTCCAGTCCAGTCAATCTCCACCGATCTCCGCCTCTCCCCGCCCCTCTCAGTGAAAGAAGCCTGAGAGGGGCAGGGACCGGCGGAGATTGTCGCGAGCAGCTACTGTGCAAAGCTCTGCCTCTACCCGGAAGGAGCCCCGAATTTTGCCCCGGGGATTTCAGGGATATAAATACATTGTTCTGCCATGAGAATGCGGTGTTTCAGCTATGATCTTATTGCTTAACATAAATGGCCAGTAAAAATTGTATTTTTGGGGGGCTTCAGAATCTCTTTAAGTGCAGGAGAATGCCGTTTATATATATAATATAGTTTGTATTGCAGAACAGGACTCAAATTAGCAATGCAAGTACACTGCATTATTTATCGCGGCCAGCAGACTAAAAGTGATTTTCCAGCTTCAGTGGAAAAACCACCAGGCCTCTTATAATGTATGCATGTAACACCATGTTTGTTACTTCTCATGCTGTCTGCCAGCAATGACCATTGCCATGCGACTAAGGCAGGACACCTCTCTTCACGGATCCCATACCTGAGTCATAATGGAATGACATCATTCTGTCTCCTGGAAATAATATTCATACACAGAGGTGCCCAACTCCAGTGCAGAATCAGGGTGTTAGGAGAGTTAACAAAGACTGTTGTATTAAAGAGTACTTCCAGTATAAAAGACAAAGCCAGCCAGGCTCTATCTGTAATGCTGCAGGATGGTGGTGGTGTGACGCTCCGCCCCCTTCCAGGCAATGCAGATCTGGGCATTTTCCAAAAATCTTATAAAGCTCTTTGGCCATTCCCGCCTACGTTGCCTTGGCTCGCCCCAGCTCGGCAGCTACCAATAAGGCCTCAGCCACCAAGCTGGGGGCGGGCTGCAGCAACGTAGGTAGTGATGCCCAGAGCTTCCATAGACTTTTTGAAAAAAAAAAAAAAACGTTACTATTGTTTTTCAAGGTGGGTGTCAGAGCGATCACCTCAGTGGTGTAGCTAAGGAGCTGTGGGCCCCGATGCAAGTTTTACAATGGGGCCCCCCAAGCACTCTATACATAACAATTGATATGGTGCACCAAAACCTGCCAAGGACAACTACAGTGTCAGAGATGCAAGAAGGAGATGGGGAACAGCTTGTTAATGATCACTACTATTCAAAGTATCTATAAAAGTGATTATTATGAGCACAGGACCAATAGAGAGCTAATACTGTAGTTGAGGGAGAACCCTTCAGGGCCCCTCTGGTTCAAGAGCCCCGATGCGGTCGCAACCTCTGCAACACCTGTTGCTACGCCCCTGGATCACCTGTATAATGAATTACAGCCTTGCAAGTAAGTACTTTCCGATATTTTACTACAATCTACAATTTACCACAATCATTTACACTTCTGCAGCCAAAGAGATCAGCAGGGCTGCCAGGCAACTGGTATTGTTTAAAAGGAAACAAATATGGCAGCTGAAGGTGTTGGGGGCCCCAGGGGCGCCTCTTAGTCTAATAGCAATCAGTGTGGGACGGCTGGGGTGGGAGGGATGGAGGGGCGTTCTTTGGTGTCTAAGCCTTGGGTGCGGCTCTGTGTGCCACACTGCCACAATTGATGAGGAGACAATAAAAAAAACATTTCAATACTTACTCCTAATTTTTACAGTATAGCAGAATAGCTTAAGATCTGGCACTCATTTGCTTGGACTTGGGGTTTAAAGGCCTTGCTTCAGAGGGTGCTATGCATCACATGCAACATGCGATTCCTACACCTTATTATTGTTCCAACAACTTCATTAGGACATGCAGGAAGAGCTATGAAATGTGCAGCAAGTAATTTTGTGCAGGGCACCAAAACAAGTTCAGTACATGTAAAGGAGGATACTGTGCACCTATATCATAAACAGTTCGAAAGATTTATTTCGTTCCTCAGTCAAAAATATAAACAGCCTTGACATACGCAAGAAGGAGGTGCCAAACCTGTGTGCTTGAAGTTGTGGCGGTGTAGAAGGGAAAGGTGACCAGGGGAAGATCCGGACGGCACTACAGCTGTTTCACGCCGCTCGGGCGCTTGCTCACATGCGTGTCCGTGAAGAGACGGCGCCGGGAAGCCTCCTGTATAGGACCTTCCGTCCCCGCCTCCGGCGCCGTCTCATTGGTGTAGAGTTGTGACAGGGAGAGGTCGGGGGTGAGGGGGCAGAGTTCCGCCGTTCTGCGGCGAAAGACCTAAGATAGTGTTATTCATCAGGTGATGCTGTGCAGTGCATCTAGAAGGGACGAGACGTCCAGGTCATCAACATGTGCTATATCTGTGACTCTATATTGAAAAATGTGTGCATTCAATAACATATAAATGTAAATATAATATTCACCATGGTATCCCATAAAAACATTTCAATGTGTCTATAAAGAAGGGCATATCGCCGTGCTCTGTGCAAATTGGCATCTGTCTACACCATTTACCTGAGGATATGACATTATACTCGCCTGTTCTATCTCTAAAATGTAAAATTGATTCCTTTATTTAATCTGATAAGAACACCCCATATGGGGACCCCCAAACCTGAAAAAAAAACCATTTAAAAGACCGGGAGGGCTGTGTGGGAACCCAGAGACCCTATGAGTTATATTTACCCTTATCCCTGTCATATCCTTATGAACAAAAGGGAAGGAGGAAAAAGGGGACTACACTATTGCTACATTAAGGTGTTTCATGCTCATATTGATAAGGAGCAGGCTCACACATCTCATTGTTGTGGGGGCATCCTTTGTCCCCACTAATAGGTATTGGAAAAGTACAAACGAGACACTAGAGGAGTAGGAGAGGAAAGGAAGAAGAGGAGAGGAGGAGAGAAGGGGGGGGGGGGGGTTGGTGTCCTCCATCGGCACCTCAAGGGGGGCCACGTCCCAACACCATCTCACCTATCGTGTGTAGGAAAGGACTTTATTGATTCTTAGGTTTCAGGGGTGCCATAGACCCTAGGTTCCCCGACTCACCCAAAGGCGGATAAATTCACCCCCATAGTCGGCTGTCCGCACCGGGCCGCATCAGGCACCCAAATCACGGGACAAATATTTTACTGTCCATTATATGTTTTATTGGATCCTATTTGGATCTATACAGGCCCACCTATTGGGGACCTCTGTTGCATTACTAATGCATTATGTTTTTATTATTTTTGATATTTTTGGTACCTGTATGCCGCTCGTGCGGACAGTCAATCAACCCATATTGGGTGTTCACATCTGCCCACACCTAGTGAGAGGCTGACAAGTCACCACCCCCAGACGCACCCGGAGGAGAAGAAAAGAGGAAAAACCAAAAGAAAGAAACCGGAACCAGAACCTCCAGAGAGAAACATTCACTAGATGGAGATTTAGAATACCCCGAAGGGGAAAAAGGGGGACACCAGGAGCCTTAAGGTTCAAGGAAACACGCCAGCTCTAGTCTATCATTCAGGCCCAGAGGTCCCATGGCTTCGGAGGCTCTGGGCCTGAATGATAGACTAGAGCTGGCGTGTTTCCTTGAACCTTAGGGCTCCTGGTGTCCCCCTTTTTCCCCTTCGGGGTATTCTAAATCTCCATCTAGTGAATGTTTCTCTCTGGAGGTTCTGGTTCCGGTTTCTTTCTTTTGGTTTTTCCTCTTTTCTTCTCCTCCGGGTGCGTCTGGGGGTGGTGACTTGTCAGCCTCTCACTAGGTGGGGGCAGATGTGAACACCCAATATGGGTTGATTGACTGTCCGCACGAGCGGCATACAGGTACCAAAAATATCAAAAATAATAAAAACATAATGCATTAGTAATGCAACAGAGGTCCCCAATAGGTGGGCCTGTATAGATCCAAATAGGATCCAATAAAACATATAATGGACGGTAAAATATTTGTCCCGTGATGTGGGTGGCTGATGCGGCCCGGTGCGGACAGCCGACTATGGGAGTGAATTTATCCGCCTTTGGGTGAGTCGGGGAACCTAGGGTCTATGGCACCCCTGAAACCTGAGGATCAATAAAGTCCTTTCCTACACACGATAGGTGAGATGGTGTTGGGACGTGGCCCCCCTTGAGGTGCCGATGGAGAACACCAACCCCCCCCCCCCTTCTCTCCTCCTCTCCTCTTCTTTCTTTCCTCTCCTACTCCTCTAATGTCTCCTTTGTACTTTTCCAATACCTATTAGTGGGGACAAAGGATGCCCCCACAACAATGAGATGTTTGAGCCTGCTCCTTATCAATATGAGCATGAAACACCTTAATGTAGCAATAGTGTAGTCCTCTTCTTCCTCCTTCCCTTTTGTTCATAAGGATATGACAGGGATAAGGGTAAATATAACTCATAGGGTCTCTGGGTTCCCACACAGCCCTCCCGGTCTTTTTAATGGGGTTTTTTTCAGGTTTGGGGGTCCCCATATGGGGTGTTCTTATCAGATTAAATAAAGGAATCAATTTTACATTTTAGAGATAGAACAGGCGAGTATAATGTCATATCCTCAGGTAAATGGTGTAGACAGATGCCAATTTGCACAGAGCACGGCGATATGCCCTTCTTTATAGACACATTGAAATGTTTTTATGGGATACCATGGTGAATATTATATTTACATTTATATGTTATTGAATGCACACATTTTTCAATATAGAGTCACAGATATAGCACATGTTGATGACCTGGACGTCTCGTCCCTTCTAGATGCACTGCACAGCATCACCTGATGAATAACACTATCTTAGGTCTTTCGCCGCAGAACGGCGGAACTCCGCCCCCTCACCCCCGACCTCTCCCTGTCACAACTCTACACCAATGAGACGGCGCCGGAGGCGGGGACGGAAGGTCCTATACAGGAGGCTTCCCGGCGCCGTCTCTTCACGGACACGCATGTGAGCAAGCGCCCGAGCGGCGTGAAACGGCTGTAGTGCCGTCCGGATCTTCCCCTGGTCACCTTTCCCTTCTACACCGCCACAACTTCAAGCACACAGGTTTGGCACCTCCTTCTTGCGTATGTCAAGGCTGTTTATATTTTTGACTGAGGAACGAAATAAATCTTTGGAACTGTTTATGATATAGGTGCACAGTATCCTCCTTTACATGTACTTACTCCTAATTTTGTAATGATAATGACAGATTTGTCTGTTCCTTTTTGTTTTTTTTTTAATAAAATCTCAAAACTGTACAAAGCCTTTGTGGACAGCCTGTACGATGTGAGCTGTACCGTTTCACCCTTTTAGTTTCTGCTCAAAGTGATTTGGGAGGGAGCCAAATATTGCATTCTGTGAAGCTTGGCACAACTTCAATAGCAACCCATCACATTCTGCACATTTTTCATTATTCTAAACAGGATATCCTTCACTTCCCTCAATGCCAGAGATTACTGTTTTTTTAACGTGTACCCGAGGTGACATGTGACATGATGAGATAGACATGTGTATGTACAGTGCCTAGCACACACTAACTATGCTGTGTTCCTTTTTTTTGCCTGAAAGAGTTAACTATTCAGGTATGACAGTTTCGTTCCACAGTTGGAACCTAGTCAGGACTACAGCGTAACCCTCACTGAATAGGAATCACAGCCATAAACCTCATGCCTGGAAAAGAACACCTACTGAGTGCAGGGGATAGATAAAAAAAAAGGTCAAATAGCAGCGGTTGTAACACCTCACATGTCAGCGCTTGACAGGCAGTGGTGTTTCTGTGCAGCAGACAACTCAATGTCAAGTGGCTGTGCTTTGATGTGACTCTATGGGGGAGCCTGTCTGTCGGCCAGCACTACAGAGCATTAACAACTATCCGGTCAGTGTCCTGGAGCAGCCGCCTTCAGCTGTCCATATGAAAGATGCCCAACTCACTCTCTCACACATCATTTTTGGCTTTTTTTTACTTTTCAGGAGACCAGACTGCATTAACAAGCTGTTCAATAAGCTTGTGTGCATAGATAACAACTCTAATTTTTTTAACTCTTCCTGTACTGCAAAACATGTCACTTCAGATAGGCTTTTAACTTCTTTTTTAGCTTTTAAAAAGCTTCAGAGAGTTGAAAAATGATTGTTTGATGTGCGTCACAGATCCTCATTATTGTCAGCACAGCCTGGCTACGAGGTCAGAGTAGGATAGACAGAGCAGTTGGTGGAAAAGAATTACATTCTTGGCAGGGGTGTAACTCAAAATCACTGCCCCCCCCCTGCAAAACTTTGGATGGGGCCCCTCTACAACCCATCCACCTTTCTGCTCATGTAAACTGAGAACCAATGTTATTTGATTGTCTAGTTTTCCCCATGTAGATAAGAAGCACTGCACACATTTTCTCTATCAATCACAATAGCTTCTGTGATACATGTGCATGTTTTCACACATACAGAGACACATGGGGCTTGATTCACAAAGCGGTGCTAACCTACTTAGCACGTCTAAAGTCTTTAGACGCGCTAACCAGGGTGCTAAGTAGGTTAGCAACGGATTTCTCAATCAGATCGCGCGTTAACTTTACGCGCGCTAAGTCCCATAGGCTTTAATGGGCACTTCGCGCTGAGTGCCCTGCGCTCTGTGCCGTACGCGCATAAAGTTTTGCGCGCGTAAAGTTTTATGCGCGAAAAGCTTGTTTAGACGTGCTAAGGGGGTTTTCACAGGCGTGCTAACAGTTAGCACCGCTTTGTGAATCAAGCCCTTGGTGTGCAGAAAACTGAAAAGGGACTGTCTACAACAGGGGTCCCCAAACTTTTTCGGTCAAGGGCCGAGTCAACATGCTTCAGTCTACTGGGAGGCCGGAGTAATAAAATGATGTAGAAAAGCATAACATTGAGCATAGATATTGTAGCCAGTGCCTATTAACATGGGCAGCCCTCATTTCTCCCATTTAATCAGAGCAGATGTTATGCCCCCAACACAGCATGTGCAGATAGTGTCCGCCCAACATCCCGCAAATATCGTGACCCTAACAAAGCAAGTCATATGTGAGCCATAATGTCACCCAATGGCCTGCAAAAGCCTGCAGCAATGTGGGGGGCCGGTAAAAAAGCCTCAGAGGGCCGCATTCGGCCCGCAGGCCTTAGTTTGAGGACCACTGGTGTACAAGAACACTGAATAGGGACTGTCTACACAACTGTGTAGGATTCCTTATCAGTGGCTGAGCAGATGCAGTAATTAGAACAATTGTGCAGAGAGCAGAAATGTTTTTCTCTCCGTGCCCTTAGTTGTCAGTCTCTCAGGACAGGGAAAAGAAACTTCTCCCCCCATGGGGCCCCTTGAGGCTTCTGGGCCCCCTGCAGCTGCATCCCTTGCAGGGTCTATTGTTATGCCCCTGATTCTTGGAGCTGCCTTGGTAAGCATCCCCAAAACCGTCAAGAGATGCTCAGATGCAGGCTTTATCTTCCTATGTTTTCCGGTGCAATTCCAATGTGTATAGGGGGGCATACAAAGAAGTGGGAGCTATGCTTATCCTTAGGGTCCATGATTTAAAAAGGGAAAAGCAGGTGCTTAAAAGGGGGTCCCTGCACATAGTACATGACCCTAAGATAAGCCTTTCCTCCACTTTACACCCAAAATGTGAGTGTAAAAAGTTGGCGCATACACAGTGATATACAGATTTCCCTGTAAAGTAGTAAAAGTAAGCGTACACTAGGCAATATTCTTAATAGAGTAGATTTCAGATCTGAAATATAGTCAAAATCTATGAAAGCAGTGGCATTTACAATACAAATTAAGTTCAAAATATTGCCCGACAACCATCCATAATCAGACATGCCCATTTTTTGTGCAGATCCATGTTAGCCAGTGTTTCTACTGAAATCCCGTCTACTAACTACAGGTAAACGATCCAGTATCTGAAAGATATTGGTTGGTCCATGGGAGTAACTAGAGCGAAGCAGCCCCTGTGATTGCAGGAGGGCCCAGAGCTGTGGGGGGCCCCCAACTACCAACCTTCCCTTCCTCCGATACAGGGGACTATACTTCAGATCAGGAGTTTTTGTGGTATGGGTATGGGTGTGACAATCATGATGGCCACACTTGTTTTATGACCCTTGTGAGATGGACCCAAGGCCATGCAGTGCACACAAGGGAGGCAGAGCCGGATCATCCACAAGGCCAACCTAGGCAGTTGCCTAGTTCCTGGAGAGAGTCAAGGGGCCTGGTTGACGCTAGCCCCCACCAAATAGTAAACAAGCCAGGTGACCATCAATAGTTGTCAAAACCTGCTACCTTTCCTAGGGCCCCATTTCATCTTAATCCTTTTCTGAAGGGAAGGGGTGTAAGAATGGGGGGGGGGGGGGGCATCTCCGTTTCGCTGGGGGGACCCTATGAATTGTAGTAAGGCCACTGGCTCGGTCACATGATCTACCATAGATTGTTTATTATATGCCTGGCATAGTGTATAGTTGTCTGCACTGCAGGCAGCAGAGGTTTAGATTCCATAAGCCCGTTTAGCTAAAATGCATGGAAATACCATAAACGCCTCTGGGCTTGAATATGCAGCTCATTCTTAAAAAGCTACTGCATGATTCAGACATTCACAGTGTTCTTACCAGCAATTATCAGCATGAGATGCTAAACAATGGATCTCTGAGGACCACATGGGAACTCTGGTCAATGGTCTGCTTGGAGCTGTTTCTCACACCATAAAAACTCTTAGCTACATCCATATTATTCACCCTTTTCCCTGGACACCGGTATAAACTGTTAACAGAGACAACAAATGATGTATGCTTCTATATAGGCTATCTATTGTCTACTGACACTGCATGCTGCTGGAGAGGAGATTTGTAAGGATTGGCTCTGCAGGGAAAAGTGTTGATGTATGCCTGCTTAAGTGTGTTCAATGTGGCATAAGATGGGGTCCTGATCAATAATGTATTATACTGTACCTGCATTATTTATTTTACCATTTGTTAAAGATAATAGCATGTCAACCTCAGTATGTACAGTATGAGCCATTATTCCATGTTTATACAAGCTCATCGCTCTCTTTTGGAGGGACAGTCCCTCTTTGGGACGCATGTCCCACTGTGTCCCCCTTTCTTCCTCATTTGTCCCTCTTTCAGCGCTGATGTACAGATGTAAATATATGTATTTTTCTACTGAAAAATGTGACTCTTAACTTTGTTCTCATCCTTTAAATTAATACATTTCTTATTTTTATGTATTAATATGAGGGAAAATGGACCAGGATGGAAAGGACCATTGTGGTCTGAACTATAAAACCACATATTTTTCTTATAAAATCTTTATGGTATGCATGACTAGGGGTGTCCTGGGGCGTGACTAGGGGTGTGCCAGGGGCGTGGCTAAGGGTGTGTTAGGGGTGTGGCTTAAGTGTCCCTCTTTCTTAGCTGAAAATGTTGGGGGGTATGCAAGCTTCAGTGTGAGCTAACCTTCTGGCCAGTCATGTGCCTGGAATCAGTGGCGTAGTTAGAGATTATGGGGCCCTGTTGCAAAACTTTCATGGGGCCATCAGATGTGCACTCTTGAGTAATGCCACCTGCTCCTACCCTATGTATGTGAGTTAATTGGGCAATTTACATTCTCATGCAATCTACACTGCCTACTACATAGTCAGTAAGACGCAGTCAGAGGGTGGAGGAACACAAGAAAGTTAATAGTGCATACATAAAGTACCAACTGGACCCCCTCTGCTCCAGGTCTCTATAGCAGCTGCTATGGCTACTGCTACAGCTTGGTTTGAATCTGTTCCTGTTGTTTGTAAAGTAAATGTAGACATACATTCAGGGCTGGGGTTTACAATAAGGCAAGAGGTGTAATTGCTCCAGGGCCCCCGAGCACTGCTTGGCCCCCACCCTGCCTGACCCCTGACCTCCCCCTTAACTCTCATGTGCTTCCTGGGGCCCCTGCACATTGTGTCTCACCTGTCCCAGCAGCCGCACGCTGTTCAGTTCGTTCATGCTCCCCATCTTCATCCCACTGCCTGCCTCTTGTGTCCGATGCATGTCATTACACTTATACATCATGTGCACCAGGTCACAAGAGGCAGACAGCGGGAAAAAGACAGGGAGGAGCATCACTCCAGTATTGTATCTCCTGTCTTTGCTGGGACAGGACATACAATGCTGCTATTTCGCAGGGGCCCCGGGGGAGCACAGAGGTGTTGATAGAAGGATCAGGGGAAGCAGCTGACTTGGGGACCGTGGGGCATGAATTTGTGGGGGGTTCCTAGATTACCTTTGCCCCAGGGCCCCATGGGAAGTTGAACCGGCACTGCATACATTTACTTGATTTTCCATCGAGCGATTAAGCAATTGACTTGTTTGAGCGATTAACTACAGTGCAGTTGATCAAAAGTCAATCAACTAGTGATCCACACACTGCAAGCATGATCCTATGTGATTCTCCGACATTATCAAGCTGAAAGATGTTGCGTCTTCATACTCTGACACCAAAAATATATCTTCTTACAGTACAAATTATGTGAACAGTAGCCAATTCCTTCACCAATATCTTCCATCCTGGCCAATCAAATACATTGGTTAATTAGATAGATAAACAGTAACGGTGAAAGCAATGGCTGCTAATAGGGAGAGTACTGGCTGCTAATGGGGAGAGCACTGGTTGCTAATGGAGAGAGCACTGGCTGCTAATGGCGAGAGTACTGGCTGCTAATGGCGAGAGTACTGGCTGCTAATGGCGAGAGCACTGGCTGCTAATGGCGAGAGCACTGGCTGATAATGGGGAGAGCACTGGCTGCTAATGGTGAGAGCACTGGCTGCTAATGGGGAGAGTACTGGCTGCTAATGGTGAGAGCACTGGCTGCTAATGGTGAGAGTACTGGCTGCTAATGGTGAGAGCACTGGCTGCTAATGGGGAGAGTACTGGCTGTTAATGGGGAGAGTACTGGCTGTTAATGGGGAGAGTACTGGCTGCTAATGGTGAGAGTACTGGCTGCTAATAGCAAGAGTACTGGCTGCTAATGGAGAGAGTACTGTCTGCTAATGGCGAGAGTACTGGCTGCTAATGGGGAGAGTACTGGCTGCTAATGGGGAGAGTACTGGCTGCTAATGGTGAGAGCACTGGCTGCTAATGGCGAGAGCACTGGCTGCTAATGGCGAGAGTACTGGCTGCTAATGGCGAGAGTACTGGCTGCTAATGGTGAGAGTACTGGCTGCTAATAGCAAGAGTACTGGCTGCTAATGGAGAGAGTACTGGCTGCCAATGGTGAGAGCACTGTCTGCTAATGGGGAGAGCACTGGCTTCTATTTGCGAGAGTACTGGCTGCTAATGGCGAGAGTACTGGCTGCTAATGGTGAGAGCACTGGCTGCTAATGGTGAGACTACTGGCTGCTAATGGGGAGAGAACTGGATGTTAATGGGGAGAGTACTGGCTGCTAATGATGAGAGTACTGGCTGCTAATGGGGAGAGCACTGGCTGCTAATGGGAAGAGCACTGGCTGCTTATAGCGAGAGTACTGGCTGCTAATGGTGAGAGTACTGGCTGCTAATGTCGAGAGTACTGGCTGCTAATGGGGAGAGTACTGGCTGCTAATGGGGAGAGTACTGGCTGCTAATGGGGAGAGTACTGGCCGCTAATGGCGAGAGCACTGGCTGCTAATGGGAAGAGTACTGGTTGCTAATGGGAAGAGAACTGGCTGCTAATGGGGAGAGTACTGGCTGCTAATGGGGAGAGTACTGGCTGTTAATGGGGAGAGCACTGGCTGCTAATGGGGAGAGCACTGGCTGCTAATGATGAGAGTACTGGCTGCTTATGGGGAAAGCACTGGCTGCTAATGGGGAGAGTACTGGCTGCTAATGGGGAGAGTACTGGCTGCTAATGGGAAGAGCACTGGCTGCTAATGGGGAGAGCACTGGCTGCTAATGGGGAGAGTACTGGCTGCTAATGGTGAGAGCACTGGCTGCTAATGGGAAGAGCACTGGCTGCTAAAGGCGAGAGCACTGGCTGCTAATGGGGAGAGTACTGGCTGCTAATGGTGACACTACTGACTGCTAATGGGGAGAGCACTGGCTGCTAATGTGGAGAGTACTGGCTGCTAATGACGAGAGCACTGGCTGCTAATGGGGAGAGTACTGGCTGCTAATGGGAAGAGCACTGGCTGCTAATGGGGAGAGTACTGGCTGCTAATGGGGAGAGCACTGGCTGCTAATGGCGAGAGCACTGGCTGCTAATGGCGAGAGCACTGGCTGCTAGTGGCGAGAGTACTGGCTGCTAATGGTGAGAGCACTGGCTGCTAATGGGGAGAGTACTGGCTGCTAATGGGAAGAGCACTGGCTGCTAATGGGGAGAGTACTGGCTGCTAATGGTGAGAGCACTGGCTGCTAATGGCGAGAGTACTGGCTGCTAATGGTGAGAGCACTGGCTGCTAATGGCGAGAGCACTGGCTGCTAATGGTGAGAGCACTGGCTGCTAATGGCGAGAGCACTGGCTGCTAATGGGAAGAGCACTGGCTGCTAATGGGGAGAGTACTGGCTGCTAATGGTGAGAGCACTGGCTGCTAATGGCGAGAGTACTGGCTGCTAATGGTGAGAGCACTGGCTGCTAATGGCGAGAGCACTGGCTGCTAATGGCGAGAGCACTGGCTGCTAATGGCGAGAGCACTGGCTGCTAATGGCGAGAGCACTGGCTGCTAATGGTGAGAGCACTGGCTGCTAATGGCGAGAGCACTGGCTGCTAATGGCGAGAGCACTGGCTGCTAATGGCGAGAGCACTGGCTGCTAATGGGAAGAGCACTGGCTGCTAATGGGGAGAGTACTGGCTGCTAATGGGGAGAGCACTGGCTGCTAATGGCGAGAGTACTGGCTGCTAATGGTGAGAGCACTGGCTGCTAATGGCGAGAGCACTGGCTGCTAATGGCGAGAGCACTGGCTGCTAATGGCGAGAGCACTGGCTGCTAATGGCGAGAGCACTGGCTGATAATGGGGAGAGTACTGGCTGCTAATGGCGAGAGCACTGGCTGCTAGTGGCGAGAGTGCAACAGTTTGAAAAAAACTGCCATGGCCAGGTTTCTGAGGGGGGCGGGGTGCTCACCTGACTGAATTACACAGGATTAGGTAAGTAATTATCCCTGACACCCCCCAATCCTTTATCAATAACACCGAGCCTTGCATGACAGGCTCTGTATTTTACACTTTAGGTACTTTTTAATATTTAAAAGGACACACAAGCAATACTAGTCTTAGTTTGTAAAATATTGTAAAATAAATGGTACAACAATACCAGCCTTTGCAAATATACTTGCGCCAAACCAATGACAAGTTAAATGTATGAGAAAATTGCATAGATCTTACCATTAAAATGGCCAAATGCAAACTGTACATTGGCTGAGATTTCAATACCACTATCTACCCCACTAAAGATAACTTCATATCTAAGCCAAACAAATAAACTATTCAAAGTCACAGGATTGCTTGACATTGGAGAGTGTTCAACCAAAAGACAAAGGACTATAAGCAGGCCATACACTCGTTAGATTAGCAGCAGATAGATCATCAGATAGATCTCTGATCTTTCTCATGTGTTTAGGAACATTTTTTACTCGGGAACAGATTTACAATAGATTTCAGTATGAAATCTATTGAAAATCGATCTGATGGCATTTTTTTGGCATCAGATTTCCATTAGGTCCAATGCAGAATGATAAGCCATCTCAACAGATTTTCCTAGATTTTCTAGCATGACAGATCGATCGAAATCAGCGGCAAATCGATCGATCGGCCAATAATCCGCTCAGTGTATGGGCACCTTAACGCAACAAAATATCAAATATATTCCAGAATCGATTTATGCTTTGCACCGCAGAACCAAATACATTATCCAAGACATAAAAATTAACAACTTTTTTAGACCATGCTCCTGTCATAATCACAGTCAAACATAACACATAACCACAGGAAATGAAAAAGAAATCAACAGAAACCCAAACATCAATGAAAATACTTTCTTGGAATGTTTTAAATGTGTAACCACAGTGATATTAATTAGTCACACATCTAGGATGAAGAATGTGATTAAAAAATTATGAAACCCAGAAAAAAATAAAAAATAAAATAAAACCACTCCCAAAATTAGTCAGCAATTTTAAGAGAAAATCTTAACAAAACTCTAAATGCACAGTGTTACCAATAACATAAATATATGAAGTACGGCTGATTGCCCCCCGGCCCCCGCATCACCCAATCCCATGCACGTCTCCAAGACTTCTCAAGAGCTGCTTTAACACCATGGAACTCCCTACCTTCCTGTAACGATTGGTGTCAGCAAGAACAGATTTTCTGATTATTGGTGATCTGCAGTATCACCAATAATACAGATACTATACCTGAGTATGTGGTGATCTGCAGAATCACCAATAATGCTAGTATAGCGAGACACAGGACAACCAGATGTAAAGATGGGTGTTTGGTGCAACAGTAATACAGATAGAGATACCAACTTCCCCAGAGAAGCTGGTAGAGGGAGATATCTCTATAGAACACAGGGATCAGCACTCCAGCAAGCTGGAGATGCAGATGAACTAGTAATCAGTCCACCAGAGGAGCGGGTGGTGCACAGTAAGACAACGTATACTGATCACTGTGGAGCGGGTGATTCAGACTGTACTGCAGCAGGTGATCACCTGAGGGGAGGGAGATCAAGACTGTACTGCAGCTCCTAATCACCTGAGGAGAAGGTGATGAGGACAGTACCATAGTTACTAGTCACCTGAGGAGCAGGTGATTAAGACTGTACTGCAGCTACTGGTCACCTGAGGAGCAGGTGATTAAGACTGTACTGCAGCTACTGGTCACCTGAGGAGCAGGTGATTTAGCTGTACAGACAATCCCTCACCAGGGACTTGGCTCACTGGTGAGGGCAGGAGAGTCAGACAAGCAGATTCGACAACAAACGGACAGATACGGTACAGAGACAGAAGGCTTAAATCAGAATAGTGTTCAGGCTGAGTCGGCAACAGGATCAGATAGGCAGAAGCACAGAATCAGAAAGCAGAAGAGTAGTCATTAGTCAAGGCTAGCAGAAGGTCATAGCAAATAATACAATTCAATTAGTACTTTAGCTATCAACAGAATCTGACTATGTGTGGATCCCCAGCTCCTGCTGGTTCTAGCACACTTTGGGATCTGACTAAGGTCTGAGTGCTAACACGATAGCATTTGCAACAGCAGACGAGGAGCTACTGACAGGCAGGTCCTATATATACTGAGAGCGCCCCACAGCGCCGCCCCATTCACTCAGCCAATCAGGAGCACTGCTGGAGTCAGCTGACCGGCAGATCAGCTGACTGCCCTTCTATTCGCATAAAGGTCCTGTCGCCTGGCGCGCGCGCGTAGCCCTCAGTCTATGTGCAACTGAAGGACCAGGCAAAACTCCACCATGTAACTGCGCGGTGAAGGCCGCCGGCTGAGACGCGGAGACAGCCGCCATGCCGCTCACTGCTGCGGCGGCATCTTCACTATCTATTACAGTACCCCCCCCTGAGGAGTGGACCCGGACACTTCTTACACGGCTTTTCAGGGTGTAACTCATGAAACTTTTTCTTTAGATCCTCGGCATGCATGCGGCAATCCGGAACCCAAGTTCTCTCCTCCAGGCCATACCTCTTCCAATGGACCAGGTACTGTACAGAATTCTGCACTAATCGAAAATCTAAAATCTTCTCGATCTCGTACTCAGGTTGGTCGTCAATCATCACAGGGGGGGGGGGGGGGGAGAGGAATCCACATGTACAGCAGGTTTCAACAAAGAAACAGGAAATGATCTCACACCTCTCATGCTGGCTGGAAGATCAATCACATATGTCACGTCATTAATCTTTCTGGACACAGGATATGGGCCTACAAATCTGGGTCCTAACTTAGGTGATGGTTGCTTTAACCTCCCTGGCGGTAAGCCCGTGCTGAGCACGGGCTATGCCGCCGGGAGGCACCGCTCAGGCCCCGCTGGGCCGATTTGCATAATTTTTTTTTTGCTACACGCAGCTAGCACTTTGCTAGCTGCGTGTAGCATCTGATCGCCGCCGCTACCCGCCGATCCGCCGCAATTCCTCTCGCCGCGGCCGCCCCCCCCCCCCCCAGACCCCGTGCGCTGCCTGGCCAATCAGTGCCAGGCAGCGCTATGGGGCAGATCGGAGTCCCCTCTGACGTCACGACGTCGATGACGTCGGTGACGTCATCCCGCCCGTCGCCATGGCGACGGGGGAAGCCCTCCAGGAGATCCCGTTCTTTGAACGGGATCTCCTGATCTCCGATCGCCGGAGGCGATCGGAGGGGCTGGGGGGATGCCGCTGAGCAGCGGCTATCATGTAGCGAGACTTTGTCTCGCTACATGAAAAAAAAAAAAAAAAAAAAATTAAAAAAAAAGATTTGCTGCCCCCTGGCGGATTTTTTGCAAACCGCCAGGGGGGTTAACGCCAGATGCCGAGTAGACACCCACACCATGCCTCCTGGGGAAAACTTCCACTCAACAGACCGCCTTTTATCCGCCTGTTTTTTCTGCGTCTGGAAGACTTTTCCCAGATTTCTTTTTACAAGCACCCAAATTTCCTTCAATGCCCTTTGCCAATCTTCTAGAGCCGGAAAAGGGGAAGATGCCACTGGTAAAGGAGAAAATTTGGTAGATCTCCCCGAAACCACCTGGAAAGGAGAAAAACCTGAAGAGGAACTCTTCAGATTATTATGCGCATATTCCGCAAATGGCAGGAACTTTACCCAATCTGACTGCGCATCTGCCACATAACACCTGAGAAATTGCTCCAAGGACTGGTTAACTCTTTCGATCTGTCCATTGGTCTGTGGGTGGTAGCCTGATGAAAATGGTAGGTCCATACCGAGCTGGTGGCAAAAGGCTCTCCAGAATTTAGACACAAACTGAACTCCCCTATCTGATACCACATTCTCCGGAATGCCATGCAGCCGGAAAATGTGCTGGATGAAGAGATCAGCCAATTCCTGGGCCGAGGGGAGTCCCTTCAGAGGGACAAAATGAGCCATTTTACTGAACCTATCAACTACCACCCAGATGACTGACTTGCTCTCAGACCTGGGGAGTTCTCTTACAAAGTCCATGGACAAGTGGGTCCATGGTTCATTTGGCACCGGTAACGGTTGTAGCGTACCTACTGGTGCTTGACGAGAGGGTTTATTTCTGGCACACACAGAACACTCTCTCACAAACTCTTAGCAATCAAGAGCCAACGAAGGCCACCATACACATCTGGCAAATAGGTCCTGAGTTCGAGCAGCCCCGGAATGCCCTGCATTCTTATGGGCCTGGAACAATTGCAAGAGTTGTAGGCGAAAAGGAAGTGGCACAAACAGAACCCCCTCAGGCTTCCCTTCTGGAATATCTTGCTGGTAAGGCCCAAGGGTAACCGCACAGTTTTCCCAGGTTTCCGTGGCTGCTACCACCAGTCTTTGAGGTAAGATGACAAATATCCAGTGGGTTCGCACACTTTTAGATCGGGGCCCCTCAGGGTCCCCTTTGTCAAGGTAACAGTACAGAATGGTAATGGTTCTGTACTGTTACCTTGACAAAGGGGACCCTGAGGGGCCCCGAAACGATTCGTTGGTTTTCTGGAATGGTGTGTCACGGGAATTGAATAAATTGGATTTGGTATCTAAGAGTGTGCGAACACACTGGATATTTGTCGTAGATTACAATACGGTTCAGCACCTCGACCGTGGTGTGCGATCCCATATTCTGTGCATTTGAGGTAAGATGGTCTCAGGGGTTGATGGCTAAACTGTCTCGGGCTCAAAACACCTAGATAATGCATCTGCTTTGACATTCTTACTTCCCGGGGTATACGTGATGGCAAACCTGAACCTTGAAAAGAACAAGGACCAGCGAGCCTGTCGGGGGCTAAGTCTTTTGGCCCCTTCGATGTACTCCAAATTTTTATGATCAGTATAGACCGTGATCGTATGTTCTGCCCCTTCCAGCCAATGGCGCCATTCTTCAAAGGCTAACTTAATGGCCAAGAGCTCCCTATTGCCAATATCGTAGTTCCTCTCGGCTGGAGAGATTATACGAGAAAAGAAGGCACAGGGATGTAGTTTGCCTTGAAGGCCAGAGCGTTGAGACAGCACAGTCCCAACCCCAATCTCCGATGCATCCACCTCAACAATGAAGGGGAAGATGACATCCACGTGTCTCAAAATGGGAGCAGAACAAAATAACTTTTTCAACGTAGCGAAGGCAGACTGTGCCTCTACTGTCCAATGGTAAGTGTCAGCCCCCTTCTTGGTAAGGTTGGTGAGGGGTGACACTACAGAAGAAAACCCTTTGATGAACTTCCTGTAGTAATTGGTGAAGCCAAGAAATCTTTGGAGTGCCTTCAATCCTACAGATTGAGGCCAGGGCTTTCAGCGCCCGGGGACAAAGACTATTAATGCGCCCTCTAAGGGGAGAAGTATGCGTGCCCCACCAAAAAAGGGGCGTGGCCATGCAACAGAATGTGGGTGTGGTAATGGGTGGAGCCAAATATACATGACCTTAGCAGTGGTGTAAAAGGTCTGCCAGGGAAGTTTAAGCTCTGCCATAGTGTTTCCACCCAAAATACATGTAATCTGACAGCATTTCACCAAAAATACATGTAATTAGGCAGAGGTTCCTCCAGAATACAGATAATATGACAATGGTTCCCCCAAAATAGACGTAATCTGGCAGCAGTGGTTACCCCAACATACATATAATCTGGCAGCTGTTCCCCAAAATAGGTACCCCTAGTATAGGTAACCAGGTCTATAGGTGTCCCCAGTGGCAGTAAACCAGGCCTATAGGTGTCCCCAGAATAGGTAACAAGGTGTATATGTTCCCCCAGTATATGTAGCCAGGGGGATATGTGCCCAGTATATGTAGCCAGTGGTAAATGTGCCCAGTATATGTAGCCAGGGGTATTGTAATCCCCAAAATAGGTAGCCAGGGGTATATTAATCACCAGAATAGGTAGCCAGGTGTCCCCCCCAGCGGGAGCCCAGAGAAGAGGGAGAGCAGTGGGGAAGAGCGGACACCCCCCCCCCTTTTACCTCACCTTGGTTTTCCCCCTCTTTCTTGGTCCCCCCTCCAAATATGAGCGGCGGACGACAGAACACTTACTCTATTCCCGGAGGAGTAGACCGATCTGTGCTCTGCTACTCTGATCTAGACTAAACCAGAGAGTAGTGGAGCACAGAACTTTCTATGCGCCGTGTATAGGGTAAGTGTTCTGTCACCCGCCCCTCATATCTGGAGAGGGGAGCGAGAGAAAGGGGAAGCCCCAAGGTAAGGGAAGGGGGGATGTCTGCCCTTCCCCACCGCTGTGCCCACTGCTCTCCCTCTTCTCTGCACTTCCGCTATAATTAAATAAATATATATAAAAAAAACCTCAGGTCACAGCTGGGCGCCCCTAGGGACCCAGCGCCCGGGGGCACATGACCTACCCTGCCCACCCCTAGCTACGCCCCTGTCCAATACAACAGATACTTTTTCAGGATCCTTGGAGAGACCTGAAGTGGAAATAATATATCCCAAAAAAGGGACCTTAGTGACTTCAAAGAGGCATTACTCTAACTTCGCATACAGTTCTGCCTCAATTTTCTTAAAACGAAATTCACATGTTTACGATGTTCTGTTAGATTGGGTGAGAAAATCAGTATATCGTACAGATACACTAGCACAAATTTTCCCAGAACTTCTCTAAAGACTTCATTGATTAACTCCTAGAAGACGGCGGGAGCATTACACAACCCGAAGGGCATGACCAGATACTCGTAATGCCCATCAGACGTGTTGAATGCCATCTTCCATTCATCACCGTCCCTAATGCGTACCAGGTTGTATGCTCCTCGTAGGTCTAGCTTAGAGAAGATACTGGCATTAGTCACCTGAGCAAACAAATCGTCAAACAAAGGCAAAGGATAGCGATTTTTCACTGTGATCTTATTTAAACCCTGATAGTCAATACAAGGTCGAAGCCCACCGTCCTTTTTCTGTACAAAAAAGAACCCAGCCCCTGCTGGTGACCGGGAAGGACGGATAAAGCCCTTGGCCAAATTTTCTTTAATGTATTCCTGCATAGCCAGCTTCTCTGGCCCCGACAGATTATAGAGATGGCCTCTAGGGGGCATACAACCTGATCTTAACTCTGTGGAACAGTCGAAGCTTCGGTGTGGCGGGAGTTACTCTGCTGATTTTGGACAAAACACATCAGAAAATTCTGCGTACTGCACTGCCACCCCTTTCACCTGAACCTTGGTGGCGCAAACAGCAACTTTCTCCAGACAATGATGATGACAATCGGCTGACCAGCTCTGTAGCTGACCTGAAGCCCAGTCGATCTGAGGGGAGTGTAGTTGCAACCAAGGCATACAGAGGATTATGGTGGAGGTTGCCATTTGCAGGACAAAGAACTGTAGTTTCTCCTTATGTAGAACCCCTATATTACACAACAATAAGGGGGTCTGGGAGAGAGGCTGTCTACACTGTAACGGAAAGTCATCTACCGCTGTGATCAAAATCTGACGGTCTAAAGGAAGTAAGGGAATCCCCAATTTTTTGACAAAGTCATAATCTATAAAATTAGCTGCAGAGCCTGAGTCCACGAATGCTTCGGTGGCCATGGCCCGACCCTCCCAGGTAATGGAGCAAGGGAGGAGTAAGCGGTTATTATCTAGAGGTAAACACGGCTCGCCTAGGGTATTACCTTTGACTACAACTAGGCCGCAGCGTTTCCCGACTTTTTAGGGCAATTCTGGACAATGTGACCCTCCTCAGCACAGTATAGACAGAGTCTTTCTGACCTTTGCGATTCTTCTCCACTTGTGTTAACCTGTACTGACCGAGCTGCATCGGTTCGTCCTGAGGTGACGAGGGTGGAGAAGAGGCGTAGGAAACAGATCTTACAGCATTTCTGCCACGGGTTTGTTTTTGATAGCGAAGGCAGCGATCAACCCGCACCGCCAATGAAATTGCTTCATCTACAGATTTAGGCTCAGGATGACCTAACATCAAATCAGAAACTGCATCGGATAGTCCTGACAGGAAATAATCTAATAAAGCATACGTTCCCCATCTAGCTGATACAGCCCACCTCCTAAATTCTGCGGCATAAACCTCCACTGGATTACGACCCTGCCTGAGAGTCTTTAGTTTCCTCTCAGCTGTGATAGCAATATCCGGATCATCATATATAACGGCCATGGCCTTAAAAAACTCCTGAACTGAGGATAATGCCTCATGCCCTGTGTGAAGACTATATGCCCATGTTTGTGAATCTCCTGACAAAAGGGTCTTTAAAAAGGTTACCCTTTGGTTCTCAGTTCCTGACAGATTGGGTCTCAACTCAAAATAGGATAGCACACGGTTTCTGAAATTCTGAAAGTCAGATCTATGCCCAGAAAACTTTTCTGGTACGGACATACGAAGGTCCGTGACTGAAGGAGATCGCACTGTATCAATAGTCGTTTGAAGTACCTGTACTGTCCCAGACAGTTGAGTGATCTGAGTCTGTTGGGTATTGATCACCCCGGTAAGATTGTTTACCGCAGTGGTCAGGACTTCAACCTGACTACGCAGTGCGTCCATAATGTTTGGTCTGCTGTTCTGTAACGATTGGTGTCAGCAAGAACAGATTTTCTGATTATTGGTGATCTGCAGTATCACCAATAATACAGATACTATACCTGATTATGTAGTGATCTGCAGAATCACCAATAATGCTAGTATAGCGAGACACAGGACAACCAGATGTAAAGATGGGTGTTTGGTGCAACAGTAATACAGATAGAGATACCAACTCCCCCAGAGAAGCTGGTAAAGGGAGATATCTCTATAGAACACAGGGATCAGCACTCCAGCAAGCTGGAGATGCAGATGAACTAGTAATCAGTCCACCCGAGGAGCGGGTGGTGCACAGTAAGACGACGTATACTGATCACCCGTGGAGCGGGTGATTCAGACTGTACTGCAGCAGGTGATCACCTGAGGGGCAGGAGATCAAGACTGTACTGCAGCTCCTAATCACCTGAGGAGGAGGTGATGAGGACTGTACCGTAGTTACTAGTCACCTGAGGAGCAGGTGATTAAGACTGTACTGCAGCTACCGGTCACCTGAGGAGCAGGTGATTAAGACTGTACTGCAGCTACTGGTCACCTGAGGAGCAGGTGATTAAGACTGTACTGCAGCTACTGGTCACCTGAGGAGCAGGTGATTAAGCTGTACAGACAATTCCTCACCAGGGACTTGGCTCACTGGTGAGGGCAGGAGAGTCAGACAAGCAGATTCGGCAACAAACGGACAGATACGGTAAAGAGACAGAAGGCTTAAATCAGAGTAGTGTTCAGGCTGAGTCGGCAACAGGATCAGATAGGCAGAAGCACAGAATCAGAAAGCAGAAGAGTAGTCATTAGTCAAGGCTAGCAGAAAGTCATAACAAATAATACAATTCAATTAGTACTTTAGCTATCAACAGAATCTGACTATGTGTGGATCCCCAGCTCCTGCTGGTTCTAGCACACTTTGGGATCTGACTAAGGTCTGAGTGCTAACACGTAACATTTGCAACAGCAGACGAGGAACTACTGACAGGCAGGTTCTATATATACTGAGAGCGCCCCACAGCGCCGCCCCAGTCACTCAGCCAATCAGGAGCACTGCTGGAGTCAGCTGACCGGCCGATCAGATGACTCCCCTTCTATTTGCATAAAGGTCCTGTCGCCTGGCGCGCGCACGCGTAGCCCTCAGTCTATGTGCAACTGAAGGACCATAAAACACTATCCTAGCAGAAAATGGCTTCTGAGAGCATGAAATAGATAGAATGGGATGTTAGCTCTGGCATACTTCAATGAATGTGTCATTGAGTAGAAACAATGAAACCGTAAAAACTTTAAAAAGTGGATTTCAATATAAATTAGACCTATGGGATACCTAAAAAAAGTCATTTTTTAGGAGAAGGAGGATAGATACAATTGTTTATCTCATCAGTCTATTTTCACCTTGGGTGTTCTTTAAAGATTAATCAGGAACATTATGTTACAGTACCTGAGGGATTTAATCCAGTTTC
Source organism: Hyperolius riggenbachi (assembly GCF_040937935.1). NCBI lineage: Eukaryota > Metazoa > Chordata > Amphibia > Anura > Hyperoliidae > Hyperolius > Hyperolius riggenbachi. Next base: position 71,453,258 of record NC_090649.1, on the reverse strand, counting down.
TGGGTATTATAAAAGACTCTATGAGACAAAACTAGTAGCCCCAATACAATTTAGAGAAATATGGTATGAATCTCTCCTCCTCCTGGAGAAAAACATAGAGGAACTTCTTCTAGTGTCCATCATACAATCTGAATTACGGGCAGGTGTACAGGTACTCCCCAGTGGTAAAAGCCCAGGACCCGAAGGTCTTACCCCAGAATTCTTCAAAATATTTTCATCAGATAAACTGTAGGATGGCCAATGCAAACAATGAAACAGAAACTACTGGGCGTGGCTAGGCACGCGATGATGGCGGACGCTTGAGAACTGAGCTCCGGACCCAGAGCTAACACTGATCCACAGGATAAGCAAACTAAGCTACTACGCCGCTTCTGGGCATGCAGACCCGAATCCAGACCAACAAGAGATCGCATATGGAAGGATACAACCCGGCAGGCAAAACGGTCCCCGAGATATTTAAACACCAGCAAGCGAGGAAGCAGAACAACGCGGCTGGGAAAATGGCGCCTACACGCAGCTCCATCAGAGGAATCCCCCGAAAAAAGTAAGAATCCCTCATCTCCTAAGGGGTCATCCAGGGAAGCTCCCCCCACTATGGCAGACTTGCGAGCCTTTGCAGAGGACATTAAAAACTCCATTACAACAGCCATAGCCGGAGTCAAAGAGGAGGTAGCCGCCATAAACATAAGGCTGTCTGAAATAGAGCAAGCGGGGAGGAAGAGAGACACTAAAATAAAAGGAATGAACAAAATGGTGAACTTACACAACCGCAAGCTAATAGATCACTGCAGGCACCTAGAGGATCTGGACAACAGAGGGAGAAGATCCAACATAAGAGTGAAAGGGCTCCCAGAGTCGGTCTCCAATGACACTCTCACAGACGCACTATCGGCAATCTTCAACGAGCTCCTTGGGAGGGACAAGGACACCCCGATAGAATTTGTCAGAGCCCACAGAGCACTAAAACCACGGGGCGCGGATAGTGACCCCCCGAGAGATGTGGTATGCTGCCTGGCGTCATTCCAGCTGAAAGAGGACATCATGAAGGCGGCCAGGACACAGGAGGAAATCCTTTTCAATTATATCAGGACCTCTCCCTGATTACTCTGACAAATCGCAGGGCGCTTAAGCCACTAACAGCCATTTTGAAGGAAAAGGGAATGCAATACAGGTGGCGATTCCCCTTCTCGCTAACAGTGCTACATAAGGGACGCACAGCGATCCTGCGAACACCGCAAGACCTGCCAGGCTTCACTAAACTTCTGGGCTTACCCAAGATCGCTCTCCCCAGCTGGTACGAAGAATATCAAGTACAAGAGGCGAAGGCTGCAGACTCGGGAGGAAGAGGAGACCCAGCTGTCTCCCCTGCACACTCGCAAACAAACAAGAAAGCCACGAGGAAGGACTCAAGCCTCTCGGGCTCAGAGGATGGGGACTCCTCTTAATCAGTTCCTGAAACCGTAAGTTACCACAGCGGCCCCACTTGGGAGAGACACCGCATTTAGACTCCATTCCATAGGGCATGTCCTAAAGTTCATGATACGATTTAATCTCGTATACGCCTAGCTTTGGCGGCATTACTGGCCTCAGTCACCCTATAACACTTTAGACCCGGACCCTGCATCCCCACAACTCATGTGGTAACTACAAACTATCATAAAGGTCCCCAGGTTTTAAATCAGACAGATTGCGTGCAACAACTAGAAATGCTTGGACTCCCAGATACTTTTAAGAATGCAAACTTGGCATGCGTCTGAAGTAATGCACTGCTGCTGAACTGAATAGCAGAGATGACTGTATAACCTATTTGCCCGCTTTAGCTGACCCCCCCCCTTGATGTGTATCCCCCCCCCCACACACTGAAGAAGACAGCCACTAACCAGCAGACGGGGCATAACGCTATGATTCGCAGGAAAACCACAACCCCCCTTCCCCCTATGCACTATGCCTTGGTAACAATGATGTATTTTCACTGAGTTGTGAATGCAAAATAATGTAAAGTATGATATAAACACGCATACAAGGGGCATTCAATAAGAGTGCAACAGGATAAAAATGTGTGTTAGATGAGGGGGGGGGGGGGGGGGGGAGGGGCGAACCTGGGGGAGGTTAAGCTTACTGTGAGAAAATCTATACAAAGCATGATTTTACACCCTACTACACATCGAACGATCCCTGCTTAAGTTCCAGCAGTAAGAGTCAGACACAATACCCAGGCAAAACATAACCTTAAAAGTACTAGCTGAGGAAAATATTTGCTACAAGCAAAAACTAGAGAGGCAAGGAGGATTTTTAGGATTACTTGGCAAACTCTTAAACAACCCTCCCAATAATGAACACTCACTAAAATTACACAACAACATACCCCATTGAGCTATAATGCAGGCCAGATAGCCTAAGAGACCATCACAAATCACAAATCCTGTTACACAATGCGACAAGTAGGGTCCACAGATCTCGGACTCAATCCTTACTGTTCAAAACTTTATTTTCTTTCTATCTTTACTATACTGTTTTGATTACCTTTTATAGAGCCTAGAACCATTACCCCACATCAGGAACCCTCTCAACAGGGCACCCTGAAAACACCCCCAGTTCATTTTGAGAGGGTACTCTGTGACAGGCAAGTACTGCTAGTCACAAACTACCCCTCAAAGGGGATTCCACCAATTATCCACCGATAAGACACGCATTCAACGCTAAGTACACCGGGGCGGCGAGCCCTGAGACCAAAACTAAACGATTAAACAACCTCAGACCAACTATTATCACAGAGTTTAACCCAATCACAACAGACCTATCCCTTGGGAAGGAAATATGAAACCTACAAAAAGTATCTTCAGCCCAGAGAGGAAACAGGCAACCTGGAATGTGACCTCCTGGAACGTAAACGGCCTCAACACTCCTGAAAAGAGATCCTCCCTTTTCAGGATACTAAATAGGCAAAAAACTTCAATTGCTATATTACAAGAAACACACTTTAAAAAAAACAAAATCCCATTTTTAAAAGACAAAAACTACACTAAAAGCTACCATGCAACCTCAGGGGCCGGGAAAAATAAAGGGGTGTCAATCCTAATCCATAAAAACTGTGCTCTGAACATCACAGATAGCAAAATAGACCCAGAGGGCAGGTACCTCTTCCTAAAAGGAAATTCAAGCAACAGGACAATTACAATTGCGGCAATTTATGCTCCAAATGAAAAACAGGAAGCTTTCCTGAATAAAATTACTAACCTATTGCTTGACTTTGCACAAGGTATGATAATCTTAGGGGGAGATATAAACACTCCTTTAAACCCCCTCATGGACACCTCCAATGGCAAATCCTCAATACCCTACAATTCAATCAAAAAAATAAAAAAGAACCTTTTATCCCTAAGACTTATGGATGTATGGAGACTTCAACACCCACAGACAAAGGATTACTCGTATTATTCAGACCCACACGCTAAGTACTCTAGATTAGATTATATTTTGGTGACCCAGGCAGATCTGGAGTGGGTCATAAAAACAAACATTGGACAGCGTGTGCTTTCTGACCACGCGCCAGTTTTTGCGACTATACAGATGCCGATCCACAGATCAAACCAATTTATTTGGAGACTCAACCCAGATCTACTGGACAGCCAAAGCTCTGTTGACCGCATAAATAATTCCATAATAGACTACTTAAATAACAATACGACCACCGATAGCCCCTCCTTACTGGTTTGGGAGGCCCATAAGCCAGTGATTAGAGGAGAATTCATAAGACTAGGTAAAGAACTAAAAAAGGAAAGAGAAGCCAAATTAAACACCCTCCTACTAAAATTACAACAACTAGAGAAGAAACACAAAGCAAAACAAGCAAAGCAAACCCTTGCGGAGCTTCAAACTATAAGGGAGGAAATCAAGAACTTACTCCATCAGTCCGCTAAAAAACAAATCCTTAGGGCTGAGAAACATTTATATGAATGGTCCAATAAGGCGGGAGCATACCTGGCCAGGAAGCTAAAAAAAAAACAGGCACAAAAACAAATAGATATGATAGTAGATAAAAAAGGGCAAAAGCACACAATCTCCAAACGCATATTAGAGGCATTCAGACAATACTATGAAGAACTGTACCACATAAGCAACAAAACCATGACTAGCCAACAACACAGAGTCAGACAAAATAAAATCCAAAACTTCTTGAAAAAGTTCGGCCCAAAACCCCTAGAAAGGATAAAAGCAGAAGATCTAGATCACCCGATAACTAAGGAAGAATTCTTAAGCACAGTGAATAATTTGAAAACAGGCAAGAGCCCAGGCCCAGACGGACTAACTGACCTGTACTACAAAACCTTCGCAGAAGTCCTAGCCACTCCATTCCTAGCAGCCTTCAACTCGATAGGCCCAGGCACCCACCCTTCCAACCAACTTCTTGAAGCCCATATCACAATACTACACAAACAAGGTAAAGACCCAACTAATTGCGCAAGCTACAGACCCATTTCCCTTCTTAATAACGATTTGAAAATTTTCGCAAAAATTATAGCAAACAGACTATCACCTATACTCCCAGACTTAATAGAGCAGGATCAGGCTGGGTTCGTTCCAGGAAGAGAGGGCAAGGACAATACCACAAAAGCAATCGATATACAACAGTGGCTGATTCGGCGGGCCGTGGAGGGATGTTTTATCTCCACGGACGCCGAAAAAGCCTTTGATAGAGTGGCTTGGGACTATATAGAGGAAACAATTACCCACTTGAACCTTGGACCTAATATGATTAACTGGATAAACCTATTATACTCCCGCCCCACAGCCCGAATCAAAGCAAACTTTTTGCTCTCTGACCCTTTTGCCCTCTCAAATGGAACGAGGCAAGGCTGCCCGCTATCTCCCATCATTTACATCCTAACTTTAGAGCCTTTTCTAAACCAAATCCGACAGAACCCCAACATACACGGAGTTACAATTAAACAAAAAGAATACAAAATAGCAGCCTTCGCAGACGACATGCTATTTTTCATCACGCAACCACTAGAGTCCATCCCAAATTTAATTAAGAGTCTAGAAGACTTTGGATCAATATCCAACCTAAAGATAAACTACTCAAAATCAAGTGCCTTAAATATTTCCTTGTCCCACCAAACACTGCATCAGTGTAAACAAACATTCCCCCTAAGGTGGGAAACAATAGCTATCACATACTTAGGGATTAAACTGCCCTCTGACCCCCAAAAACTATATGCGCTAAATTACACACCACTAGAACTAAAAACAAGTTTGGATCTTGAAAATTGGGGAAAAATACAAGGGCTATCCTGGTTTGGGAAAATGTCAATTGTGAAGATGATTATCCTACCTAAATTTCTGTACCTTTTTTCAAATCTCCCAATCTCAGTACCTAAAACTTTCTTACCCAACATTCAACAGAAACTTGCGCAATTCATCTGGAGTAAGCAAAAACCTAGATTAAAATTCGAAGTCCTCTCAAAACCTAAAAGCGCAGGGGGAACGGGTATGCCCGACTTACAAAAATACTATCTTGCGAATCATTTAGTCAGAATATTAGGATGGGTGAGGAATGATTCGGGGAAAGACTGGGTACAGATTGAAAACGCCTCACTACAACCACAAGTCCCAAACACACAGAGCTTAATATGGGACTCTCTCTCCCCAAAAGCAAAGAACCTACAACATCACCCATTAATAGTCCCGACTCTTAAAGCTTTTAGAGCATGCAACAAAAAATACAATCTAACAGGGAAAGGCAGCCTCTTGACCCCCTTAACCAATAATAAAGAATTCATTCCAGGCATGGACAATAACTTTCTAAAAGGGTGGCATACAAACTCAACCCCCAGAATTGCAGATTTCGTGAAAAAAGGGGAAGTCCTTCCATACATGACAGTCAAAGACTACACTTCGCCGAACTGCATACCAAAATGGCAATACTTCCAAATACGGCACTATATCACTTCAATAAAAACAAAACTTACATTGAAATATTCAACTACGCTATTTGAAGAAAGGATCCTCTCCAACAAAACACAATAACACTCTCTTGCTTGGGCATATTCCATCCTAAACAACCACTGCACAGAAGTGCTCTTAAGCTACCAGAGAAAATGGAATTTAGCCTTAAACAAAGAAATCTCGATTGAGCAATGGAGAAAAATAGCTTTAAACACACACAGATCATCTAGAAATGCCTGGTCTCAGGAACAAAACTTCAAGTTCCAGACCCTATGGTATAGAACCCCTGAAGCAATACACAAATTTGCACCAGAGACACCCAACAAATGTTGGAGATGTGAAGAGGGAGAGGGATCCTTTCTCCATTTGGTGTGGACCTGCCCTTCCATACAATCTTATTGGACCAAAGTGCATGAAATAACACCAAAGATCTATGGCTCCCCTATCCCACTCGCCCCTGAAGTCTTTCTCCTACATTGCTCCAGCACAAGCCACCACCAGTACAAAAACTCAATATTACCACACCTAATCAACGCAGCTAGATCACAAATTCCCTCCCTATGGAAACAAAAAACAATACCCTCTATACACGATTGGCTGCAAAAAATAACAAAGATACAAAAACTGGAGGAGTTAATCCATAGTGCACACCATACAATGAATCAATATCATGCAATTTGGGACAGATGGATTAGCTTTAATCTAGACGCAAGTGAGCGCTGACTACAAACCTCTACCTTAGAGGCCCTACCAGAATAATAAAGTACACAACCCATGAAGTACTCAACTCCCCTACCTTATTCCTTGGCTCACTTACCCACATTTAACCCTTGGGTCCTACTTTACTATACTCCACTCACTATACTGCTGAGCGTTGTTAATATACCTATTGGTCTCGCATACACTTAAAATACAACCATCAAAGCTACAGGGCTGCGATGGCTGGAGCTCGCCGCCACGGGAAGATGTCTTTCGGAACCCCACTCTTTCCACTCGAATAGGTTAGTAGGTGGAAAGATGGAGATAAATAAATAAGTATGACTTAAAGACATAAGGCGTAGATGGAACACCAATACCTTGAGAGACTATCCGAAATGCCTAAATGTTAATGTTACTGGTGTTACCTAGCTAACACAAGATGTTATGAATGTTATATGCTTGTTATCTTAATAAGTTTAAATTTACTAAAGACACTGTACCGTTGGTTGTACAATTAATAACACATTTGGGAAATACATGGGTACACACTGACACTGATCTTGCTCCAACTCCCAAAGCTATGTTAAACTGATCTCTAAGAGCGTACTGTACTAATTTAGAGTGTACTGCTAATATGATCACCATATTATGTTTGTATTTTACAATTTGCATTCAATAAAACTATTGAAACAGAAACAGAAACTACTTACAGATAACTAATACAGCCAACATGACTGTAATTCTAAAAGAGACTAACGGCCCATCCCCACCTTGCGATTTTTCCGATTAATTTCCCCAAAGACCAGCAATTTTTTAATAGACGATCGTTCATTTCTGTGATCTGACGATGTGGGTACAGGCACACAGTCATGCAAACTTACACAGAACCCGGGGTGGGGTTCTGACAATGCTAGCTGCACACAGAGGCTGGGTCTGCCTATACAGCCCAGCCTCTGTGGCTATCCCAATACCCCCTAAGCCCCCCCCCCCCTCACTCTGCTGTCCCCCATAAATCACAGCCGTGCTGTCGACACGCAGCTTGTCACAGTGGGCTGTGTTTACTTCTATAGTGTTAGTCTGCTGCTCACTCCACCTCCTGCATAGCTCCGGTCCCCGCCCGCGTCCCTTCCCTCCCCGCTGATTGGAGGGAAGGGACGCGGGCGGGGACCGGAGCTATGCAGGAAGCGGGGGGAGAGCCGAGACTGACACTACAGAGGTAAACACAGCCCGCATATGGGGAATAGCAGAGCGCAGGGGGAACTTAGGGGGGATCTGGATAGCAACAGAGGCTGCGTTGTATAGGCAGACCCAGCCTCTGTGTGTAGATAGCATTGTCAGAACCCAACCTCGGGTTCTCTTTAACAACGATAACAACCGTCATGGCAGATCTTTAAAGGACATACGAGGTGACTAATTAAAACTATCTTTACTTACCTGGGGCTTCATCCAGCTTCTACAAGTCACATCGGTCCCTCGCTCCGGTCATCTCCCCTCTCCCACTGTCAGCCTGTGAACATCGGCGACCCCAGTACGGGTCGGGTCTTCTGCGCACGCGCGGGCATGTGCCCTCACCGCTCATGAGCGAGCCCGTGCCACCTTAAGCATAGGCGCAGTACGCTTGAGGTGACACGGGCGCATTCACGATCCTTTAAGATCCCCGACTACTCCCTCGCAAAGTACCATGATTGCTTAAAGTGGCTGTCGTAAGCCATCACTGGTTGTAGTAGGACGTCGCTGTGATGCACCTTCCTTCGTTGCGAGGTGGGTATTCAGCTTAAAGGGAACACGAGGTGAGGGGGATATAGAGGTACGTACGAGAGGAATCGCCGCCGGGAGACTTGGGCGCAGGACACAGCCAGTATGGCTGATCCTGCTCCTGCACAAGTCCCGGCGGCGTTAAACACTATTCCCCCTCCAGGCCGCCATGGATAGTGGGGAATGAAATAATTCTGCTTCCAGCAATCGCTGGAGCCCAAATTATTGTGTTTTATAATTAACTTCAGCTCAGTCTTCTGATGGCGCAGACGTTACTCACTGAGTGCCGTTATAGCTGTAATTCCTATTATGGTCTATGGTGGTGCCAGCTGTGCCCAAGTCTCCGGCGCTGGAATGAAAGTGTTCATATGGAGGCTGCCATATTTATTTCCTTTTAAACAATACCAGTTGCCTGGAAGCCCTGCTGATCCTGTGTCTCTAATACTTTTGGCCATAGAGCCTGAACAAGCATGCAGCAGATCAGATACTCTGACTCAGCTGACTCTAGTTTTACTGGAATAGCCGTATTCTTGTTCCAGCTGCCGGGCAACTGGCATTGTTTACAAGGAAATAAATATGGCAGCCTCCATATCCCTCTCACCTCGGGTATCCTTTAGGCAGGGGTCACACCTGTTCTTCAGTGTTCTACACTTTTCAGAAAACTGAAAGACAAGTGTGACCCCTGCCTTACAGCAGATAATGTAATGTATAGAGAAAACTGACAAATTGCGCTAGATGTCAGGTTTTTTTTTCTGCATGCGAAATCTGCATTCAAGTGTGACCTAGCTCATTGATTAACATGAGTTCTCAGTTGAAATCAGTTTTTCTGTGCAGAAAAAGTGCACAAAAGCCGACAAGTGTGACCCCTGCCTAAGGTCTTTAGGGGCATTGCCAATTACTCGCTACATACAATACAATACATACAATACAATAACATTTCTATAGCGCTTTTCTCCCATAGGACTCAAAGCGCTTAGGCTCTCTCAGATTCAGTAATTGGTAGTAGGATGAAGTATTCACACAACAAAAGTTATATTTTTGCAAATGCCAAACTGAACAGGTGGGTTTTCAGTCTGGATTTAAACACGTCCAGGCATGGAGCTGTCCTGATCTGTTGAGGTAAGGAGTTCCAAAATGTAGGAGCAGCATGACAGAAGGTTCTGGGACCAACAGTTTCCAAGTGGACTCTGGGTATGACTAGATTATTAGAATCTGTGGATCTGAGAATGCGGGGATTGCTACGCAGCTGCAGCATATCTTTCATGTATCCAGGGCCCAGATTATTTAGTGATTTAAATGTCAGTAGGCCGATCTTGAATAGGACCCTCCATTCTATAGGTAGCCAGTGAAGGGAGTGCAGGACTGGCGTTATGTGGCAGTGACGGGGTTGGTTGGTTAGCAGTCTGGCAGCAGTATTCTGTATCAGCTGTAGGTGGTATAAGACCTTTTTTGGAAAGCCAGTGTAGAGAGCATTGCAGTAGTCCAGTCGGGATGTAATGAAGGCATGAACTAAGGTTGGGAGATCTTCTGGAGTGATAAGGTGCTTGATTTTTGTGATGTTCTCCAGGTGGAAATAGGATGATTTCACCACAGCAGAGATGTGAGTTCTGAAGTTTAAGTCCCCGTCAATTATAACTTCCAGGCTACGCACATGATCAGAGCTGTGTAGATCGGTGCCTCCTATTCTCAGTGGTGAAGACTGCAAGTTAAGGTGTTTTGTTGTCGTGTGCTGCCCTCCGATCAGAAGGACTTCGGTTTCGTCTGCATTTAGCTTCAGCTAGTTGTCACTTATCCATTGCTGTAGTTCGCCTAAGCAGGCGTTTATAGTTGGAGTTGGGTCTGTCACACCAGGCTTGAAGGAAAGATATACGGTAGTTGGGTGTCATCAGCATAGCAGTGGTATGTCAGGCCATGTTTTTGGATTAGTTTTCCAAGAGGTAACATGTAAATCCTGAAAAGCTTATTAATACTGATGTCAAAATATATGCCAAAATATTAGTAGACTAGAAAGTGTAATAGATAAACTCAGTGGCGTAACTGAGGAGCTATGGGCCCCGCTGCAAGGTCTACATTGGGACACCCCCATGCAATCTATACATAACAATTGATACAGCACACCAAAACCTGCCAAGGACATCCACAGTTTCAGAGGTGCAAGGAGGGAATGGGGAACAGTTTATTAAAGAGAATCTGTATTGTTAAAATCGCACAAAAGTAAACATACCAGTGCGTTAGGGGACATCTCCTATTACCCTCTGTCACAATTTCGCCGCTCCCCGCCGCATTAAAAGTGGTTAAAAACAGTTTTAAAAAGTTTGTTTATAAACAAACAAAATGGCCACCAAAACAGGAAGTAGGTTGATGTACAGTATGTCCACACATAGAAAATACATCCATACACAAGCAGGCTGTATACAGCATTCCTTTTGAATCTCAAGAGATCATTTGTGTGTTTCTTTCCCCCCTGAGGGGTGAGTTCATAGCAGAACCACAACACTGAAGAACTTGGCAGCCTTCCAGACACAGGCTGACAAGTCTGACAAGAGAGAGATAAGTTGATTTATTACAGAGATGGTGATAGTAGAACGTGCTGCAGTAAGCCAGAACACATTAGAATAGCTTTTGGAACTTGTAGGATGATAAAAAACAGGATGCAATTTTTGTTACGGAGTCTCTTTAATGATTACTACTAATAAAAGCACTTATAGAAGTGATTATTGCCAGCATAGGACCAATAGAGAGCTAATACTGTGGTTAAGGGTGAGCTCCTCAGGGCCCCGATGCGGTCGCTACCTCTGCACCCCCTATTGCTACGCCACTGGATAAACTAATAGGCACCAATCAATAAGGATGATGGTCACACAATACAATAAAATGGTCGAAATTTACAGCAATTCGATAAAAACAGTTGGTTGTATAGAAAAATTGAAAGCTTTATTTTTTTATTTCTTTGAGAAATATAATCGAATTTCACATTTGTTTTCATATATGCAGTAAGGCCCCGTTCACACTTGCGTTTTGGCAAGTAAACGGACCGGATCCTGATCGGATCAGGACCTGATCCTGATCCGAACCGTACGGTTCCGATCCCATTTGTATCAGGCATGCATCAGGCTGCCATCCGGATCAATGGGCAAAAAATAGTGAAATTTAAATAAAAAAATGTTGGGGTCAGCAGAAGGTGCACCTGGTGCACCTGTAGAATCAGGGTCCTCCGCTGTAGGCCTCACCTCCACCTCTGTGCCTTCCGTTCCCCATTGGTTTCTGTGTTCCGGATGGTGCTGTCAGGCTCAGGTCCGGCTCCGGTCCGGGTGCGTGGGCCGGAGATCCGGACCCAAAAAATAGCGCATGTTGGAAAAGAGTCCGGAGTCCGGATCCGATCCGGCTCCGTACTGTACGGAACGGACACGTGTGAACGTCCGCATAGACTTTGCATTGCTATGCGGAACGTACGTTCCGTTTGTACAGTATACGGTCCGGATCAGATCAGGAAAATCCGGACAGGGAACGCTAATGTGAACCGGGCCTAAGTTGATCAGGAGTTTTGGATTTTTTCTGATCAATTTTAAGGAAAATTGAATGGTGTAGAGTAGATTGTCAATGTCTTAATGTATAGACCCAAGTAATTTTTTCAAAGTTTTCAATCATTTTTTCCATAATTGGGGAGAAATTTAACACTTGTGTGTGGTACATTGGTCAGATTTTTCAACTGTTACAATCACTCAGAAAAAAAAACGTTGTAATTCTTAAATTGAAAAAAAAAATGTTATTGTGTGACGTGGCAAGCGAAAATATTCTTTCCGCATTAATTTTTGCAAAAATAATGTTAAATTTGACTTTCAAGTAAAAATGCCATTGAAAGTCATTTTGTAATAAGTTTGTGATTTTTTGCATTTTTGCAAATTTTCATGCTAAAATAAACTTTTGCATTTTCACAGTAAAAATAATATTTGGGGTTTTTTTTGCGTTTTTGCTAATTTTAGCCATATTGTGAGTTTGCAAAAATGTTCTCAAAATCCAAAATGTCATTTTAAATGCCAAAACTTTGCGAGCAACACAGATGGCAAATATACTGTATACTCAATCAAATTCATACTATACTCTCAAATTCAAAAAAAAAAAAAAATCATAAGCTGCAATGGTAGCTATTGACATTGAGAAGGCCTTTTACCATCTAGATTCTAGACAGAGCATTGTTATTTTTCCCATTAGGAAAAATATAGCCTGAGCAAGCCATTCATAACAAGGGTTAAACTATTATATGAAAATTCATCCGCAGCATATTACTGGGTACATCTCTGGCAATTTTGCTATAAAAAGTGGTCTTAGGCAAGGCTGTTCCCCTACATCACTATTCAGCCTAGCAGTGGAATTACTAATCCGAGCAATGCAAAATGATTAAGAAATAGTCGGCTTAGATATCTCAGGTATTTGCCTAAAAACATTGACATAAGCTGATGATCTTCTGTTGACTGTATCAAATCCTGCACGTTTTATAACGTTTAGTTTAGGCTGAAATTTTCAAATAAATTATAATAAGTCTAATAAGGGTTAGATTTAGGCTGCAAAAAGAAAAGAAAAAACTGTTAGAGGTTTAACATCATTATTACCTAAACTGCAGTATAGTAAAGCAGCCACAAGATGTCACTGTCTGTAAAATGATGCAATGATCTATATGGTATTGTGATTTCCTGAATAAAGATGTCCCAGTCTTGGAGAACTCATGGAGAAGCACATGATGAAGTTTGATCAGCTGATAGATTTGTAAGCCTCTGATTTGCTGTGATGACTTCCTGGTTTATCACATGATCATGACCAGCAAATCAGAGCCTCACAAATCTATCAGCTGATCAAACTGATCATGTGCTTCTCCATGAGTTCCCCAAGGCTGGGCCATCCCTATGCCTGAATTCATTCTGTGTTCCTCTCTGTTCTAAGTAAGCTGCAATTCCTGATGGTGGTGTATGATTTCATCTCTGCATGTTCTCTACAATAAAGAATTCTAACGTGTTAAACTGGGTGCCTATCTGTGTGTACAGACCACTCTGCTTCATCAAAAGCAAACAAAAAGAATCAATATTATGTAAGTCAGTATCATGTAAGTTTAGATGGTAAACTAAATATATTGAATTCATAGGAATCAAATTGAGTAGTAACTTGCAGGAAATGTGTGAGATCAGTTTTAAAGATGTGGCCCATAATTTTACCCTCCAACTGGCATCCTATAGTAAGAGGAATTATAACGTAATTGGAAGAGTAGAAATAATTAAAATGAAATTCTAACCAGAATATTATTCCTTCTTAGATGTATACCAATAACAATTCCCCAAATTAACGGTTTAAAAGATCATTTCAAATACAGTGGCTTGCAAAAGTATTCGGCCCCCTCGAAGTTTTCCACATTTTGTCACATTACTGCCACAAACATGAATCAATTTTATTGGAATTCCACGTGAAAGACCAATACAAAGTGGTGTACACCTGAGAAGTGGAACGAAAGTCATACATGATTCCAACATTTTTTTACAAATAAATAACTGAAAAGTGGGGTGTGCGTAATTATTCAGCCCCCTTTGTTATGAGTGCAGTCAGTTGCCCATAGACATTGCCTGATGAGTGCTAATGACTAAATAGAGTGCACCTCTGTCTAATATAATATCAGTACAAATACAGCTGCTCTGTGATGGTCTCAGTGGATGTCTAAGAGAATATTGGGAGCAACAACACCATGAAGTCTAAAGAACACACCAGACAGGTCAGGGATAAAGTTATTGAGAAATTTAAAGCAGGCTTAGGCTACAAAAAGATTTCCAAAGCCTTGAACATCCCACAGAGCACTGTTCAAGCGATCATTCAGAAATGGAAGGAGTATGGCACAACTGTAAACCTACCAAGACAAGGCCGTCCACCTAAACTCACAGGCCGAACAAGGAGAGAGCTGATCATAAATGCAGTCAAGAGGCCCATGGTGACTCTGGATGAGCTGCAGAGATCTACAGCTCAGGTGGGGGGAATCTGTCCATAGGACAACTATTAGTCGTGCACTGCACAAAGTTGGCCTTTATGGAAGAGTGGTAAGAAGAAAGCCATTGTTAACAGAAAAGCATAAGAAGTCCCGTTTGCAGTTTGCCACAGGTGTTGTGGGGGACACAGCAAACATGTGGAAGAAGGTGCTCTGGTCAGATGAGACCAAAATGGAAATTTTTGGCCAAAATGCAAAACCCTATGTGTGGCAGAAAACTAACACTGCACATCACTCTGAACACACAATCCCCACTGTCAAATATGGTGGCGGCACCATCATGCTCTGGGGGTGCTTCTCTTCAGCAGGGACAGGGAAGCTGATCAGAGTTGATGGGAAGATGGATGGAGCCAAATACAGGGCAAACTTGGAAGAAAACCTCTTGGAGTCTGCAAAAGACTTGTGACTGGGGCAGAGGTTCATCTTCCAGCAGGACAACGACCCTAAATATAAAGCCAGGGCAACAATGGAATGGTTTAGAATTGGCCAGTCAAAGTCCAGATCTAAATTCAATCGAGAATCTGTGGCAAGATCTGAAAACTGCTGTTCACAAACGCTGTCCATCTAATCTGATTGAGCTGGAGCTGTTTTGCAAAGAAGAATGGGCAAGGATTTCAGTCTCTAGATGTGAAAAGCTGGTAGAGACATTCCCTAAAAGACTGGCAGCTGTAATTGCAGCAAAAGATGGTTCTACAAAGTATTGACTCAGGGGGCTAAATAAATATGCACACCCCACTTTGAAGTTATTTATTTGTAAAACAAATGTTTGGAAACATTTATGATTTTCATTCCACTTCTCACATGTACACCACTTTGTATTGGTCTTTCATGTGGAATTCCAATAAAATGTATTCATGTTTGTGGCAGTAATATGACAAAATGTGGAAAACTTTAAGGGGGCTGAATACTTTTGCAAGCCACTCTATTAATCCGGGAAGGCAAAAAATCTAAAGGAGCATATAAAAAAAAAAATAACCACTCTGCGACAGTGGTGCTCAGCAGAGCTCGAATATTCGAGTAGCTCGAATATTCGAGCTCTTTTTCAGCTATTCGAGCTCGGTATTCGAGCTCCGAATAGCTGGAGCTATTCGAATGGGCTATCCGAGTACACTCGAATAGCCCATTCACTATTCGAGCTATTCGAGCAACCCGGCGCTATTCGAGCTCGGTACCGAGCTCGAATAGCGTCATAGCCCAGATTGATGTCCTTAGAGCCAATCAGAGGGCTCCCAGGCCCTCTGACGGCAGCCAATCACAGAGGGGGACCCTGGCCAGCCCCTACCCTATAAATAGCGGCCGCCATGTTACGTTTCTCCGTGCTTGCCTGAGACTTGTACAGAGAGAGAGTTGCTCCTTTGTGCTTTGGCTTAGCAAGAGCTCTATTGTGGTCATTTACCTAGCGTTTTTGCTCACATACACCTCCTATACACACCTATATTGTTGTTAGTTATTTAGACATTGTATTTTAGTTAGTAGCTTGTGTGTTACATTAGAGACAGGCAGCTGCTGCAAGCTTACAGGTTTAGGCCTCAGGGGGGCCTTGCCTCTGTGGGCAGCTGTCCTCTGTTTATTTCTCTCATCTATACCAGTATTTCTGCTGTCCTTTACTAATAGTATTGTAGTTATACTGTACTAGGAGTAGGACACTCACTGACTGTCACTGTTTATAGGCTACTAGCTAGCTCCTGCGTGTGTGCACTCACTCACTGTCTGTGTGTACACACACTCTATTTCCTTCTGATTACTGATAGATTATTGTTAGTTAGTTGTACTTACTTACTACTTACTCTTACTGTACCCGTAGGGACACTCACTGTCACTGTTCATATAGGCTACTAGCTCCTGCGTGCGTGCACTCACTGTCTGAGTGTACACACACCCACACTCCATTTCCTTCTGATCGCTGATTGATTATCGTAATTAGTTAGTTCTACTTAGTGTTACTACTTACTCTTACTGTACTAGGAGTCTAGGACACTCAGTCACTGTGTTCATAGGCTACTAGCTCCTGCGTGCGTGCACTCACTGTCTGAGTGTACACACACCCACACTCCATTTCCTTCTGATCGCTGATTGATTATTGTAATTAGTTAGTTCTACTTAGTGTTACTACTTACTCTTACTGTACTAGGAGTCTAGGACACTCAGTCACTGTGTTCATAGGCTACTAGCTCCTGCGTGCGTGCACTCACTGTCTGAGTGTACACACACCCACACTCCATTTCCTTCTGATCGCTGATTGATTATTGTAATTAGTTAGTTCTACTTAGTGTTACTACTTACTCTTACTGTACTAGGAGTCTAGGACACTCAGTCACTGTGTTCATAGGCTACTAGCTCCTGCGTGCGTGCACTCACTGTCTGAGTGTACACACACCCACACTCCATTTCCTTCTGATCGCTGATTGATTATCGTAATTAGTTAGTTGTACTTACTGTTACTACTTACTCTTACTGTACTAGGAGTCTAGGACACTCAGTCACTGTCCATAGGCTACTAGCTCCTGCGTGCGTGCACTCACTGTCTGAGTGTACACACACCACCCACACTCTATTTCCTTCTGATCGCTGATTGATTATCGTAATTAGTTAGTTCTACTTACTGTTACTACTTACTCTTACTGTACTAGGAGTCTAGGACACTCAGTCACTGTGTTCATAGGCTACTAGCTCCTGCGTGCGTGCACTCACTGTCTGAGTGTACACACACCCACACTCCATTTCCTTCTGATCGCTGATTGATTATCGTAATTAGTTAGTTCTACTTAGTGTTACTACTTACTCTTACTGTACTAGGAGTCTAGGACACTCAGTCACTGTGTTCATAGGCTACTAGCTCCTGCGTGCGTGCACTCACTGTCTGAGTGTACACACACCCACACTCCATTTCCTTCTGATCGCTGATTGATTATCGTAATTAGTTAGTTCTACTTAGTGTTACTACTTACTCTTACTGTACTAGGAGTCTAGGACACTCAGTCACTGTGTTCATAGGCTACTAGCTCCTGCGTGCGTGCACTCACTGTCTGAGTGTACACACACCCACACTCCATTTCCTTCTGATCGCTGATTGATTATTGTAATTAGTTAGTTCTACTTAGTGTTACTACTTACTCTTACTGTACTAGGAGTCTAGGACACTCAGTCACTGTGTTCATAGGCTACTAGCTCCTGCGTGCGTGCACTCACTGTCTGAGTGTACACACACCCACACTCCATTTCCTTCTGATCGCTGATTGATTATTGTAATTAGTTAGTTCTACTTAGTGTTACTACTTACTCTTACTGTACTAGGAGTCTAGGACACTCAGTCACTGTGTTCATAGGCTACTAGCTCCTGCGTGCGTGCACTCACTGTCTGAGTGTACACACACCCACACTCCATTTCCTTCTGATCGCTGATTGATTATCGTAATTAGTTAGTTGTACTTACTGTTACTACTTACTCTTACTGTACTAGGAGTCTAGGACACTCAGTCACTGTGTTCATAGGCTACTAGCTCCTGCGTGCGTGCACTCACTGTCTGAGTGTACACACACTAAATTTACTTGTGATTACTACTGATTATTGTAACTGCTAGTTGTACTTCCTGACTGTTACTACTTACTTACTGTACTAGGGGACACTCACTCAGTCACCTCACCAACCAACCAACTCACCTCATTAAAGTACCCCACTTTTCACCCGCCCTTTTAAAAAACTTTTGTCTATACGCCCAAAACATTGAAGATGTCTGGAAGTGGCAGCCAGCGCGGTTTGGGCAAGGGCAAGGGCAGCAAGGGAATCAGGAGGAGAGGGAGCAGCATTGTGGCAAGCCGCGGCCGCGGGCGCGCCACCATGCACAGTTCCGCAGCAGCAGCAGCAGCGTCAGTGGCTAACATTCCTCCCATAGCCACTGGCCGTGGACGCCTTGGGCGCCGCCCAGCAGGAGCATCTGCAACTCACGCTGCAGAGACACAGCAGCAGCAGCGTGTAGCACCTGCTCCCATTTTCCTCCAGCCGGGTCGGAAACGTCCCATTGAGGAAAAGGATGCAGACACTGTGGTGCAACTCATGACGGAGGATGAGCAGCCCGCCATCAGCTCTGCATCCGAGGCCTCCACCCTCACCACCACCACCACCACCACCACCACCCCTGTTCGCAGCAGCCGCCCAGCAGGGCCTGGGGAGGAGGCCAGTTCACCGTCAGTTGGCGACCTGTCATTCAGCAGTCTTTTGACCCCAGGCATCATGAGTCAATTGTCTGCTGTTGTTGGCGATTTTGAGGAGGAGATGCTGATGGGCACTTTGGGGGATGAGGGATTGGACAGCAAGACTGTGGCGACAGTCAAGCAGCCCATCCATGCATCAGGAGAGGAGTTTGGGGGGTCCTCATCCCAGCAGGACATGTTTCAGGAGGGGGAGGATGATGATGACCCGGTGACAGACAGAGACTGGGTGCCACCACCTCCAGGGGATGTCGTCCTCAGCAGCTCTGAGGAGGAGGAGGAGGATGCTCTTGTGGGCCTTGCAAGGAGGCGCATCATTGCAAGCATTGGCAGCAGCAGTAGGCAGGTCCCACAGCCTGCTGGTGTCTCAGGCTCAGCAGCAGCAGCAGCAGCATCTGCCAGTACCACCACCAGCCGCACCCAAGCCCCCCCCCCAACCACCACAGGGAGACAGGCAGCAGCGCTTCCATGCCGTAGGGGGATGTTTAAGTCACCAATCTGGCGATATTTCACCATGCCCACTGTGTACAGCAAGTACGCCACTTGCAACCACTGTCAGCGGAAGTTGAGCAGAGGTGCAGACCCCTTAAAGTTCTGCACCAGCTCGCTCATCAACCACCTTGCGGCTAAACATTTCCACCAGCATGAGGAGTTCCAGAGGCTGAAGGCATCTGGTGCTGGCAGTGGCACCACACCCATCACTGCACAGCCTTCAGCAGCAGCAGCAGCAACAGCAGCCACCCGCCCTCCTGCTCCTCCAGCAGCACCAGCAGGAGTGCGGAAACGCACTGCTCCTCCCCCCTCTGCAACTCCTGCCGCCGACACTGAGGCCTGTTCTGGCAGCCAGTCCTCAGTGGCCTCCTCTGCTGTGTCTGCTGATTCCCGTGTCAGCAAAAGGCCACGCCAGAGCCTTTTGAGCGAGTCCTTCCAGGGGGTGGTTAGGGCTCTGCCTCCCAGCAGCCGTCGCATGCGGCAGCTGAACGGCTTGCTGGCACGGGCCATGTGCTCCCAACTCCTGCCGTACACGCTCGTGCAGGAGGGGAGCGACATTCGTGCGCTGCTTGCTTGCGCAGCCCCAGACTGGCAGCTCCCCCAGCAGACACTTCTTTGCCCGCAAGGCCATTCCTGCACTGCACCGCTTTGTGATGGCCAATGTGGAGCGAGGGCTGGAGCACGCGGTTGGTGAAAGGGTCCACGTCACCATGGACTCCTGGAGCAGCCGCTTCGGGACAGGCCGCTACCTGTCCTTCACTGTCCACTGGGTCAGCTTGGTGGAAGGGGGTGAGGATGGGAGAGCAGCAGCGGGCACAGCAGCAGCAGCAACACAGTGGGTGGTGCCACCCCGCAGGGTCAGGGGAACTGCAGCAGGTTCCTCCGATCCTCTGCCATCCTCCGGCACACCTGGCCAAACCCCCCGCCTCAGCAGCAGCGTGAAGGCCCGCCACTGCCAAGCGCTGCTGCACTTGGTCAGCCTTGGGAAGACCAAGCTGACAGCAACCCATGTGTTGGCCAAACTCCAGGAGCAGGAGAGGATTTGGCTGACCCCCAGAGGCCTCAGAGTCGGAGAGGTGGTGGCCGACAATGGGGCCAATCTGGTTGCCGCAATAGACAGGGGAAACCTGACCCACATCCCCTGTCTTGCCCACGTGCTGAACCTGGTGGTGCAGAAGTTCCTGCGCACCTACCAGGGGATGGGCGAACTGCTGGAAACGGCAAGGAATGTTGTGCGTCACTTCCGGCGCTCGGCTGCAGCCTGTGCGAGCCTGGAAGACGTGCAAAAGGAGCTGGATCTGCCACGCCATCGGCTGATCCTTGACGTTCCGACTCGCTGGAACTCCACCCTGGCGATGTTGGAGCGTCTGGTTGAACAGAAGCACGCTGTCAACCAGTACCTTGCCCTGGCCACTGTTTCCGCCGCTCAGAGACGGGACAAGACCAGCAACATCCCGTCCATCGTCCCCGATGATGACTGGAGGCACATGCAGCAGGTGTACTTTGTGCTGGCTCCCTTCCTGCAGGCCACAAACATGGTGAGCAGGGACCATGCTATGGTCTGCGAGTGGGTGCCCCTGGTTTCTCTGCTGAACAGGGCCCTCGATGCTTTGCTGGAACAGGGAGCGGCAGCCTTGGACCAGCAGGAGCGGCAACCAGCTGCGCAGTCCACCTCTGAGGGGGAGGAGGAGGAGGACTTGGTGGAGGTCCCTGACCTGGCTGCTGATGAGGGGGATCAGCACAGCGCAGCTGAGTTGGTGCGGGGGTGGAGAGAGGATGAGGCGGCAGAGGAGGAGGATGAGGACAGCACTGACGTCGATGTGCCAGCAGACGTGGCCCGCCTCTTCCCAATGGCAGCGCACATGCTGACGTGCCTGCGCAGGGACCCCAGGGTGATCCAGATGAAGCAGAGGGAGGACATCTGGATCAGCATGATGTTGGACCCACGCCTCAAGGGGAAGTTGAGCCAGTTCCTGCCGCCTGCAGGAGGAGACCCAGCGCAACAAATAAGGAGCTTGCAGCAGGCCCTTGTTGAGCGCTTGGAGGAAGCCTTCCCCCAGCCTTCCACCCCCACTGTCCAGCAGCCAGCACAGAGGCAGCAGCAGGTGCCTGCATCCAGCAGCAGCAAGCGCCCCACAGACCTGCTGTCTCTCAGCCACGAGCTCTACAGGACTGTAGAGGCTCCGGCAGCAGTGACTAGAGAGGAGATGCATGCAGCAGCATCCTCCTCCGGTCACAGCCAGCGCCTGACCCGCATGGTGGCTGACTACATGGGGTCGTACAGCGGGCTTGACAGCGATGCCCCTGTTGATCCCATGGAGTATTGGGTCAAGCGCATGGAGATCTGGAGCGAGCTGGCGCAGTACGCCCTGGAAGTGCTGTCCTGCCCCCCTTCCAGCGTGCTGTCCGAGCGCTGCTTCAGTGCAGCTGGTGGCGTGGTCACCGAGAAACGCTCACGTCTGTCTCACAAGTCTGTGGACAGACTGACGTTTCTCAAGATGAACCAGGCGTGGGTGGAAGGCGAGTTCCTGGCCCCTGTTGTCGGCGAGAGGGGGACATGAACTGGCTGCCGGAACCATCGTTAATGTGCCTTACCACCCTTTACCACCTCCTGGCTCCTGCTCACTAAGCCAGCCTGGTTCACTTTGACTATTACGTCGCCTGCAGCCACACATTTTACACCTACAGTGGGCTGCTGTGTACTGCCCTTCTGCTGTCTGTCTGTGTTTCCCACTGCCAGGGTGCACAGAATTACCTTCTTCTGCTGCCACTCTGCCACCAGCTATTACGTCAAACAATAGCTATATTGGTTGTAAAACCAAAAACCAAAAAACCATAAAAAAAAAAAAAGGTTTAATTTTTCTGAGGTGCCCGGGGTGAAAACTGTGTTGTCCCAGTTGTGTATTGGACACAATGTGGGCTGCACGACCGCTGTCTGGGACCTCCTGTTGTGTTTATTTACAGCCCTGGTATCACCGCTAGGTACCAGGGCTATTATGTCACGCTGCCTACCTGCTGCCACACTCACACTGCTCCTCCATACCTCCTCCTGCTGCTGCTGCTGCTGCTGTCTGTCTGTGTTTCCCACTGCCAGGGTACACAGATGATTTACCTTCTGCTGCCACTCTGCCACCAGCTATTACGTCAAACAATAGCTGCTCGCCTACTCCTCCATTCCTCCTCCTGCTGCTGCTGTCTGTCTGTGTTTCCCACTGCCAGGGTACACAGAATTACCTTCTTCTGCTGCCACTCTGCCACCAGCTATTACGTCAAACAATAGCTATATTGGTTGCAAAACCAAAACCAAACAAACCATTAAAAAAAAAAAAGGTTTAATTTTTCTGAGGTGCCCGGGTTGAAAACTGTGTTGTCCCAGTTGTGTATTGGACACAATGTGGGCTGCACGACCGCTGTCTGGGACCTCCTGTTGTGTTTATTTACAGCCCTGGTATCACCGCTAGGTACCAGGGCTATTATGTCACGCTGCCTACCTGCTGCCACACTCACACTACTCCTCCATACCTCCTCCTGCTGCTGCTGCTGCTGTCTGTCTGTGTTTCCCACTGCCAGGGTACACTACACAGATGATTTACCTTCTGCTGCCACTCTGCCACCAGCTATTACGTCAAACAATAGCTGCTCACATTACTCCTCCATTCCTCCTGCTGCTGTTGCTGTCTGTCTGTGTTTCCCACTGCCAGGGTACACAGAATTACCTTCTGCTGCCACTCTGCCACCAGCTATTACGTCAAACAATAGCTATATTGGTTGCAAAACCAAAACCAAACAAACCATTAAAAAAAAAAAAAAGGTTTAATTTTTCTGAGGTGCCCGGGTTGAAAACTGTGTTGTCCCAGTTGTGTATTGGACACAATGTGGGCTGCACGACCGCTGTCTGGGACCTCCTGTTGTGTTTATTTACAGCCCTGGTATCACCGCTAGGTACCAGGGCTATTATGTCACGGCGAGCTGCCTGCCTCATTGACTGCCTGCTGCCACACACTCATCCTCCTCCTCCTGCTGCTGAATTTACCTCCTGCTGTCTTTGTGTTTCCACTGCCAGGGAGCACATACAATGGCGCTTCCAACATGCGTGCGCCCACCAGCTATTTGTTACGCTCAAAAATAGCTGCATTTCTTTAAAAAAAAAATTGAAAAGAGAAATACGTGAAGAAGAAGAAGACGATATTGAAAAAGAAGGAGAAGATGAAGATGAAGAAGAAGATGAAGAAGAAGATGAAGAAGATGATGAAGAAGAAGATGAAAAAGAAGAAGAAGATGAAGAAGATGAAGAAGATGAAGAAGAAGAAGATGAAGAAGAAGAAGATGAAGAAGAAGAAGAAGAAGATGAAGAAGATGATGAAGAAGATGAAGAAGAAGAAGAAGAAGAAGAAGAAGATGAAGAAGAAGAAGAAGAAGAAGATGAAGAAGAAGAAGAAGAAGATGAAGAAGAAGAAGAAGATGAAGAAGAAGAAGATGATGAAGAAGAAGAAGATGAAGAAGATGAAGATGAAGAAGAAGAAGAAGATGAAGAAGATGAAGATGAAGAAGAAGATGATGAACAAGAAGAAGAAGATGATGAAGAAGAAGAAGAAGATGAAGAAGAAGAAGAAGAAGAAGACAATATAGAAGAAGAAGAAGAAGATATAGAAGAAGAAGATCTAGAAGAAGAAGAAGAAAGATAAAGAAGAAGAAGAACAAGTATATACAGTAACACTACTGAACAAAATTAAGGACACAACTTCTCTTTCCACATTTTTTTTTAAAGGAACATCCCCACATAATCACTTGCTGTTGTTACTTGGAAAAAAAGATGTTTCTTGCATCATTCACCCTCAAAACAAGTGTTGGAAGCTATTTAAAGAGACTCCGTAACAAAAATTGCATCCTGTTTTTTATCATCCTACAAGTTCCAAAAGCTATTCTAATGTGTTCTGGCTTACTGCAGCACTTTGTACTATCACAGTCTCTGTAATAAATCAATGTATCTTTCCCTTGTCAGACTTGTCAGCCTGTGTCTGGAAGGCTGCCAAGTTCTTCAGTGTTGTGGTTCTGCTATGCACTCCCCCCTCAGGGGGGAAAGAAACACACAAATGATCTCTTGAGATTCAAAAGGAATGCTGTATACAGCCTGCTTGTGTATGGATGTATTTTCTATGTGTGGACATACTGTACATCAACCTACTTCCTGTTTTGGTGGCCATTTTGTTTGTTTATAAATAAGCTTTTTAAAACTGTTTTTAACCACTTTTAATGCGGCGGGGAGCGGCGAAATTGTGACAGAGGGTAATAGGAGATGTCCCCTAAAGCACTGGTATGTTTACTTTTGTGCGATTTTAACAATACAGATTCTCTTTAAGGCCAATTCGAATAGTCAGCTCGAATAGTGAGCTCGAATACCGACTCGAATAGTGAGCTCGAAGTCCGAGGTCGAATCGAATAGTAAAAATTATTCGACTCGAATATTCGACTGACCTCGAATAATTTACTATTCGAATTCGACCTAACTCGAATTTTGAAAAGGGGTATTTGAGCATCACTACTCTGCGACCGCCTAATGCAGATTGGCGGCCGCAGAGTGGCTCCGTTGTACCTGCACCCTGCCATATGGCGTCACCTCGCGAGGAGTGAGATTTAACGGGAGCTCACACAAGCGCGAGCTCCCCTCACTGCAAGCAGGGGACTCCAGCGATCAGCCTGCCAGCCAGCTATCAGAGCTGGTGGGCTGTTTGTTTAGGTAAACATTTGACGTAATATTTATATACCGCTGACATCTTACGCAGCGCTGCACAGAGTATATTATTTTGTCACCAACTGTCCCTCAGAGGGGCTTACAATCTAATCCCTTCCATAATCATGTCATGTATGTATAGTGTAGTGTATGTATCTAAAGGCAGCCATACACTGGTCGATTATGCCACCAGATCGACCAGCAGATAGATCTCTCTGTGATCGAATCTGATCAAAGAGGGATCTATTGGCTGCCTACACTGCAAACAGATTTTGAATCGATTTCACTATGAAACCGATTCACAATCTGTGGAGCTGCCGCTGCCGCCGCCCCCTGCATACATTACCTGATCCGGCCGCTGCGAGTCCCCCGGTCTCCGCTGTCTCTACTCCGCTCTGGGCTCCAGCTTCACTTTACTTCCTGTCAGGGGAAGTTTAAACAGTAGAGGGCGCTCTACTATTTAAACTTTCCCTGACAGGAAGTAAGTGAAGCCAGCCGGAGCCAAGCGTGGGGACACACGCCGGCGGAACAGGCATGTATTGCCGCTAGCGTCGGTCGTCGGACATTCAAACGCCGCTATCGACGCACTCTTGACCCGCTGGCGATCGAGCAAAATTTTCCGCACTGACAGATCGATGGGATTGATAGTTTTTGGGTGGAAATAGGTTGAATGGTCAGCGCTTACGCATTGATTTCACAGCAGATTCGATCACAGTGATCGAATCTGCCGTCTATCGATGGTTAATCGGGCAAGTGTATGAGCACCTTTAGTCTAGGGACAATTAAGGGGGAAGCCAATTAACTTATCTGTATGTTGTTGTTTTTTTTTTAGAAAATTTAGGGCTTATCTATATATCTAAAATCGGATGTATGTGTGTGTATGTGTGTGTGTGTGGGCGGAGCATAAAACAGCCAATCAAAATTCAGCCATTCATTTTAAATGGGAAAATGTAAACTGCAGTCATTCTTACACTGTTAATAGCAGGATTCTCAAACTTGCCACACTCGGTCACTGGTTGAATAAGATTAAGATTTAGGAAAGTGGATGGAGCCTAAAACAGCCAATCAAAATTCACCTATTGCGTTTAAAGAGGAATATTTAAACTGCTGCCATTCTTACACTGTTTATGGCAGAGGCTTCAGACTTGCTGCAGTCATTCATTGGGTGACTGGGGTCCAAATTCACTAAAGGGGCGGGGCTACAAACGGCCAATCAGATTTCATTGCTGAATAAACTGCTTCCATAGTCAAAATTCACCTATTGATTTTCATGGGGAATATTTACATTGCTACCACTCTTACACTGTTAATGGCAGAGGCCTCAAACCTGATACAGTCAGTAATTGGGTGACTGGGGACCAAATCCAAGGGGGTGGAGCCACAAACAGCCAATCAGATTTGTTAGATTGATTTCAGCCATTCTGTTATTGGCAGGGTTCTCAAACTTGACACAGTTGGCCACTGGGTGACTAGGATTAATATTCAGGAAAGTGGGTAGAGCCTACAGCAGCCAATAAAAATTCATCTTTTGATTTTCAAGGGGAATATTTACATTGCTGCCATTATTGCACTGTTAATGGCACAGATTATTATACAGATAAGTGGGTGGAGCCTAAAAAAAGCCAATCAAAGTTCACCTGTTGATTTTCAAGGGGAATATTAAAATTGCTGCCATTCTTGCACTGTTAATGGCACACGCCTCAAACCTGATACAGTTCGTCATTGGGTCACTGGGGTTCAAATTCAGAAAAGATAGAGCAGGCATGGGCAAACTTGGCCCTCCAGCTGTTGAGAAACTACAAGTCCCACAATGCATTGCAGGAGTCTGACAGCCACAGTCATGACTCATAAAGGCAAATGCATTGTGGGATTTGTAGTTCCTTAACAGCTGGAGGGCAAAGTTTGCCAATGCCTGGGCTAGAGCCACAAACAGCCAATCAGATGTGTTTCAATCCACTGGGGAAATACAAGTTATTGATGCCAAGGACCCAAAGCTCACAAACATGGTCATTGAGTGGTTACAAAAAGTCTAGGTTACAAAAAGTGGGTGGAGCCAAAAACAAATTTCACTGGGAAAATGTAAACTGCAGCCCTTCTTCCCTGATAATGGCAGGGATCTCAAACTTTGCCAAGATGGTCACTGGGTGACTGAGATTAATATTCAGGGAAGTGGGTGGAGCCTATCATAGCCAATCAAAATTCACCTGTTGATTTTCAAGGGGAATATTTAAATTGCTGCCATTTTTACACTGGCAATAGCAGATGCCTCAAACCTGCTATAGCTGGTCATTGGGTGACTGGGGTTCAAATGTTGGAGAGCGGCGCAGGCACAAACAGCCAATCTGATTTGTTTCATTTCTATGGGAATACACAAATTATTGATTCCAAAGACCCCAAAGCTCACAAACTTGGTCATTGAGTGTTCGTGCATTAGGGTTAGAAAAAGTGGGCGGAGCCAAAACCGGTCAAATACATACACGGGCGGGCAGTTCCAGGGCATTAGTGGGCGGAGACAAATACAAATTTCACTGGGAAAATGTATACTGCAGCCATTCTTACACTGTTAATGGCAGGGTTCTCAAACTTTGCACACTTAATCACTGGGTGACTGGGTTTAATATTCAGAAAAGTGGGTGGAGCCTACAAAAGTGAATCAAACTTCACCTATTGCTTCTCAAGGTGAATATTTTAATAAAATAAAAATAAAACTAGCAGCAGCAATCAAATACTACCAAAAGAAAGCTACACTAGTGGGAAGAAAAGGCAGTAAAAATCATTTGGGTGGTAAGTTGTATGGCCGAGCAATAAACTGTTAAAGTTGTGAAGTGCTGAATTGTAAAAAAGGGCCTGGTCACTAGGGGTGTATAACCCTCTGGTCCTCAAGTGGTTAACTGAGCAATTAAAAAAAAAATAAAGCTACCTAATGTTTATTATTACTATAACAATATACTACTTGCTAGAATTCTCAGTTCAGTGACTAATTTGGCTGCAGGAAATTGTCGGAGGCGGAGCTTAAGTGAAAAAAAAAAAGAGGTCATTCAGCCATTGGCAATAGCCAGTACATGCCCCCCCCCCCCCACCCCGAGTTGTGACAACTCAAAGGGGGAATAGCATTAATTTAACGCCACCCTGGACTTTCAGCGTGTGCAGGGTGAGCCGTCTTTCGCCTTCACTATGCGCCGTGCAGTCATTTTACATGTACAGTATGTACAGTATGCAGCTAAATGACTAAATAATAATAATAAATGGTGTCAAAACATACAACCTTTTTTTCGCGACTGGCTACCAGCCGTAAGTTAACAAGAAAGCCTGCGGCACGCCATGGTGTAGTACATCTAGGAACTTTTTTTAGGCAAAACCGCCAAACAGAAAGGCAGCTGACTTTTTTGATCATGAAACAATTGAGCTCCTTCATATACAAATACAGAAAGGAAGGAACCAACTCTTACAAAGAATGCAAGCAGACAAAAGAACAATGGCTGATGAATGAAGAGGTTTGTTCTCATTGCTATCTTTTACTTTCAGATGTCTCAGGCACAAAAAATGTACAAAATTAAAAGTAAGACGTTAATAAATGTAATCCTCCTCTATAATAAAACCCTTGTGTCCCTGCGGCACGCTGTCCATGTGTAGCTGAGTCCGTGCTACTTGCTACTGCGCATGTGCGCAGCACGGACCCGGAAAGGAGTTGCGACTGGAGGACGGGGCCAGTGAGCTGGGTGGGTGGATAAGTGCGCGCACGCGCACTAACATGCAGCGGCAGTGGCGGCGGTATCACTACCTAGAGCCTGTTTTTAAATGGGCTTAGGTAGACTAGTACCAAATAAAGTATCTAGACGTACTCTTAACCCACCACCCCACTGCCTTCTTGAAATACCCTATTTCTTTTATTAAAGGGACCCTGAGCAGTACCCTACAATCAAATATTTCATTTACCTGGGGCTTCCTCCAGCCCACTGTAGGCCGGGAGGTCCCCCGGGGTCCTCCTGACTCCTCTCCGTGTCCCGCCGGCGGCTCCCGCTACCGGCGACAGGCCGACTCTCCCTGGATCTTGACGCTCGGTGTCATCATGCCGGCTGCTACGCGTCATCACAGCGGCCGGTGTAACAGTCCTGCGCATGCGCAGTTTAGAGTTAGAAAACCGTGCCCCTGGTGGTGTATATTGCACTGTAACAATACCTAACCCTCCCTGTACCTAACTCTAACCCCTAGAACCCCCTGGTGGTGCCTAACCCTAACCATCCCCCTGGTGGTGTCTAACCCTAACCATCCCCCTGGTTGCGTATATTATACTGTAACTTTAACCTAACCCTCCCTGTACCTATCCCTAACCCCTAGACCCCCCTGGTAATGCCTTAACCTACCCATCCCCACCGCACAAACACCCTAAACACATATAAACAATAATATATTTAATCCTTAAAATACTTCACTACAAATAACATGAATAAAATAATTTATATATTTGTAATAGAATAAATAGCCTTAAAATAGCCTTAAAATCACGTATACATTAATATTATAAATAGAGAAAAGTATATATAAATATATACAATACAATAGATAGCCTTACAATCACATACGCATTAGAAATCTTAAAATGACAGTAATATTAAAAGAGATATTTTAGTAACTATAATCAACGCATTATAAGTGTAAAAACAAAGTTAATACCAAAAGCGATGTATTTCTAATACAATAAGGTTGAAACTGGTATTTAAGCATTATACATACGAAAACGAATTTTTAAATGATCAAAGAAGTGTAAATGAAAATTTAGTTGTTATACTTTTGTAAGCGAAATTTTAAAACGAAAAAATAAGTAAAAACTGCTATAAGCGAAATTTTAAAACGAAAAAATAAGTATAACACAAAGTCAAAACGAACTTGTAAACGATATTTGTTATAAACCTTATTCTGTAAACGAAAACTTTTTGTTAACACAATCCCTGTAACCGCTATTTCTCGGGCGCCCTTTTTTCCTGCCGGGCGCCGATATTTTGCATTGCAGTCTATGGCGGCGCCCTTTTTGTCCACTATCCCTGTGCGCCCTTTTTTACTAGCAGCGGCTACCTATACTGCAGGGGTATACTGGGTAGCTATATATACTGCAGGGGTCATCTGGCTTCCTATACTGGGTGGCTACATATGCTTATATACTTGTACTGCAGGGGTGATCTGGATACCTATACTGGGGGTGTGGGGGGGGGTGTGGGGGGTACATGGCTACCTGGCTATCTGGCTACCTATATTGGGGAAACTACATCTGGCTTCCTATACTGGAGGCTACGTAATACTGGGGGCGTACATAGCAGTTTGGCTCTTGGGCGTTTTGGCGCAGGGTGAGCTGAATCACAGCTTGCACTGCTGCCGCACAAATTTGGGCGGTTAAATACTATTCCCCCTCCGAGTCGTTGCAACTCCAAGGGAGAAGTAATTCGTGGTCCGGCAATCACCAGATTCCCGAATTGCCCGTGCACAGGGCATGCACTATAGCATTACTGGTATTGTTGTGCCAAGCTTTGGCACTACGTGGCATGTGGGGGGCGCCAGAAAGCTCTGCTTCATACTGGGGGGGCACCTCTGGCTACTGTATCCCAACAGCGTACTCGAGTCTACGGGGGGAGGGGAGATCACCATCGCTCAGGGAGCCATGTAGCCTAGAAACTACCCTAATGACAAATACTACATTTTCACATTATTGACCAATGGCGGATCCTTCTAAAGCTGTCTGTGGTGAAAGAGAGGTCACTAAAGACCCCCGTTGTGGTTAATTTTCCTTTGTAGATTACATATTTTTAAACAGTGCGTGTGTTTTATTCTCAGTTATTACCTCACGTTGTGCTGTCTCTATTAGTTTTGAGCCTTCGGGTGAAGAATCATTTCTTCTTCTTGAGGAAAGGTTTATTAGAGCGTCTTCATGTTTAGGTCATTACTAGGGATGTCATTTGGTTTCCGGATGTGGCCATTTCATTAGTGTCTGCTGCTGCACCTGTGGTGCGCTCATGAAAAGACATGAGGGCGATTGACTGTTTACGTTGTGTGGCTTTTTCATAGTATGAACTCCCAATACCCCCTCAACTTTAGGAGTCATGTGACCCAACATTCTTGATCCTCCTGCCCTATTGTTTTCATCATGCTGCGCTGATGCAGCCACCTCCTACAGCCTCCGTCTCAGAGACCTCTGTTCTCTACTTCAATGCAACACCCTGCTGCATCATCCTGCCAAGGCCACCCTCTAGAGATGGATTAAGATGTAACAGGGCCCTAGGCAAGATAGTAGATTTGGGGCTCCCGTATGGACCTCTTGGTAAGCTGAAGTGGAGAGAGGTCAAAGAAGATGGCAGGTGGGCCCCTTGACACCCACTAGGCCCCAAGCACCTGCCTGGGTTGCCTGTTGAATAATCATGCTTTGCCACCAGAGCTGGGACAAGATCCTTCAGCACCCAAGGCTGAGAAACCAAAGTGTGCCCTTCCATCCCTCCCACCCCAGCCGTCACACACTGATTGATATTAGACTAAACTGGCCCAAGGGCTCCAAACTACTTAATTTCTAGTTATCTGGCTTGCAGCCACTGCCATGTATCCTCTGATCTTATTCATCTCTGCTTCAAACACAATAGGGGAATGATAGCTGAGTGAGTTGTGCACCCCGTCCTACACTGCGCCCTGAGGCTGGAGCCTCTCTCGTCTCTGCCTCTGCCCACCCACCAGATGCTTGGCAGAATAGGCAGCGAAGGTTAGTGGCTGTACAGCAAGGATCCCTTCCAAATAGCTGCAAAGGGAGAGGGTAATTGGAAGATGCACCACCTCCTCCTACAAGTGACTGGGGAAGATTGGTCTGTGATGCCCCAGCACAATGTCATTGCTGGAATTTCAGGAGGAATTTGCGACTATGAAGAGGGAAGGGAGTTGGGAAGTGGGAGCCCCTCCTTTATATAAGGTGGGTGGGTTATGTAAATTGGCAAAGCATGATGTGCAAAGAACAGCAACTCACAGCAATCAAACAAGAATCGTATTTACTAACTGGACTACTTTGTACCAGTGAAATGTGAGCTAGCTATACACGTCTGCAAGTTAATGCTACATACTTATGTTAGAATATGCAACAATTTTCATGCTTAAACTGTGTACATGCTAAGCGGCCACAAGATGGCACTGTGCATCTTGTTCATATGCATGTTAATGTTATGTGTTGTTAGACCGCTCTACTCTATTGCAGAAATGGGGGGGGGACAAGGCGTGTGTAGTGAGCTCTCTTCTTGCCCACCACTCGGGCGGAGCATTCTCCTCCACCCCCCCCTTCGTTATGCATACCAGTCCCCCCGACGTACTTCCTAGTATGGATGGTTGCAGTGGACTGTGTGTGCAGGTGCTGCCCAGCGAAGCACGTCCTTGATCGCGCGCCCGTGGCCAGGAGTGCTCTGCACAGGCGAACTATGCCACAAATATGTAGTGTGCCTGCGCAGAGTGCTCCCAGCTTTGGCCGCGTGATTAAGGACGCGTGCTGCTGCCGAGCAGCGCCTGCACAGTCCGCCACGACCATCGGGACCAGGAAGTAAGTTTGGGGGACCGGTACGCGGTAACGTAGCGGGACGGAGGGGAAAGGGGGGAGCGGTGGGCATGAGGAGAGCCCATACACAAGCTTGCTTCACCCGTTTTTATTTTTTTTATTTTTTTGCACTGAGAGAAAAAAGAAAACCTGAAGCAAAAATAATCTTATGAGATAATGAATTGTATGTGTAGTACAGATAACAAATAGAACATTAGTAGCAAATAAAAGTCTCATATTGTTTTCCAGTACAGAAAGAGTTAAAAAAAAAAAACTTCAGTTCTTATCTATGCAAAAGAGCTTCTCTGAGCTATTCAACCCACTGGGTCAAATACAGTCCTGTTTTCTGAAGCACTTAAACGGCCAAGAAAGAGTGAGAGACAGCTTGAGATAAGGTTTTACTGCAGGAAAGTTAAAAAGGACATTATTTCTGCTTGGTTTCATAGCTTAAAGAGACACTGAAGCGAAAAAAAAAAAAATATGATATAATGAATTGGTTGTGTACTATGAATAATTACTAGAAGATTAGCTGCAAAGAAAATATTCTCATATTTTTATTTTCAGGTATATAGTGTGTTTTCTAACATTGCATCATTCTATAATATGTGCAGATTACACAACACTCAGCATTCAAAATGATTATTTCAGAGCAGTCTGTGAACGAATGACCTCTCCTCTGGTAGATAAAAAGAAAACTGTTCACTTACAGTTGAGATAATAAAAGTCAGAAGACAGATAACAACTGGAGTTTCTTAAATCTTCCTGTACTGGAAACAATTACACTGATGTATCTGATCTTAATGTTTTATTTCTTAGCTGTATTACACATACAAATCATAATATCATAATTTTTTTTTCGCTTCAGTGTCTCTTTAAAAGACAGAAAGTGTTTTGCAAAATACGACAGAATGATGCAGTATTCTATTAAAAAAAAGCTATCTAACTGAAAATAAAAATATGACACTCTTTTCTTTGCTGCTAATGTTCTATTCATTATCTGAACAACACACACATTTCATTATAAGTTTTTTTTTTCACTTAAGGCTTGCTTTAAATTAAAATGCTTCAATAAAAAACAAGCAGTCTCAGTGTAGAGAAGAAAGAATATGTATAGAAGAAAGAAATAGAGAAAGAGAGGCAGGGAAAGAGAAGAGAAAAGAGAGAAATAAAGAGGGGGCAGGCTGGGCTGAGGGGGGGAGAGAGAGTCATTACAACATACAATTTTCTCCACTTATATCCATGATGAGATCACACACTATGATGCAGGTGCATATATTGTAGATCCACTATGCCATACATAGTGAGGGAGCTGTTTAGGATTTACATTTGCCTTGCACAGTGGCGTAGCTAAGGAGCTATGGGCCCCCGGTGAAAGTTTTACATGGGGCCCCCTCAAGCACTCTATACTTAACAATTGATACGGCGCACCAAAACCTGCCAAGGACAGCCACAGTGTCAGAGGGGCAAGAAGGGGATGGGGAACAGTTTGTTAATCATTATTATCATTCAAAACATCTATAGAAGTGATTATTACCAGCACAGGACCAACAGAGAGCTAATACTGTGATAGAGGGTGGACCCTTTGGGGCCCCTCTGACTCTGGCCCAAGGGCCCCGATGCGGTCGCAGCCTCTGCACCCCCTATTGCTACGCCCCTGGCCTTGCAGCGTTATTCTATCAGAGGACATCAAAGAGGTCTACACTATAGGAGGGACCGCATGTAGTTTAGATCGAGAGCCCTATATTTAAGAGGGGAGAACAATATTGTCTACCCAATTATACTCCTCTCATGCTGTAAAGCAGTGTTTCTCAACATTTTATTGGTATGTACCCCTTTTAAAACCATATACTCATGAAGTACCCCCTAGCATAGTAAACATTATCACAAGAACCCCTTGACAAATATATATTTAATCGTAGTACATTATAATTGGTTTTAAACCATTTCCAAGCTTTTACTATTGCTTTTAATTAGATGAATACTAATTTGGTGTTGTTTAAATAAGATTTATCATTTTCTAAAACTCTAAATTTGTTATTCTTGGTTAAGTATATCAAGCCTGAGTACCCCCTGGAACCCTCAGAAGTACCCCCTGGGGTATGCGAACCACAGGTTGAGAAACTATGCTTTAAAGGACTGTCTGCATGCACTACTGACCATTTTTTTTTGCTGTCTGTTTTCTTTTGTTGTTCTGTTTTTGTTTGCCAATATTTGCTTGTTATGTTGCCAATGCCATGAGTACCGCAATCAATTCTGTGTACGAAAACCAGTGTACTCTGCAAATAAAGCTCTGATTCTGATTGTAATAGAATCCTAAAAAGACTTGAACACATCATAAACCTCCGTACCACGATAAGATTTTGTCAAATTTAAGCAAAAATAACTTAATTGGCTTTATTGAATACTCCACAGCATTGCACTGTGGAGTATCCGATAACGCTTGTTTTGCTTGAATTTGACAAAATTTAGTCACCTTTGGAGGGCTAAGTACCACTACCTCCCTTTTAAAATGGATTTTAGTGTATATAATCCAGTTGTTAATTCTTCTGTTCCAAACATTTTCACTATGGCAAGTTCAGGTTGGTACCCCCTTGACCTAACCCAAGTACCCCTAGGGGTACACGTACCATGTGTTGAGAGCAGGGCTGTGGAGTCGGAGATGAGGAGTCGGAGTAGGAGCAATTTTGAGTACCTGGAGCTGGTGTCGGTGGTTTCATAAACTGAGCCGTCGGAGTCTGATGATTTTTGTACCGACTCCACAGCCCTGGTTGAGAGAGAACCTAGGCTCTACAAGGTACGTTTTTGAAGGTGGCCAACGATCCCAAAATCGCTGCTTCTAACACCACCCCTGGGTTACAGTGATCTCATTGATAGTTGCTGCTTCTGATAAGCGATATTGTGCAGTTGCTGTTGTGTCAGGGTGATGCTCAAGTAAAGCCTTTCTAACAAGCCCACTGTGCGTTCCCTGTGCAATTTATTCTTGTAATTTTTTTTTCTTTTTATTTGTTGTATTTCATTTGCATAGCAGACCTCAGGATTAAACGCTTCATCAGTCCAGCAATCAGTGCTCCTCTCTGAGGAGGCTATAATGGAAGGAAGGACACTTCATCTTGACATGTGTAATAAGCTCATCAATATTCAGCTGGAGACCAGAGCAGACAGGAATGCGCTGCTGCTTGGATGATGAGGAGACGGTGTCCACGTTACACAATACCACTTACTAACCGTTACACAACACTCTCCCCTCCATTACAGTGAAGCTGCCGGATGGATGATTGCAGAGGGTTGATGCTGAGACTTTATTCGCTATGAAATACAAAAGGCACTACTCCCAAATCTCAAAGATGAGACAGAGGGGCAGTGTTTCGTGAGCAGGGGCGCCTCTAGCCATTTTGTCACTCCAGGCGAGAAAACCTGTGGCGCCCCCCGACCCCATGGCACCCCCCACCCCCACACCATGAAAATAATCTTAATGCGGCAGCGTTTCACCCGGAAATAACCATAATACGGCAATGTTTCACCAGAAAATAATTGTAATGCGGCAGCGTTTCACCAGAATTTACTTATTGCTGCAGCATTTCACCAGAAAATACATGTAAGTAAGAAAATACATGTAAGGAAGAAGGCACACGGGGGGGGGGGGGGCATATGGAGGTATAGGGGGACAGAAGGAGGCACGAGGGTCAGATGAAGTTACAAAGGAGGACAGAATGAGGCACACAGGGGGACAGAATGAGGCACAACGGGGGACAAAAGGAGGCACAATGGGGGGCAGAATAAGGTACAAATAACAGAGAAGGCACAGGAGGACAGAAGGAGGTACACAGAGGGGCAGAAACAGGTACAGTAGGACAGAAGAAGGCATGAGGGCCAGAAGGAGGACAAAAGAGGACAGGAGGCACACGGGGACAGAAGGAGGCACAGAGTGGGGGAGAAGGAGACACAAAGTGGGGAAGGAGGCGGTACAATGGGGACAGATTAAGGCACAAAGGTGGACAAAAGGAGGCACAGGAGGAAAGAAGGAGACACAGGGGGATTCAAGGTGGCACACAGGGGATCAAAGGAGGCACAATGGGGGACAGACAAAAGCACAAATGGGGGCAGAAGGAAGCACAGGGAGACAATAGGAGGCACAAAGGGGGACAGAAGGAGACACAAAAGGGGGACAGAAGGAGACACAAAAGGGGGACAGAAGATGGCAGAGGGGGCTGTAAGGAGGCACAGGGAGCCAGAAGAAGCCAGAGGGGGACAGAAGCAGGGACAGAGAAAGGCGCAGGGGACAGAAGTGGCACATGGGGACTGAAGAGACAAAGGGAGGCACAGGAGGACAGAAGGAGGCAGAGTGGGAGTGAAGGTGGAAACGGGGGCAGAGGTAGCACCGGGTAACAAATAAAGACAAAGGGGACATAAGGAGGCAAATAGAGACAGAAGGAGGCACAAAGGGAAACAGAAGGATAGACGGGGTCAGACATGGCACAAGGGACTGATGGAGGCACAAGTAGACAGGAGGCACAAAAGGGACAGAAGGAGGCACAAAGAAGAAAGAAGCGCAGAGGTGGCAGCTGCCTGCAACTTGTGCTAAATAGATGCAGCAGAAGCAAGTAATAGAACACTCACGGGACGGGGCTTATACCAGGGTGGGGCTTAATTTGAAGGCGGGGCTTAATCCAGCAACATGGTGCCCCCCAGGACCAATGGCACTCCAGGCAATGGCCTGTACTGACTACGCCTAGAGGCGCCCCTGTTCCTGAGAGACATCCAGGCAAAACGTTCAGAAAGACCTCATGGACCTCGTTGAACAAATTCCTTTGAAGGTGCTAGGAACTATTAAGAGTAGATGGCACTGCCATTAAGAAATATGTGCGCACTCATTCATGTTGTTTGATCCACCATGAGCCTGCAAGTGTACCCATGAAAGCGCTGCATATAGAAATGGGCGGAAGGACCGACAATTGAATAACGGTAATTTTACCGATATTCTATTATTTGCTGTATTAGAATATCAGTAATTTTACTGATATGTCCTAACCTATTCTCACACAGAGCCCTACCTCTTAATGCCTAACACTAACCTCAACCCCTCCCCCCTTACGCCTAACCCTTAACTCCACCCGACACCTAACCTTTAAGACCCCCCCCACACACCTAACCCTTAAGGTTCCACCTCACGCCTAACCTTTAAGACCAATTAATGGTAAAATACCGCTCACCCCTGGTGAAGGACAGTGCTGGAACTAGGATCTGGATTCTAGACAGCAACTAAGAACAAACGAAAGGATTCTGCACTTGTCCAAATTGGTTCCACTTTATTCAGGATGTATCCAGCATCATATAAAAGCTTGCTGGATACGTCCTGAATAGAGTGGAACCAGTTTGGACAAGTGCAAATTCCTTTCATTTCTTCTTAACCAGTGGTGCTTCGCAAGATTTCGGATATCGGAACTACCCAGATAATCCGAACTTTTTCCACTATCCGAACTTTGAATAGCAATTCGGATATTTTTTAAAATCCGAATAGACTATCCGAAATCCGGGCGGATAGTTAGTTCAGATATCCGAGCAGAAGCCAAAATCACCTTCAATGGCAAAAATCCCTTTCGAAGAGGGGGGGGGGGGGAGAGAGAGAGAGAGAGAGAGAGAGAGAGAGACCTCCGAAAGTGTTTTTTGCCACTTGAAGAGACTTCTGGAAGCATTTTAAGCCATTTTCAGGTCACTTCTGGTTTTCTATCCAGATATCCGAATCCGGCCGGATGTTGGGTTCAGATATCCGAGTTTACTCGGATAGTAAAAATTTAGAGAAACCGAGAGCCCAATATAGTGTAGTATGTTATGTAAAAATAAAGTAAGGATAATCAGTGAGAAGAGTATACTCACAAGCGTGGGTTACCACATAAGCAACCACCGTATAAGCAGGTGAGGAGATTATACCTGTCCTCACTCAGGCCCGTTTCTAGGGTCGTGCGGCGCGCTGTTGGGAGAGGGGTACGATAATGGAGGGGGGAGCTGGAGCCGCGGGGAGGGCAGCCCTCCCTCTCCCTCCCTCTCCCGGGCCACCCTCCGTGCTCCCCCCTCAGATGTATAGTGAGCCGGCAGGAAGCGCTGTTTACAACTCACCTGCCTGGCACCAAGCGCCGCTCTCTCGCCGCCAGTCTCCTCTCTCTGTATACATGCTGATACACACGCTGCTTCCTGTTTAGCGGGAAGCAGCGTGTGTATCAGCATGTATACAGAGAGGAAAAGACCGGCGGCGATAGAGCAGCGCTTGGAGCTAGGCAGGTGAGTTGTAAACAGCGCTTCCTGCCGGCTCACTATACATCTGAGGGGGGAGCACGGAGGGCGCCCGGGAGAGGAGAGGGAGGGAGAGGGAGGGCTGCCCTCCCCGCGGCTCCGGCTCCCCCTTCCATTATAGGGGACAGCTACCTATCTAACCTATCCTGGGGGCAGCTACCTAATCTAACCTATGCTGGGGGGCAGCTACCTAATCTAACCTACGCTGGGGGGCAGCTACCTAATCTAACCTACGCTGGGGGGCACCTACCTATCTAACCTATACTGGGGAGCACCTATCTAATCTAACATACACTGGGGGGCAGCTACCTAATCTAACCTACACTGGGGGGCAGCTACCTAATCTAACCTACACTGGGGGGCAGCTACCTATCTAACCTACACTGGGGGGCAGCTACCTATCTAACCTATACTGGGGGGCAGCTACCTATCTAACCTATACTGGGGGGGCAGCTACCTATCTAACCTATACTGGGGGGGCAGCTACCTATCTAACCTATGCTGGGGGGGCAGCTACCTATCTAACCTATACTGGGGGCACTTATCTAACCTGTATTGGGGGCACCTACCTAGCTAGCCTATACAGGTGGCAACTATACTGGCTACCTTTATTGCAGGCACCTACCTAAATAACCTATACTGGGGGCACCTACCTATCTAACCTATGCTGGGGGCAACTATTCTGGCTACCTATATTAGAGGCACCCACCTAGCTAACCTGTACTGGGGCACCTACCTATCTAACTTATACCGGGGGCGCCTGCCTATCTAACCTATACTGGGGGCAACTATACTGGCTACCTATACTGGAGGCACCTACCTGGCTAACCTATAGCGGGGGCAACTATACTGGCTCACCTATGCCTGGCTACCTATACTGGGGTACCTATTCTTGGCTACCTATACTGGGGGGACCTATACTAAGTGCAACTAGACCCGGCTAACCTATACTGCGGGCACCCATACCTTGCTCGGGGAGGGGGGGGGGTGCGCAATTTTTACACCCTCGCCCTGGGTGCATTTTAGCCTACAAACTGCACTGCTCAGGGATAAGAAGTCGCTCTCTGTAGACCAGGGGTGGACACTGTATAGCAGTAGGAGAACAGAGGCGCCAGCTGGATAAAAATGGATAAAACCTTTAAAATTTGCTTGGAGGAAGTGGTGAACTTACCTCCATAAAGCAGACACGAAAGACAGTCTGAATAGTAGCAATCACATTTATCATATAGTACCCCAAAAAGTGCAGTGCAACGCGTTTTGCAGGCCAAGCCCGCTTCATCAGGCAATAAACGTGGGGACAAAACAAAATTTCGGCAATAGCAGGTTTTTGATGTACTATATGATAAATGTGATTGCTACTATTCAGACAGTCTTTCGTGTCTGCTTTATGCAGGTAAGACCACCACTTCCTCCAAGCAAATTTTAAAGGTTTTATCCATTTTTATCCTGCCGGCGCCTCTGCTCTCCTACTCGGATACTAAAAAGTTCGGATTCGGATATCCTATTTGGATCCGGATATCTGGGTATCCGGATCCAAATCAATTCGGATTTTAAAAAGGGGTATCTGAGCACCCCTGTTCTTAACCCTTAAGGACCCCCCCCCCCAACACACCTAACCCTTAAGACTCCCTACCCCCACTTGTAACCCTTAAGACACGTACGAGAGATAACGGCGCAGGAGACTTGGGCGCAGGATTCAGCCCAAGTTCCTATTACGGCCTATGGTGGCGCCGGCTGCGCCCAAATCTCCTGCACTGCTTTCAGCGTGTTCGCTTAAGACTCCCTCTCCAGTCTGAACCTTATCTGACTGCACGGGCAGCCAAATTTCCCCTCAATGCCGATATGCCCGCGGCACCCGATAAAGCCTGGCGTCCATTGACGCTAATGTAATTTATCCGCTATAAGGACAATGTTGGCGCCTGCTGTTAAATTTGGGTGCAGCACATTGGTGCGCTGCACCCAAATTTAACACCATGCGTCAGCATTCTCCTTATAGCGGATAAATTACATTAGTGGCACTGGCATACCAGCGCCCAAATCTACATCACATTGTGGGAGGGGTTTCTCCACAATATCAGCCACACAGACCCCCCCTGATGTTCTCTTCAAGAAAAGGTAAAGGTTTTTCATGGGGAAGGGGATATCAGCTACTGATTGGAATGAAGTTCACAACTGGGCTAAAGGTGCTCTTTTAAAGGGAACCTAAACTGAGAGGGATATGGATTTTTCCTTTTAAAATAAAACCAGTTGCCTGACTCTCCTGCTGATCCTGTGTCTCTAATACTTTCAGCCACAGCCCCTCAACAAGCATGCAGATCAGGTGCTCTGACTGAAGTCAGACTGGATTAGCTGCATGCTTGTTTCAGGTGTGTGATTCAAACACTACTGCAACCAAAGAAATCAGCAGGACTGACAGGCAGCTGGTATTGTTTAAAAGGAAGCATCCATATCCCTCTCAGTTAAAGTTCCCGTTAAAGTGGTCTGAAAGTCAGCATTTCTACTTTGCTCCTTACAGCTTTAAAGCTTCTATCCCAGAAAACATTTGTAGCAGAACATCATTGAAACAGTTAAACAGAGCACCTTGTCCTGCCATGGAAAAGTTATTTAGCTTGAGATCCGCATCCAGACCGGAGATAACAGTATCTTTGTTTACATTCTAGTGTTATTACAGTTGTGTGTAAACATCTGAAAACACTATTGTATTGAAAATTGGAACGTTATAGTTTTTGACATTTTTAAGGTTTTGTATTTACAAATTACTTGTTTTTGAAAATTAGGGTTTTGAAATGTATTGTTTTGAACATTATAAGGTTAGGAAGGAGGGGTTTAGGGTTAGGCATCAGGAAGGGGGGTTCTAGGGCTAGGCATCAAGAAGGAAGATTTATGGGTAAGGGCAGGAAGGGGGGGGGGTGTTAGGGTTAGGGGTCAGGAAGGCGGGTTTAAGGTTAGGCGCCAGGAAGGGAGGTTTTAGGGTTAGGAATCAGGAAGAGTGGGCTAGTAATAGGAATTAGGAAGGGGATCATCAAACGGATCATCAGGGGGTTCTGTATGGCTGATATTGTATTGAAACCCCTCCCAC
This sequence comes from Hyperolius riggenbachi, assembly GCF_040937935.1. NCBI lineage: Eukaryota > Metazoa > Chordata > Amphibia > Anura > Hyperoliidae > Hyperolius > Hyperolius riggenbachi. The sequence continues at coordinate 71,411,482 of NC_090649.1, read as the reverse complement.
AGTGTGATGTCAGGACCGTAGTCGGATATTTCTGTTTACAGCTGTTTCCAACTGCCACAAAAACAAGCAGCATCTCCTTCCACTGACATCACCTGTCAGCAGTAAAAATGTCAACAAGTGGTAAATGTCAGAATGTAAATCAGGGCGAGGAAAGATTTTATAATGGGCAAACACTGACTAAATCCTTTATACAAAATTATTGTAAAAATGAAGCACTTTTTTTATTACATTATTTTCACTGGAGTTCCTCTTTAAGTTGTAGTAAAATATCGTTAATCTATACACATATTTTATCACGATAATTTACACTATTTACACATTAAACATGAAGAATATATCGGTTGATATTAACGATAATTTTATTAACACAATTTTTTTCTTGCGCCCCTATTTCATGTACGCATTAGAATGGTTTAAATGCAGAGGATGTATACACAACCAGAGTGGTCACATGTTTTACATCAAAGTCAGCAATGACGGCGTTCATAATCTCTCAATGTATGTCCACTTTAAATTGCTTTTCCGTGCAGCCTTGACAACAATACTCTGGGGCATTACTGCCCTTAGACTGTCCAGAAATTACCAACTTGCCGCGGGAGTAGTAAATTGCACAGAGACTTTGTTTTCCATGTCCGGACTGATCCTTACACTGCTAGCAAACACTAACATTTCTAGCTGCTTAGAATACAGTGAAATAACTGTGTTTTATAAGCGCATCAAACAAAGTGATCAAGTTAAAATCATTTCTGCAATATAGAAAGATGAACTGAAAGCAGAGTTTTCTTGCAACACTAGTAGACCTAAGCCAGTTAATATAATAGGCTCTAAGTCTGTGTCGCGACCCCCCCTCCCCTACCGCCCCTGTGACCGCCACCACCGCCGCATAGTCAGCGCGCGTGCACCCTGTTCCCCTGTCCCAACAGCTGTCTGTGCTGCACGTGCGCAGTAGCGCAAACGCACAGATACAGGGATAGGGGACACAGCAACACTTGAGTTTTACTATATAGGATAAGTGGAACTTCCCTTTTTATAGGAACAGTCTAGTCAGAGGGAGGTGAAGGCTGCCTTGTTTCCCTTTAACCTCTTGTTTACCACGTCACGCCGATGGGCGTGGCCGCGGCGGCAGCCCCAGGCAGGGCCGGCCCGCTCATGAGGCGGGGTGAAACTTTTGCCTCAGGCGGCAAAATTCCAGGGGCGGCACCCGCCCGTCCGTGGGTGCGGGGAGCCGGCCGCCGAGCTGGAGGGGAAGCTGGCAGGACGGGGGTATTGGGCCTAGCGGCGGGGAGGGGGGTCGGACCCCCCCCCCTCCCTCGCCTGGGTCCCCCGTGCTCCGCTCCCCTCCAGCCTTAAATACAAGCAGCCGCTATGTGTAAGAGGCACGGGCGGGTAGGACTCACCTCTTCCTCGTTCCAAGCGTGCGCTCCACTGACGTCACTTCCTGCAGCGTTGCGGGAAGGCGGAAATTTTTTTTTTGCCTCAGGCGGCAAATAGTCTAGGGCCGGCCCTGGCCCCAGGACCGCCTAACACCGATTGACGTAAAGTCCTGGGGCTCTGTTTTGCAGGAGATCGCGCGCAGGCTGCGCACGCATCTCCTGCTTGGGGGGCGGAGCTCCGCCCCCGCCTTCAGTCTCCGAGCGGCTATTGCCGCTTGGGAGACTGTTAGACGCTGTGAACGCCGTCTATTTACATGTACAGCGCTGCGATCGGCAGCAGCGCTGTACTGGGGACAGCCGTGTCACACGGCTGTCCCCCTGTGGGACAAGAGAGCGATCGGCTCTCATAGGCAGAAGCCTATGACAGCCGATCGCCGTAATTGGCTGGCTGTAGGAAGGGAGGGAGGGAAGTCAATTAAAGAAACAGGGTTTTTTATAAAAAAAAACACAAACAATAATATTTATTAAAAAAAAATAAACATGGGGGGAGCGATCAGACCCCACCAACAGAGAACTCTGTTGGTGGGGATAAAAGGCGGGGGAATCACTTGTGTGCTGTGTTGCGCGGCCCTGCAGCTTGGCCTTAAAGCTGCAGTGGCCAATTTTACTAAAAATGGGCTGGTCACTAGGGAGGTTTAGCACTGCAGTCCTCAAGAGGTTAAAGCACACCTGGAGTGAGAGTAATATGGAGGCTGCTATATTTATTTCCTTGTAAACAATGCACATTGCCTGGCTGTCCTGCTGATCATCTGCCTCTATAGGTGGCCATACATCAGGTGACTTGGTGGCTGATCGACCACAAGATTCGATTATTAACAAATTAAATATGAAAATCGGTGAAAATCGGTGCCGCCTGGTGCATGCCTGCCCGACAATGCGACCAAATTCGTTGCATAATTTTCATGCACGCTGCAAGGTATTGGGCCGACTTGCTTGATCGGGTGTGCGGCGGGAACAGCGTGCAATTTCGTTATGATGGATGACCACGACAAAACCCCGTCGCTGTCCCCCAATGAAAAGTTCCCCCCCCCCCCGTGCCCAGTGTAAAGTATACATTACCTGTCCGTGGCCTGTGCTTGTCCCTCCACTGCTCCAGACGCACTCCACTGTCCATACACACATGTCCCACATGGTTTCCTAAAAAGGGGCGCAGGTGTGATGTCACAAACGTGCGCCCTTACTAGGAAACCACGTGGGGCGCGCTTGTATGCAGTGGAGACTGTGGAGGAGTCCCAGAAGCAGCGGGGGACAAGCGGAGGCCGCGGACAGATAATGTATACATTACATGGGGCACATTTTTAATTAGGGGATAGCGGCGAGGAGGCGGATGCGGTGGGCTCGGCCGATTCCACATTCATTTCAGCATGAAATTGATTGGGAATCGGCTTGCGGTGTATGGCCAGCTGACAGATCTCTCTCTAATCAGATTCGATTAGAGAGAGATTTGTCACTTGGTCGAATCTGCCCATCATCACTAGATGTATGGCCACCTCAATACTTTTATCCATAGTTCCTGAACAAGCATGCAGATAAGGTGCTCTGACTTAAGGCTCATACACACATCAGACTATAGTCTTTGGAAAAGGCAAGATCACAGAACAATCTTACCCCATTCCATGTAATATGAGAGCCATACTCTACACAGTCTATTCTATGGAGCTGCACTCCCCATCAGACAGAAATCTGTGCAAGATGCTGCACACAAAGATGCTGTACACATGCAACAGATCAGTATCTGCAGAAGATCTGTACATGGAATGGGGTAAAATTTGTCCGTGATCTTTCATTTTCCAAAGACTATGGTCTGATGTGTGTATGCACCCTAAAAGAGAGTCTGAAGTGTAATTTAAAAAAAAAAAAAAAGATACTCACCTAAGTAGAGGGAGGGCTCTGGGTCCTATATATAGAGCCTTCCCATTCCTCCTACAGTGTCCGCATTCCAGCGCTCGATTCCCTATTAGCAGTCTCTGACCGATGGGTTCTGTGGTCTTCGGGAGTGCAAGTCCTCCGTACTGCACTCTCTCGCCCACTCGTGCATGTGCAGTATGGAGGACTCGGGCTCCTGAAGAATTCCAAAGTACCTCGCGGCGGGAGATTTGTATGGGGGAGCCAGCGCAGGAACGAGGGGACCATGAGAGGAACAGTGAGGCTCTATAGGACCCAGAGCCTCCCCCCTCCTTAGATAAATATCTTTTTTTATTATTATTTTGGCCCCAGATTCTCTTTAAAGGACAACTGTAGTGAGCGGCATATGGAGGCTGCCATATTTTTTTTTTTCGTTTTAAGCAATACCAGTTGCATGGCAGCCCTGCTGATCTGTTTGGCTGCAGTAGTGTCTGAATAGCACCAGAAACAAGCATGCAGCTAATCTTGTCAGGTCTGACAATAATGTCAGAAACACCTGATCTGCGGCATGCTTGTTCAGGGGCTATGGCTAAAAGTATTAGAGGCAGAGGATCAGAAAGACAGCCAATATGGCAGCCTCCATGTACCTCTCTTTTCAGTTGTCCTTTAAGTCTGGCTGGATTAGCTACATGCTTGTTTCAGATGTGTGATTTTGACACTACTAACCAGAAAGATGAATAGGGCTGCCAGGCAACTGGCATAAATTAAAAGGATTAAAATATATGCCTCTCACTTCAGTGTCCTGTGAAGTCAGGGTACAGATTTCATTGCAGAGATAAACAAACATATAATAAGCTACAGAGCGATCTCTCCACCCTCAGGCTATGTTTACAATGGGCACTGCGTGTGTTCCCTGTGACAGCAGGAAAGTAATAGATTGGGAAAGTGCTGCCACACATTATCTGCACGTTGTGTCATATGCAGTGAAGCATACAGTCAATAAAAATATGCTTCACTGTAACTGTCAACGCGTGTTCGCCGAATCGCCACACGCCATTATACCGCAATACACTTGCCCCACTGTGAACATCCCATAGTTGCTGCATTGCAAAGTGGCCTTAATACCGCATCACAACGCTGTACTGTAAATGGCGGTTTTCGCTAGAGTCAGCATAGCTCCCAATTGTCCATATTTTTTTGAAAGGGGGGGGGGGGCATTGCTCTCTTAGAACCCTCCCCTAACCCTCTTCTTGCCACTCTGTGACTGTATTTAGAGGATAACTGAAGTGAAAAGAAATGGGAGGCTGCCATATTTATTTCCTGTTAAATAATACCAGTTGCCTGGCAGCCCTGCTAATCTATTTAGCTGCAGTAGTGTCTGAATCACACCAGAAACAAACATGCAGCTAATCCAGTCAGACTTCAGTCAGAAACAGCTGTTCTGCTGCAACTTGTTCAGGGGCTATGGCTAAAGGTTTTAGAGGCAGAGGATCAGCAGGGCTGCCAGGCAACTGGTATTGCTTAAAGGGAACCTTAACTGAGAGTGATATGGATGTTTCCTGTTAAACAATACCAGTTGCCTGGCAGTCCAGCTGATCTCTGTGGCTGCAATAGTGGCTTAATCACACCCTGAAACAAGCATGCAGCTAATCCAGTCTGACTTCAGTCAGAGCACCTGATCTGCATGCTTGTTCAGGGGCTGTGGCTAAAAGTATTAGAGACACAGGATCAGCAGGAGAGTCAGGCTGGATTCACAGTGATCTGTTGTATAACACATGCCTTATAATGAGTGTGAACTGCAATGGAGACTGGACATAGACTCCAATACAGAGCCTGCATGCAGAGAGTTAGAATAACGTAATCAGTTACAACGCACCACTGTGAACAGGCCCATATAATATTATGGGCAGTGAGTTGTCATGCAGAATTATTCTGCAACGCAAGTGATCACTGTGAACTAGCACTCAGGCAACTGGTATTATTTTAAAAGGAAAAATCCATATCCTTCTCAGTTTAGGTTCCCTTTAAAATGAAATTAACAAGGCAGCCTTCATATCCATCTCGCTTCAGTTGTCCTTTAAAGGGGAACTGAAGTAAGAGGTATACGGAGGCTGCCATATTTATTTCCTTTTAATAGACCTGCTGGTCTATTTCTCTGCAGTAGTATCTGAATAACACCAGAAACAAGCATGCAGCTAGTCTTGTCAGATCTGACTTTAAAGTATGACACACCTGATCTGCTGCATGCTTGTTCAGGGGCTATGGCTAATAGTATTAGAGGCAGAGGATCAGCAGGGCTGCCAGGCAACTGGTATTGCTTAAAAGGAAATAAACATGGCAGCCTCCATATACCTCTCTCTTCAGTTCCGCTTTAAACACAATGGCAATGATCAATGTGGCCAGTGCAATGAACACAATTACACTTGCACACATTACTTCCTGTTCGTGTACTATTAGTACACGGCAGTAAGAAAATGCATGAGAACATCTTGTGGCCAAATAGTAAAATTACACCTAAAAAAATTTTTTTATATATAAATACAACAATATTTTCCATTAAAATCAACCCCTTACCCACCTCTCTATCCCATAGTTGATATATATATACACACATACATACACACACACATATATATATGTGGACGCAAAACAGAAAAAAAAATACACTTTTATTTCCTAATAAAATATTGTCGGCATACATTATACTAGGGAAATATTTTAAACGTTGCAATAACCGGGACAAATGGGCAAATAAAATGTATGGCTTTTATCCACAGTAGCACGTTTTATTTGAAAACTATTATGGCCGAACATTGAGAAATAGTTGTTTTTTTTTATTTTTTTCTTATTATTCCCGTTAAAATGCATTTAGAATAAAATAATTATTAGCAAAATGTAACACCCACAGAAAGCCTAATTGGTGGCGAAAAAAAAAAGATATAGATCATTTTGTTGTGACAATTAGCTATAAAGTTATTGGCAAATGAATGGGAGGAGCGCTGACAGGTGAAAATTGCTCTTGTCTAGAAGGGAAAAAAACCCTTAGTAGGGAAGTGGTTAAACTGTGTTTATTTATTTATCATAACGCCAGTGAGGTTAAAAGGGTACTTCGGATAATGTTAACCATGCCAAGGTTCTTTTCAAATGTATATTAACATGCCAAGGGCTACTTTATGGACACAAGCTTCGGGAGGGAGTACATACCAATAAAATGTTGAGAAAAACTGGTTTAGAGCAATTCCTCTCACCTTTAAAAGGAACCCAAGGTGAGAAACCTTTGAAGGCTGCCATATTTATTTCCTACCAAACAATACCAGTTGCTTGGCAGTCGTAGTGTCTGAATCTCACAGCTGAACAAGCATGCAGCAAATCCAGCTTGTCAAAAATATCTGATCTGCATGCTTGTTCAGGGTCTATGGCTAAATGTATTTGAGGCAGAGGATCAGCAGGACACCCAGGCAATGAGCATTGTTTAAAACGAAATAAATATGTTAGCCTCCATATTCCTCTCCCTTCAGGTGTCCCTTTAAAGAGACACTGAAGGGGAAAAAATTATGATATTATGATTTGTATGTGTAGTACAGCTAAGAAAAAAAACATTAAGATCAGATACATCAGTCTAAATGTTTCCAGTACAGGAAGATTTAATAAACTCCAGTTGTTATCGCTATACAAAAAAGCCATTAAGCTCTACGACTTTCAAAGTCGTGGAGAGGGCTGTTTTCTGACTTTTATTATCTCAACTGTTAGTTAATTTTTTACTTTTTCTCTGCCAGAGGAGAGGTCATTAGTTCACAGACTGCTCTGAAAGAATCATTTTGAATGCTGAGTGTTGTGTAATCTGCACATATTAGAGAATGATGCAATGTTAGAAAAAACACTATATACCTGAAAATAAAAATATGATAATATTTTCTTTGCTGCTAATCTTCTAGTAATTATTCATAGTACACAACCAATTCATTATATCATATATATTTTTTCGCTTCAGTGTCTCTTTAAGGCAGCATTTCTCAACCTTCTTACCCTGGAGGAACCTTGCAAACAATTTTTTGATCTCGAGGAACCCCTGCATTTATTTTGCAGGAGGCATGCTCTTTAAAAGGAGGGGAGGCTGTTTATTTTACTACCCCCTATTACACTGCCACTTACTATACTGTCTCCTTATTCTAGTGTTTTTTGAATGTGCTCATTATTATTCTTGTTACAGTACCCCCTATAATAATTTGCCCTATTATACTTCCACCACGATGGGGGCAAAATGCCAAGGAACCCCTGCAGGGCACTCAAGGAACCCTGGTTGAGAAAGCCTGATTTAAGGTATATGGGGTTAGGGGTGTGGCTGGAGGTGTGGTGGGGGTGTGTCTTAAAGGGGCACTATGGCGAAAAATTTTAAAATGTAAAATATGTGCAAAGATATACAAATAAGAGGTACGTTTTTTTCCAGAGTAAAATGAGCCATAAATTACTTTTCTCCTATGTTGCTGTCACTTACAGTAGGCAGTAGAAATCTGACAGAAGCGACAGGTTTTGGATTAGTCCATCTCTTCAAGGGGGATTCTCAGGGATTTATTTATTTTCAAAAGCACTTAGTGCTCTGTCCAACTGTGTTCCTCTTTCTCATGTCAAAAAGTTGGGAGGTGTAGAGATAGCATAGAAAAATAAATGAATGAACTGTACCTGGGAAAGATGTCCCGGAGTCTTTACATGATCAGGATAAGCAGGATCTCCTCCTCTGGCTGATCTGTGCTAGTCTGAGAAACAGCAGTCAGCTATCACTCCTCTTCCTCCCATGTACAGTGAGGCCGGGTTATAGAGATGCAGTCTCCTCGTCCTGTGTGATTGCCAGCAGCCCCCCAGCCCTTATATAGCACTCAGTCCCAGACAGAGTGAGAACTCCACCACTGTGCTGCTCAATGACTCCTGTGGGAAAGAGGACTTGTCATTGTTTGTTGGGTATTCAGCAGCAGCAGGCAGACCAATGGCTGGACAGATGTGAGTCAGGGAGGGGCAAGCACATGTGATGTACACACACAGCAGCTGGGGGACTGGAGGAAGAGGACAGACAGGGGGCTGCTGTGGGCTGCAGTCTGCTACCTGCACTGTATGGATCTCACAAGATGTATTCCGAGGACGATCCAGGAAGCCAGACTGCTCCGGCCGTCACGCCAACTACAATCCATTCATGGATTATAATGCATGTCTGTGCGATACGCTTCATTAGCACAGAGCGCTGGGCAGCAGTCCAGGGACCCACACGTAATGAAAAGGCTCTCTGGTTATTATAGGCAGGGTACATTTAGGTGCTGATGGTTTTGCACTTTTGAAGCAATTAATTTGGGTGAGAGGCACCAGCTTTTTCAAAGTGATAAAATATCTTGATGAGCAGGCTAGATTCACACTGGAAGTCGCGTTTTACATCTTGTAACACCAGAATTGCAATAGATGGGAAAAGTCAAAATGTTTGCGATGCATACTGTGAAGCATGGAGTACATAAAAAGTATGCTCAAAGGACACACGAGGTGACGTGTGACATGATGATATAGACGTGTATGTACAGTGCCAAGCACACAAATAACTATGCTGTGTCCTTTTTTTTCTCTTTCTCTGCCTGAAAGAATTAAGCATCAGGTATGCAAGTGACACTTTCTGTCCTGGTTCGGACTGGGTCAGACTATAGCGGAACTCTAAGGCCCCTTTTACACTTAAAGAGGAATTCCAGTGAAAATAATGTAATAAAAAAGTGCTTCATTTTTACAATAATTATGTATACATGGTTGAGTCAGTATTTGCCCATTGTAAAATCTTTCCTCTCCATGATTAACATTCTGACATTTATCACATGGTGACATTTTTACTGCTGGCAGGTGATGTCAGTGGAAGGAGATGCTGCTTGCTTTTTTGACAGTTGGAAACAGCTGTAAACAGCTGTTATTTCCCACAATGCAATGAGGTTCACAGACAGGAAACTGTCAGGATTATGGTCCTGACATCACACTGGGAGGGGTTTCACCACAATATCAAAAGGAAAAGATTCAGGGCCCGTTTCCATTATCGCGAATTCGTATGGGCAATACAAGTGGATGGGACTGTTTCCACTTGTCAGGAGTTCTGAGCATTTTTCTGTACAGAAAAAAATCTGCACAGCAGAGCCATCAGAATTCGCATACCGCTATGCGAATCGCATACAAGGGACCTGATTCACAAAGCGCTGCAAACTGTTTGCACGCCAGTGAAAAGCCCTTTATCACGACTAAACTCAGTTTAGGCATGATAAGAAGAAACTCGCGCGAAATTCCCGCAGCAAAGTTTTGCGCGCACAAGCGCACAGCACGATGCGTGCGGTGCGCCCATTAAACCCTATGGGCGCTGCGCGCGGAATTGCGGGATTGCGCGCGCAAAACTTTGCGCGCGGGAGTTTGCGCGCAATCACCACCACAAAGCGGTGCTAACTCAGCGGTGCAAAGGTTATCACGCCTAAAGTCTTTTAGGCGTAATAACTTGGTTATCACCGCTTTGTGAATCAGGCCCAATGTATTTAATAGGAAATTCGCATGCGGTTTTTGGTATGCAAATTTTCATGCGAATTTGCATACGATTTCACAAAGAAACAATGGAAAAGCACACAGGCACTGCCATGGTTAAATTCGCATACATAGTCATCCATGCGAAATCGTATGCGAATTCGCATGAGAATTCACATACATCCGCATGCGAAATTTGCATCCGCATGCAAAAAAATTTCCGCCGCGATTCCTACCGCACAACAGGCCCTTATCTTTGAAAAGGGGGTATCAGCTACTGATTAGGATCAAGTTCGGTTCTTGGTTACGGTTTCTCTTTAACCACTTGAGGACTGTAGTGTTAAAGGGAACCTAAACTGAGGGGGATATGGATGTGTAATTTTAAACCATACCAGTTGCCTGACTCTCCAGCTGATCTCTAGTGGCTGAATCACAGACCTGAAACAAGCATGCAGCTAATCCAGTCCGACTTCAGTCAGAGCATCTGATCTGCATGCTTGTTCAGGGGCTCTGGCTGGAATTATTAGAGACACATGATCACTCAGCAGGAGAGTCAGGCAACTGGTATAATATAGAAAGGTAAAATCCATATCCTTCTCAGTTTAAGTTCCCTTTAAACACCCCTGAAGACCAGGCCATTTTTAGTGAAATTGGTCACTGCAGGGCCGCACAACTCAGCACACAAGTGATTCCCCCCCCGCCTTTCTCCCCACCAACAGAGCTCTCTGTTGGTGGGGTCTGATTCCCCCCAGTGTTTCTTTTTTTAATTAAATATTTATGAACTTAGATTGCAGCGCTGTATGGCAATCGCCGCTGGGAGACTGCCAAAAGACTTCAATCTCTGTTGGGAGACTGAAGGCAGAACGGAGCACCAAGCAGAGATGCACGTGCATCAGCGCGCGCAATCTCTAGCAAAACAGGCCTGCAGGACCTTAAGCCAATCGGCGTTAGGTGGTCCTGGGGCTGCCGCCGCGTCCATGCCCATCGGTGTGACGCGGTCGGCAAGTACCCCTTGAACACCAGAGCAATTTTCACCTTTGAGTGCTCCATCCATTCATTCGTCTATAACTTTATTATTAAATATCGCAATGAAATGAACTATATCTTGTTTTTTTCGCCACCAATTAGGCTTTCTTTAGGTGGGACATTATGCCAAGAATTATTTTTTTCTAAATGTGTTTTAATGGGAGAATAGGAAAAAATGTGGGAAAAAAATATTATTGTAAAGTTTTCAGCCATTATAGTTTTTAAATAATGCATGCTACTGTAATTAAAACCCATGAAATGTATTTGCCCATTTGTCCGGTTATAAAACTGTTTAAATTATGTCCTTATCACATGTTTGGTGCCAATATTTTATTTGGAAATAAGGGTGCATTTGTTTCAGTTTTGCATCCATCCCTAATTACAAGCCCGTAGTTTATAAAGTAAGCTTGTTATACACTTGTGACATAAATATTTAAAAAGTTCAGTCCCTAAGGTAACTATTTATGTTTTTTTTATTGCATTTTTTTTTTTAAATTACAAAAATAAAAATTGGGGAGTGTGGGAGGTAATGAGTTAATTTATTGTGTAAAACAATGTATTTGTATGTGTAAAATGCTTTAGGGTGTAGTTTACTATTTGGACACAAGATGGCCACAGTGAGTCTGTTTACATGCGACCTGTAAGCGTCCGGAAGGACGCTTACAGGAAGCAGTAGGAGGCTGGGAGAATCACAATTATCGCGCTGTTTCTAATAGAAGCAACGGATCATTGCGGGGCTTAGATCAACGAACGGGAATGGATTTTCCCGTTCAATGATCTCCGGGCGAGCGGGCGGCGGCGTGCATGAGCGGCGGGAACGCGCGCACGAGTGGCGGGAGGGCGGGCATCGGCGGTAGCGCGGAAGGTACGGATTTCTCCGTCCCTGGTTTTTTAGGGGGGGAAAAAGGGACGGAGAAACTTGTACCGCCGGGGGTAAAGTGGTTAAAGGTGCATACGCACGCACTACAGAAGCCAACGACGGGTCCGTCAGACTCTCCCGCTAGGCGGACTTTCAGCAGACAGTAGTGCTGAGCGGATCGTTTAGGAATAGCCTTATCATTCCGCCGACTGTATACACACGCTGTACTGTCTGCTGAAAGTCCACCTGTGGGTGTCGTTGGCTTCTGTAGTGCGTGTATACGCACCTTTAGTGTAAAACAACCCTCACTGATAAGGAATTACAACCATAAAACACTTTCCTTTTTTTAGAGAGTAAATTGGCCAGTCATTGACTACTGACCAATCAAAATTGTATGTTTGTACACACCCTTAGGGCCCATTCACACCTGAGCGGGAATCGCACGATTCCCGCTAATGGCAAACCGCTAGCGGTCTTCTAAAAAACGCTACACATTGTAGCAAGTGGCAGTGTTCTCACTGCCGCGTTTGTGGCCGCGTTTGTGGCTAGCGATGCATGCAGCGGTTTGCAGGTGATTTGCGTTTCGCGATTAGCGATTGTGATTAGCGTGCAAAGCACGCTAATCGCGATAGCTCAAAAGCCGCCGCAGTGTCCAGTGATTTTCTGCTTTAATTGCGGGCGTTTTGCGATTATAAGTGTGAACGGGCCCTTATGCTTATGAGGCTTTAGTAGTAATTGGCACTTTAGAAGTCAGGATGTTTTACTGAGTTTGGCTGCTGGGGGGATAAATACAGTACAGCAATTCTTATGGCCGCTTGTTTTCCTCCCATCGCTCGTGATCCTGCTTATTACATAAGGGGAAGCCTGTGACTGCCAGCGGCATCTCTTAATCACCATGCAATAACTCACTGCTAGTGTGATTAATTGGGGTTAACGGAGTGACAGACATCTCTCGAGTGCAAGCAGGGCCGGATTTGTATGCTTTACCGCCCAAGGCCACTGTCAGCAGCCGCCCCCTTCAGTATAGGTAGCCAGATGACCCCTCCAGTGTAGGTAGCCTAATAACCCCTTCCAGCTAGTAGAAGAAGCCAGATGACCCTCCCCCTTACGAATAAATAGCCCGATTACCCCCTCCCTCCAGTATAGGTAGCCAGGGGATCCTTCCCCCCAGTACAGCTTTCTGCCCACCCGCCCTTGATCCTGTGGTGCCCTAGGCCATGGCCTATTTGGCCTTGCCTTAAATCCGGCCCTGAGTGTAAGGAATATGTTTGTCCTGATGGGAAGAAAATGCTAGTGCTACAACTGCTTTAAAGCAAACCTGGACTGAAATGTAAAATACAAAATAGACATATATACGTCATACTTACCTCTTGCGTAGTCTACTCATCAATCTCTTTATCCTCTCCCGGGGCCTGTTTGTCCACTGTGATTGATAGAATACTCCATCCTTCATTTTGAAAATGGCCATTACCCCATAACAGCTTTTTGGTCAGCACACTGTTGAACTGTAATATCGCTCATTGGGAAACATAAACATTACCTTGCACATTAGTTGTCCTTTCAACTATAACTGACAGCAACTGATATATAACTGACAGCAACTGATATGTTTCAGTTCTGACAAGGAACTGACCGTAGGTAAGTATGTAACATTAATTTGCAGGTACATCATGTGTTTATTTATAATCATTTTACTTGGTTCTGTCACAGGCCCCCTAGTGGCCGGACTGCTCAATGCCTCCCTGTAACGTGCAGTGCACGCAGATTTGCACTGAATGCAGAATGTCACTTAATGTAGAAATACTGAAGACCAAACCAGGGATAAGGTGAAATAAAGTAATGGTTTATTTACAAGGACAGGATATATATACACACACACACACACACACACAAGTGATGCTGCAATTGGTGCATGAACGTAAATACAAGTGAACTGTACAAGTAGCAATATGATTGCAAACTGGCAATACGGTTGCAGGCAAATGTCTTACGATCAGACATACACAAACCAAATATAATATATACAGTGTGCACACAGTGAACCCCAGACCCTGTCTAACTAAGCTAACTAATATATATATATATATATATATATATATATATATATATATATATATATATATATATATATATATATATATATATATATATATATATATATATATATATATATATATATATATATATATATATATATATATATATATATATATATATATATATATATATATATATATATACACAGGATAATATACAATCAAGCGCAGGACATATGCAGCAGGCAATAGGTTAGTCAACAAGCCGAGATCAGATACCAGGACATCAAGTAATACAATCAGTGAGCAGAAGAATAGTCAGACAAAGCCAATATCATAATCCAGGGAGTCAAACAATCAGGTAACAGACAGACAGGTAACAGGTAACAGGACAAGTGACCAGAACACAGGCTCTAGGGCTATCCACATCAATGAACTAGCAACAGTGTTCTGTTGTAGCTGGACTTATATACTCTGCAGGATGGTCATGTGACCTCTTCCAAGGCTGCAGAGACACAGTTCTTGAATACAGAGACCTCTGCTGGTGGGCAGAGGGAACTTCAGGAGGAATGTAAAATGTTCTTGAAATGAGAGGGGACATCTGCTGGTGAACAGAGGAAGTCCATACAGTTCACAAACGTCACCAGCAGGAACAGATCGTAACAGTACCCCCCCCTTGAGGAGCGGCCTCAGGACGCTCCACCAGGCTACCAATTCACATCCACCTGGGTCCCAAGAAACATTGGGCGAAAAGGCAGACAGCAGACCGGAGACCGTCAGGCAACTAGGCAAGATGCACAGCAGTCTGAAGAACATCAGGAAGGACCAGTAATCGGATGTCATCAGGAACGGCAGCAGGCAGAACCAGGAACCAGATATCATCAGGAAGGGCAGCAGGCAGAACCAGGAACTGGATGTCATCAGGAAAGACAGCAGGCAGGACCAGGAACCAGATGTCATCAGGAACGGAAGCAGGCAGGACCAGGAACCAGATATCAGGAGAGGCAGCAGGCAGAACCAGGAAGCAGATGTCATCAAGCAGGGCAGTGGACTAGACACCAGCAGGAAGGACAGCATGTACACAAGTCTCCAGCAAAACAGCTCAATAGTATACCCCCTCCAGGACAATAGATTTGGCTTTAGCAGAGGTCTGCAAAACTGAGGTCTCTTGTCAGAAGTCTGTAGGAGCTGAGGAACAACAAAAGTATGAGGGTGGGCATCAACAAAAGTCTTTAGAGGGTGGGCATCAGACAAGGTAGCAACAGGCTGGGTAGTTTCAGAGAGGGTGGCAACAGGCTGGCTGGTTTCAGGCAGGGTGGCAACAGGCTGGCTGGCTTCAGGCAGGGTGGCAACAGGCTGGCTGGCTTCAGGCAGGGTGGCAACAGGCTGGCTGGCTTCAGGCAGGGTGGCAACAGGCTGGCTGGCTTCAGGCAGGGTGGCAACAGGCTGGCTGGCTTCAGGCAGGGTGGCAACAGGCTGGCTGGCTGGCTTCAGGCAGGGTGGCAACAGGCTGGCTAGCTTCAGGCAGGGTGGCAACAGGCTGGCTAGCTTCAGGCAGGGTGGCAACAGGCTGGCTAGCTTCAGGCAGGGTGGCAACAGGCTGGCTAGCTTCAGGCAGGGTGGCAACAGGCTGGCTAGCTTCAGGCAGGGTGGCAACAGGCTGGCTAGCTTCAGGCAGGGTGGCAACAGGCTGGCTGGCTTCAGGGGTCTGGACCATTAGCTGAGCACCTTGCTGGGCCGTTGGCTGAGCACCTGGCTGGACCGTTGGCTGAGCACCTGGCTGGACCGTTGGCTGAGCACCTGGATGGACCGTTGGCTGAGCACCTGGATGGACCGTTGGCTGAGCACCTGGCTGGACCGTTGGTACACACCCCAATACAGTCTGTGCAAGCTGAAACATATCCTGTGCGGGCTGGAGCAAAACCTGTGCGGGCTGAAGCAAAGTCTGTGCGGGCTGAAGCAAAACCTGTGCGGGCTGAAGCAAAACCTGTGCGGGCTGAAGCAAAACCTGTGCGGGCTGAAGCAAACCTTCCTGTCAGGGGCCTGAATGGAGAAACAGGGTTTGACCACAGTTTGCAGCATACAGACACTGGAACCATGAATTAAGGTGCAAAAATAATGATTTATTAAGAACCAAATCATGCAAATAACATACAACCATATGCAAACAATATATACAGTGAATCTCCCGCAAACCAAACAAAACAGTGTGCACACATAAACCAAAACCCTGACTATCTATCTAACTACAAACGGCATGCAGGAGATATATATGTACAAGCAAATATATATACAATAACGCGGTATCAAAGGGAGCAGGCAAAGACAGGTCAAAACGGAATAACAGAGTCAGCAACGGGTAATCAGATACAAGCAAGGTACAAAGGAATAGACAGAAGCAGAGTCAGGACTAGCAGAGGTTCAGCAGCAGGTAATCAGATCACAGAGCAGGTACAGGAAACCAGGTATCAAACAACAGAGGTGACCAGAGACTCAGACCTGTAGAAAGGAAGTTCTGGCAATGACTTGCAGGAAGAGGCAGACTTATATAGTCCATGTAATAGGAAGCATCTGGTGGTAATTGCTCAGAGACACATTAGAGGCCTCTGCAGGCCATACAAAGAACTGCAAGTCCTTAAATGTGATGATAAACCACCTGCTGGTGGATAGTGGAAGTCCAGGGCAGTCCAACTCAATACCACCACCAGCAGGCAGGAGATGATACAATATGAATCGTAACAGTACCCCCCCCCTGAAGGAGCGGCCTCAGGACGCTCCACAGTGTCTTTAGAAAATGTCCACCAGGGTCCCACAAGAGGGCAGACAACCCAAACATTGGCCAGGTGGGTCGCAGAGGCCAAGCTTGGGAGGGCAGGGAGGGAAAACACTTTGAAAACTTGGTCTTTGGATGTTGTAACATAAGCTGTAAACGTCCAAGCAGGATGGCAAGTTGGATAAAAGACTGTACAACATCAGGCAGGACCCAGAAAGCAGCAACAAATACAGGAGGCAGTAAAAGGCAAACCTGGGTGGGCAGGGAGGGAAATAATGCCAACCAAATCCAGACCAGCATCTTTTGGACAGAGAGCAATTTAGAAAACAGGATCTCAGGAAACTGGAGGATATCAGACAAGGTATCAGGCTGGACCGGAGACTGGCAGGCATAAGGCTTGGCAGGAGACTGGACAGGACCATTAGGCTGAGCAGGAGACTGACAGGTATCATCAGGCTTGACAGGAAACTGGACAGGATCTTCAGACTGAGCAGGCGACTGGACAGGATCATCAGGCTGAGCAGAAGGCTGGACAGGATCATCAGGCTGAGCAGAAGGCTGGACAGGATCATCAGGCTGAGCAGAAGGCTGGACAGGATCATCAGGCTGAGCAGAAGGCTGGACAGGATCGTCAGGCTGAGCAGAAGGCTGGACAGGATCGTCAGGCTGAGCAGAAGGCTGGACAGGATCGTCAGGCTGAGCAGAAGGCTGGACAGGATCGTCAGGCTGAGCAGAAGGCTGGACAGGATCGTCAGGCTGAGCAGAAGGCTGGACAGGATCGTCAGGCTGAGCAGAAGGCTGGACAGGATCAGGCTGAACGGGAAACTGGCAGGCACCAACAGACTTGGCAGGAGATTGGCAGGCATCATCAGGCTGAGCAGGAAACTGGACAGGAACAGGCTTAACAGCAGACTGGACAGGATCATCAGTCTTGGCAGGAAAATGAGCAAGATCAGGCTGAACAGGAGACTGGCAGGCACCAACAGGCTTGGCAGGAAACTGGCATGCATCATCAGGCTGAGGAGGAGACTGGACAGGATCAGAGTGGACAACAGGTTGGCAGGTCTCAGACAGAGCAGGAAACTGGCAGACATCAGGCGCTGCAGCAGGCTTGGTACCAACAGGGCAGACAGCAGTCTTGGAAGCATCAGGAGCGTTGATAACAGGAGTCTCTAGTGGCTGGGCAGCAGCAGACATCTGTGGAGGCTGGGCAGCAGCAGACATCTGTGGAGGCTGGGCAGCAGCAGAAATCTGTGGAGGCTGGGCAGCAGCAGAAATCTGTGGAGGCTGGGCAGCAGCAGAAATCTGTGGAGGCTGGGCAGCAGCAGAAATCTGTGGAGGCTGGGCAGCAGCAGAAATCTGTGGAGGCTGGGCAGCAGCAGAAATCTGTGGAGGCTGGGCAGCAGCAGAAATCTGTGGAGGCTGGGCAGCAGCAGAAATCTGTGGAGGCTGGGCAGCAGCAGACATCTGTGGAGGCTGGGCAGCAGCAGACATCTGTGGAGGCTGGGCAGCAGCAGACATCTGTGGAGGCTGGGCAGCAGCAGACATCTGTGGAGGCTGGGCAGCAGCAGACATCTGTGGAGGCTGGGCAGCAGCAGAAATCTGTGGAGGCTGGGCAGCAGCAGAAATCTGTGGAGGCTGGGCAGCAGCAGAAGTCTGTGGAGGCTGGGCAGCAGCAGAAGTCTGTGGAGGCTGGGCAGCAGCAGAAATCTGTGGAGGCTGGGCAACAGCAGAAATCTGTGGAGGCTGGGCAGCAGCAGAAATCTGTGGAGGCTGGGCAGCAGGTTGCATAACATCAGGTGAAACAGAAGGCAGGAAAACTTCAGGCAGGTTAACAGGTTGGGAAACTTCAGACAGGGCAACAGGCTCAGTAGTTTCAGGCAGGGCAACAGACTGCATAACTTCATGGATCTGGACCTTTGGCTTAGTACTTGGCTGGGCCGTTGGCTGAGCGCATGGCTGAACCGTTGGCTGAGCGCTTGACTGGACCTTTGGCTGAGACCCTGATACAGTTTGTGCGAGTTGGCACTGAGCCTGTGCGGACTGGGCCTGTGCGAGCTGGAACTGAAACTGAGTGGGCAGGATACTAGATTGAAATTCTGTAGGCTGTATGCCGTTTTCTGTAGACTGGATGCAAACTTTTGCAAATTGGATCAAAGTCTCTGCAGGCTGGAAGTGAGGTTCTGCAGACTGAGGCAAAGTCCCTGCAAGCTGGAGGCAATATTCTGCAGACTGGGAACAAGGTTCTGCAGACTGGATGCAAAGCTCTGCAGACTGCGAGCAGGATTCTGCAGGTTGATTTGAAGTCTCTGCAGACTGGAGGCAAGGCTCTGCAGATGAAGACAGAGTCCCTGCAGGCTGGAAGCAATATTCTGCAGACTGGGAACAGGGATCTGCAGACTGGATGTAGTGTTGGGCGAACATCTAGATGTTCGGGTTCGGGCCGAACAGGCCGAACATGGCCGCGATGTTCGGGTGTTCGACCCGAACTCCGAACATAATGGAAGTCAATGGGGACCCGAACTTTTGTGGTTTGTAAAGCCTCCTTACATGCTACATACCCCAAATTTACAGGGTATGTGCACCTTGGGAGTGGGTACAAGAGGAAAAAAAAATTTAGCAAAAAGAGCTTATAGTTTTTGAGAAAATCGATTTTAAAGTTTCAAAGGGAAAACTGTCTTTTAAATGCGGGAAATGTCTGTTTTCTTTGCACAGGTAACATGCTTTTTGTCGGCATGCAGTCATAAATGTAATACATATAAGAGGTTCCAGGAAAAGGGACCGGTAATGCTAATCCAGCAGCAGCACACGTGATGGAACAGGAGGAGGGTGGCGCAGGAGGAGAAGGCCACGCTTTGAGACACAACAACCCAGGCCTTGCATGAGGACAAGAAGCGTGCGGATAGCATGCTTTGTACCACCATGCAGTCATAAATGTAATAAAGATAAGTGGTTCAATAAACAGGGACCACACGGCAACGCTAACCCAGCAGCAGCACACGTGATGGAACAGGAGGAGGCGCAGGAGGAGAAGGCCACGCTTTGTGAGACACAACAACCCAGGCCTTGCATGAGGACAAAAAGCGTGCGGATATAGCAGCAATGCTTTTTGCCGCCATGCAGTCATAAATGTAATACAGATGAGAGGTTCAATAAACAGGGACCGGAAACGCTAAACCATCCCAGATGTTCATCGGTCATGTTACTTGGTTGGGGTCCAGGAGTGTTGCGTAGTCGTTTCCAATCCAGGATTGATTCATTTTAATTTGAGTCAGACGGTCTGCATTTTCTGTGGAGAGGCGGATACGCCGATCTGTGATGATGCCTCCGGCAGCACTGAAACAGCATTCCGACATAACGCTGGCTGCCGGGCAAGCCAGCACCTCTATTGCGTACATTGCCAGTTCGTGCCAGGTGTCTAGCTTCATGCCCGGTTTCAGGTCCAGCGGTGCCAGCCACAAATCCGTCTGTTCCTTTATTCCCCTCCAAATTTCCTCCCCTGTGTGCTGCTTATCCCCAAGGCAGATCAGCTTCAGCAACGCTTGCTGACGCATGCCAACAGCTGTGCTGCACTGCTTCCACGATCCTACTGCTGCTGGTGCTGGGTTAGCATTTCCGGATGAGGTACAGCTTTGAGATGCGTTGGAGGAGAAGGAGTCAGAGAGGTAGGTGCTGCTGTTGTTATCCAGCTGTTTGCGGCGTGGGCAACACCCGCGCCGTAGCAGGTGAGGAATCGCTGCCAGGCTCCACAAGGTTCACCCAGTGCGCGGAACGCACTCGTCCAGGTGTCAGTGGTGAGGTGAACCTTGCAGGCAACGGCATTCTTCAAGCTTCGGGTTATTTAGCTGACCACGTGCTCATGCAACTCAGGCACTGCAGAGCGCGCAAAGTGGTAGCGGCTGGGAACCACGTAACGTGGGATGGCCACTGACATCATGCCCTTGAAGCTGTTTGTCTCCACCACTCGATATGGCAGCATTTCGCAGGCCAGAAGCTTGGCTATGCTGGCTGGCTGTTACTGCCACGGCCCGGGGGTCATTTGCTGGCAATTTCCTCTTGTGCTCAAACATCTCAGAGACAGACAACTCAACCGTAGCGCTGCACACCGAAGGGCTGTTGGTTGTTGTGTTTGATGAACACTGGGAGACCTCAAGAGCACTAGTCCGGAAAGTGACAGTGTCAGCATCGTCTGATGTTTGTGAATGTTGTGAACCACGCAATGGCTGGGCTACTGCTGCTGCTGAGGCGGGTCTGGTGGTGAGTCTGGTGAACCCAAGGGAGGCAGTGTTGCTGGTGGTACCCTGTCCTGCCGCGTTTGCCCACAGAGTGGGATGTTTGGATAGAATGTGGCGGCTCATGCTGGTGGTGGAGAGGTTGTTAATACTTTTCCCCCTGCTCAGGCGGGTCTTGCACACCTTGCAAATCGCCATGGTAACATCCTCAGTGCAGTCTTCAAAGAAAGCCCAGACTTTAACTGGCTGAGGACTCGGACCTCGTGCGTGATGTGCTGGTGCTGCTTAACCCACTGCTGGACGCTTGAGAGGTCATCCAAGTAATTATCTGGTCCTGTTCTTTTGGATCTGTGAGGGTTGTTGTCCTGGACAACATGGGCAGTATTGAGTGGGTTTTCTTGGGTGCTCCCCTGTGGCCTGTACGTGAACCGTCAGGGGAAACACCTCTTCCCTTGCCCCTCCCTCTTTCACCGGATTTCTTCCTCATTTCACTTATCCTTAAAGTACACGCTGACTGGCAGCAGTACAGTGGCAGTACAGAAATGCTATACAGTGGTGGGTGAGCGGTGTACCACTATTGTCAGCAGTGACACAGAGCACAATGCTATACAGTGGCGGGTGAGCGGTGTACTACTGTTCCCAGCAGACACAGAGTGGAAGTAAACACAATGCTATATAGTGTGGCTGAGCCGTGTACACAGAGTGGCATTAAACACAATGCTATATAGTCTGCTATATAGTCACCCCGAACAGGGTGATGTTCTGCAGAACCCGAACAGTGGCAAACACTGTTCGCCCAACACTACTGGGAGGGAACGCAGATTTTAGTACCTAAACACACGATACAACATGTTTTCCGGGGTCGGACTCTGAGGCACATACAGATGGTCCCGATCATCATCCTCATCATACAACTCTTCTCCTGAGTCTGACCCACCCACCACCTCTGCCACCCCAACATCCCCAGACACAGACCCCTCATCGTCCTCAACATTAACTTGGGATGCTGGCCTGAGCCAGACCTCCTCCTCCACATCAGGCCCCATCATCTCCTCAATGGCAGCCCTCATTAATCGCTCTGGCGACGGACTGATGGACACAACGTTCTCCTCCGGGGAGGGCTGCTGCTGACCACTGGCTGCTGGGGTGGATGTTATAGCTTGCGTGGGGCGTTGGCTGTTGCTGTTGTTGGGAGTGCTGCTCACAGCGGAGGTCTCTGGGGAACTCATGTTGAGCTCATATAGTGGTTGACGGTGAGTGGAGTATTACTGATCCCAGCAATATACACACTGACTGGCAGAGTACGCAATGCTATATAGTGTGGCTGAGCGGTGTACACAGAGTGGCAGTAAACACAATGCTATATAGTCTGGCTGAGCGAGCGGTGTACTACTGTTCCCAGCAGAATCAGAGTGGCAGTAAACAATGGTATATAGTCTGGCTGAGCGGTGTACACAGAGTGTCAGTAAACAATGGTATATAGTCTGGCTGAGCGAGCGGTGTACTACTGTTCCCAGCAGAATCAGAGTGGCAGTAAACAATGGTATATAGTCTGGCTGAGCGGTGTACACAGAGTGTCAGTAAACAATGGTATATAGTCTGGCTGAGCGGTGTACACACAATGCTATATAGTCTGCTATATAGTGTCAGTAAACAATGGTATATAGTCTGGCTGAGCGAGCGGTGTACTACTGTTCCCAGCAGAATCAGAGTGGCAGTAAACAATGGTATATAGTCTGGCTGAGCGGTGTACACAGAGTGTCAGTAAACAATGGTATATAGTCTGGCTGAGCGGTGTACACACAATGCTATATAGTCTGCTATATAGTGTCAGTAAACAATGGTATATAGTCTGGCTGAGCGAGCGGTGTACTACTGTTCCCAGCAGAATCAGAGTGGCAGTAAACAATGGTATATAGTCTGGCTGAGCGGTGTACACAGAGTGTCAGTAAACAATGGTATATAGTCTGGCTGAGCGGTGTACACAGAGTGTCAGTAAACAATGGTATATAGTCTGGCTGAGCGGTGTACACAGAGTGTCAGTAAACAATGGTATATAGTCTGGCTGAGCGGTGTACACAGAGTGGCAGTAAACACAATGCTATATACTCTGGCTGAGCGAGCGGTGTACTACTGTTCCCAGCAGACACAGAACAGTAAACAGAATGCTATATAGTGTGGCTGAGCGAGCGGTGTACCACTATTCCCAGCAGACACAGAACAGTAAACAGAATGCTATATAGTGTGGCTGAGCGAGCGGTGTACCACTATTCCCAGCAGACACAGAACAGTAAACAGAATGCTATATAGTGTGGCTGAGCGAGCGGTGTACCACTATTCCCAGCAGACACAGAACAGTGAACAGAATGCTATATAGTGTGGCTGAGCGAGCGGTGTACCACTATTCCCAGCAGACACAGAACAGTGAACAGAATGCTATATAGTGTGGCTGAGCGAGCGGTGTACCACTATTCCCAGCAGACACAGAACAGTGAACAGAATGCTATATAGTGTGGATGAGCGAGCGGTGTACCACTATTCCCAGCAGACACAGAACAGTAAACAGAATGCTATATAGTGTGGCTGAGCGAGCGGTGTACCACTATTCCCAGCAGACACAGAACAGTGAACAGAATGCTATATAGTGTGGCTGAGCGAGCGGTGTACCACTATTCCCAGCAGACACAGAGTGGCAGTAAACAGAATGCTATATAGTGTGGCTGAGCGAGGTACACAGAGTGGCAGTAAACAGAATGCTATATAGTGTGGCTGAGCAAGCGGTGTACTACTATTCCCAGCAGACACAGAGTGGCAGTAAACAGAATGCTATATAGTGTGGCTGAGCGAGGTACACAGAGTGGCAGTAAACAGAATGCTATATAGTGTGGCTGAGCAAGCGGTGTACTACTGTTCCCAGCAGTGACACAATGACAGGGGGGACCCTGGCTAGCGTGGCTGGAGCGCGAACTACCCTGCCTGCCTACCCAAAGCTAAACCCACAGACAAATGGCGGAGATATGACGTGGTTCGGGTATTTATTTACCCGAACCACGTGACAGTTCGGCCAATCAGAGCGCGTTCGGGTCCGAACCACGTGACCCGTTCGGCCAATCACAGCGCTAGCCGAACGTTCGGGGAACGTTCGGCCATGCGCTCTTAGTTCGGCCATATGGCCGAACGGTTTGGCCGAGCACCGTCAGGTGTTCGGCCGAACTCGAACATCACCCGAACAGGGTGATGTTCTGCAGAACCCGAACAGTGGCGAACACTGTTCGCCCAACACTAACTGGATGCAAAGTTCTGCAGACTGTGAACAGGATTCTGCAAGCTGTTTTGAAGTCTCTGTAGGTTGGAAATGAGGTTTTGCAGACTGAGCACAAGGCTCTGGAGACGGAGGCAAAGTCTGCAAGAGTTGTGAGAGGAAGGCAAGAGTCTGTATAACAAGTGTCACAGGAACATTAACTGGAGGCTGCACCAAACAGGAGGCTGCACAGGAGGCGAGATGACTGGAGGCTGCACAGGAGGCGAGATGACTGGAGGCTGCACAGGAGGCGAGATGACTGGAGGCTGCACAGGAGGCGAGATGACTGGAGGCTGCACAGGAGGCGAGATGACTGGAGGCTGCACAGGAGGCGAGATGACTGGAGGCTGCACAGGAAGCGAGATGGCTGGAGGCTGCACAGGAGGCGAGATGGCTGGAGGCTGCACAGGAGGCGAGATGACTGGAGGCGAGATGACTGGAGGCTGCACGGAATACAAGATGACTGGAGGCTGCACGGGAGGTGAGATGACTGGAGTAATGGAAGCTGTAGGAAAGTATTTGCGTCTGGTTTTGGTGACCACTCTGGAAACTGGAACAGCAGGTTCTCTTGGTATAACTGGACACTGCCAGGACCAAGGTGTGGATCTGATAGCGGTTTGTAATGTTGCTGATTTTACAGGTTTTTTAACTATTGCAGGTTCTGAGTTCTGGACACAAGAAGAGACACATGGAGAATGAGCAGAAGGAGGAGAGTGGAAACAGGAAGAAAGGATTTCACGCCAGGCAGTAATCAACATAGAAGCAAATTCACGCTTACAGAGCTTATGCAGCATCAATGACTCAGTTGCACGAACACAGGCAGACACATACAATTCCCCCTTCTCAAAGTAAGATTCATAAAACCCTTGTTTGTCTCTCTTTAAATAACCATATAAGTGATCAATCTGATCAGAGTTGAAAATGAAATCAAATTGTTTTGTAATGGGTGATTGGCATTTAAGCTGTTTAGTGGCTGTGGGCTGAGGATTCTGAATG